>NW_005367354.1:3908119-3954599 GCF_000412655.1 Myotis brandtii | reverse complement strand
CCTCCCCCCCCTCCCCCCCGCCCCCTGCCACACACACACACACACACACACACACACACACACACACACACAGATTGATCTGATCTCTTGTGCTTTACTGGACCCCTGTCCTCACCTACCTCTCTCAAGTGGAGCTAACGTCACTCCCCCAGCCCACCTAGGTCAGAAACCCAGGGGTCATTCTTGACAATTTCATCTTCTCTTTCACAAGCCCTGTTGATCCCTTCTCCATAACAACCTCCCACTGCCCCACCCTCTCCATTTCCATGGACTTAACCCCCTTCCCCTTCTTCCCCCATAACCAAGCATCCTGGATCCAGCCCCCATCCTTCCCCTCTCTCCTCCCCACTTGGCCCTCAGGATCATCAGTCTGAAATGCAAATCTGATCATGTCACCACCCTGCCCATACCCAATAGTGGCTGCTGGCTGTTTATGGATAAGAGTCCCAACTTTTAAATGAGATATACTAAACCCTGCACAATCATTCCACGCTGCCCCCCCACTACACACACACACACACACACACACACACACACGTCCAACTTCATCTCTGGCAAACCAGGACCACCTATTCTATAATTTCTTTCTTCTTAACCACCTAACACCTTTGGACGCACTTCCATGTTTCGCAAGTCCCTCACCTCATTTGTGTCCTTTAGCCTAACTCCCCAGGGCTGGGAACATAGTAGGTGTTCCAACATAAACTTGACTTAGTTGTTAAGTATACGTACTTATAGGTGTGTGTATGTATTGTGTGTGTAGATCCTCACAAACAGAACGCTGTGAAGAGAGTCTCAGCGTCTAATTTTTGCAGAAAAATTCAGAACACTTTCTGATTAGTGAGTTTGTTCCATTTCCCAAGAAATCATTTTAACCTTTAAACACAGAAGGTCAGCATCTCCTGTCTCTGCTCATGCATAATTCCCTGCCCTCTGCTCCTCAGAGCTGAGCAGCCCGCCCGAGAGCGCGAGCGAGTCCGCGGGAAGGCGAACACGGCGCCCAGGCCCAGGCCGCCTCTCTGGGATTAACTAAGCCCTCAGAATATGTTGTCTCATTTGCTACATTATTAATAAAACCACAGAAGTTTGGGAGAAAACTTTTTCCCATCTAGAAAATTAGCATGTATGCCACACAGTTAGGAACCAGGGAGATGAACATCAATGAATCAGAAATGTTCCCATGGAATCTTATTCTGGAGCCAATCCCACAGAGCCTGACATGGGGGAAGGAGTGGGATAGCTCAGGACAGGAAGGTCAGGGTTGCCGGGTCACTGGAGCACTATGGGTGGCCCCAACTTGGGGCCGGGACAAATCCAGCCAGTCCCAAAGGTCAGAGAGTTATCATCAATAGTGGTGGCAGTGCTGGAGTGGTCAGGGACAGGGTGTCCGGCACTGGGAGATGGCACACAAGAGCCAGCGGAGATACAGATTACTAAAATGAGGCCAAGGTCAGACAGGCCAGCTCGGTAATTCCCTGGAACGCACAGCCTGGCCTGCAGGGCTGAGCTCGCAGCTGGAGGGGGTCAGGTGAACTTGGGTAGGTGGAGGCGTCCAAGTAGGTCACTCTAATTAGTGGGACTAATTAGTCATAATACCCAGGATTTCAGTAGCTTTTTAGCAGCCGTGTCAAACATCGAATGGGCCAAATGTTACTTCCTCAAAGAATTGTTCCCCCACTTAAAATAGCACCCCATCTTTCCATTTCCCAGGGCCCCCCTCTCTCCTTGCCTCTCACAACCCACCTCCAGCTCATGTCGTGTGGCCTACTTATCTGTACTGCACATTGTGCCTTGTGCATGACATTACATTACAACACTAGAATGTAAACTGTTTGAGGATGATGTCATGTTATTCACTGCTGTGTCCCCAGGTGCTGGATCAGTGCCTGGCACCCAATTAATATTTACTAACCTTGTAAATAAATATATCAGCTCATGCCAGGTTTAGCTCATCTGTGTTTGTGCAATGTGAATTTTTAACTAAAAGGGCAGCATTTTATCATCCAGTCTTTAAAATTGAGCAAGTCTTGACTCCAACACAATGTGGGTCCCCTCAACTTCATTTAAATCCCCCCAAACCCAGCCAGCATAGGATCGATCATTGCTGATGACATGCTGAACACGCAGAGCCTGCTGACCTGCCAGTGGATACGCCCCTGGGGCCTAGATTCATTGTTCCCAACCATTGGAGCCTGGAATCATTGAGATGGATGCTCTCTACCCTGGAAGACACTTTGATTTTACAAAAGGAGATTCTGGGGCCACCGTGGGGAAGTGAGTGACAGTGCGGCGGCCTCTCTTTGACATCATGCGAAGGCGGTGAGGAGTTCATAAAGCCTCAGCCTCTCTGTGTGAAGTAGGAGTTTCCATAACAACAAGCTCCCAGGGTGGCCTTGGACCAGCACCTGAATTCTCCATCACCCATGCCAAACAGGTGGGATCCATGCACGAGGCTCATCTCTTCTTCATCTCTTCCCCTCCCAAGTGTGGTCCACGTGCGCCATCTGGAAAGACTGGGGAGCCAACCAGGGCCCCAGGCCCCTCTCTTCCTCACGCTGCCCCTCCCTCTCCCTCTTCCCAAGGCGGCAGTGCTCTCTGTGCCCTTCATCCTCCATCCGCCGAGACAGGTGAACTTACTTAGAAAGGGCGCAAGTGCCAGGAAATACACTGATGAGCTACAGCCAACAGATAATCAAAGACAAAAGAGCAGTTTCTTGGCACTTCTGAGAGCATGAAATCCTTGGCTCTCTCTTGGTGGCCAGTACAGAAGTGACAGAAAACATGTCCTGAAATAGCCAGAAATACAAGGGCGAAGGCCAGAGCCAGGCATGGGTGAATGAATGAGTGAGTGAGTGAGTGAGTGAATGAATGAATGACATTAGTAAATGAAACCAAGTAAATGGGCGTAGTAATGGACACGGTTGGTGCTCTCAGACTTACCTTGGCCTCAGTGGGGACATCAGGGGCAATCACAGCGGGTGTCGCCCCAACTTCCCGACAAAAGGCTGGGCCAGAACAGCCCAACGCTGTGTTGCAGTTCACACTCCAGAGGTCACTGTGGGGGCAGAAAAGGCTGGTGAGGCCACATCCTTCCTGAGCCTCCTTCCCCTGCCTCTCCTGCTTCCCTGACCCCCTGCTCCTGAGAGCGCCCCCTCAATACACCCCTTTCTCAGGAGTCCCTGCTTCTAGGCAGCCTGACCTAAGGCCACATACTTCTACAACATGCAACCTAGTGCATGGAGTGGAACCTGGCCCTCGCCACCCTACAATCCCTGCCCCCCTTCCGCCCGCTGCTGGTCCCCAGAACTCGGTGACACGGGGCTTCCACGTGCAGACGGGTTCCACGCCGTGGGATCAATGGCAGCCACGATCACTGGCCCATCATCCTGCAAAGACACTCAGAACTACACAGTCTGGAGCCCCAGTTTTAGACACAAGGTGAGCTGCTTAACTTACGGAGCCAAGGAAGACACAGAGTTTCAAGCTGCCAAAGGTGTCTCCAGTTATAGAAACGACCCGCTGTCGCCGTCATTAATTATTTATGGAGCAGCTTTGGGAGGAGGACGGGGCAGGTGGTGAGACAAGCAATACAAAATGGAGACAGAAAGACGTGCACAGGCTAATATTAAAGACTCACGGGGGTCCCCTTCCCACTCTTCACCCGGGAAAGCAGTCCCCCAGGCTGCCCCCCATCACCGCCACCTCGCTCTTCTCCTCTCCGGGGGGCCCAGAGGGATGCAGGGGCTCGGGGTCCAAGGCTCTGGCCTTCTCGGCTGCTCAGGTTTAGATGCAGAAGGACTTCGAACAACCGGCCTCCTTGGCCACTCAGCAAGGTCTGGAATGATGACCGTGGCCCTGTGGCCCGTGTGTGGGGACCCCTCAGAGCCTCCAGGCTGCTTGCCTCTTCCTTCCCCTCAGGGGCTCCTTCGAGTACCCCCCACTCACCCACCTGGTCCCCACCACTGTCTTCACTGCCAGAGGAGCTGCCTCCAGCTTCCCAGAGAACGTGGAAGACAGCAAATGCGAGCTCCGGAACCTCTCACTCACACACAGCACATACAATACACACAGCACAACATAGACAGCACAAAACACACAATAAACCTCTCACGCACAACACACCAGATACACACAAAACACCTACATACAACCTACACACACAGACAATACACACATAACCCAGCACACACACACCCCACCTCCTGAGAAGTTGGAAGCGGCGGCCCTCCCCCGGTACACCCCCTGCTCTGCTTCCCTTCCCTCCACACCTTCCACCCCTAGCTCTGCAGGCTCCTCCCTGTGGGCCTCTCACTGTGCTGGGGATTCACTTCTTAAATTAACGGGAAGAGTCAAGAGCGGCAGCTTACCTCCCTCCCTACCAACAGCGAAAATAGAAAGCATCAGAAGGGGCCTCACCCTCCCCCACCTCCCTCCCACGCCGCACATCTAACTCACCTGGCTGAGCCCCTCCCACGGAGACCCTGGCCCTCCCACCTCCCAGCATCCCCTGGGCTCCAGGCCCACTGCTCCTCCCCCAGCTCCTAGGGCAAGCCCCCTTCCTTTCATTAAGCCCTCTCCTGACTATTTCACTTCCTCCTTTGCCAGCTCCTCTCTGCCCACCTGTAAGTGTGGTTCCTCCCAGTTAGGTCCCAGGGCTCCTCCGGCTGCTTCACTTCCCGGCTTCCTGTGTCCTCGCTGGAACCCACACACCTGCACCGCCAGCCCCACTCTCGCCTGAGCACCTCACAGGTGTAACAGCTTCCCGCAGACAAATGTATCTAAAACAGTGGTTCTCAACCTTGGCTGCACATTAGAATCACCTGGGAATCTTTTTAAAATCCTGATTTCTGGGCCTCATCCTCCAAAAATTCTGTTTCTTTGTTATGCGGTGGGGCCACAACATTAGTAACAAAGAAACAGAATTTCCGGAGGATGAGGCCCAGAAATCAGGATTTTAAAAAGATTCCCAGGTGATTCTAATGTGCAGCCAAGGTTGAGAACCACTGATCTAAAACTGAACGTCTCACAGCTCCCATCCCACTTGCTCCTTATCTTTACCGTCTCACTTTAGTAAATGAGCATTCCCAGCCAGCCAGCTGTCCAAACCAGAGAGACCTGGAGATGGTCTTGACCCTTGCGTGACCTTTAACCTCCTTCTCCCTCACCTAGTAAACCTCCACGTCCTAACTTCATGTCTCCTGAGTGTCCTTCAGCTCCATCCCTTTCTCCCTACTTCTCAATGGAGGCCCCATGGTCCCACCTTCCCACTCTGGGAGGGCCTCTGTCCTGACAGGTGGCCCCGCCCCCACTGCGGCTCCATCGCTCTAACAGGCCACCTGGAGCCGCTACCCTCTCCTCAAACCCTTTCCTGGATATCTGCTCCCCCGCCCCACAGACTGCTCCCAGGAGAAACAGACTCAGAGAAGAGAAATTGAGCGGAATACAGCAAATCCAGGGGCAGGGAAATTATTGATTCGTGCATTTGTTCGTTCATTAAATTATACCTTCAGAACCTGGAGTTAGTCCTTCTGGGAGTCTCCAGGCCCGAACACTTAGTTTCTTTGTTTATTTCCTTTATAGCACTTACCTCCTCTTGTATTGGGTTGGTGGTACGGTGTTTTTTGGGTTTTTTGGTTCACTGTTTTTACACTTTTTAAAAAATCAGTCTCCCCTTTAAGAAAAGGTACCCACAGCCCCTCGTACAAGGCTGGACATACAGCAGTCACTCAATAAATACTCATGGAATAAGTGAAGGAAGGGGTGAGTGGATTGCCCAGCGAAGGGGAGGTTTCCTTGGCTAGCCCTGGGAGAGGAACCACAGTGCCCACTCTCCACGACACGCCTGGGTCCTGGTCTTCTGCACAACCCTTACCACTATGGAACCTTTCATGTCCGCTTTCTTCTGTCTTCCCCCATGGAGTCAGTTTCTACAGCTGCATAACAAACTACCACGAATGTAGCAGCCCAAAGCAGCGCCCGTCTCAGCCCACAGTTCCGTATCTGAACTTGGGGCCAGAGGAGCCGAGTTCTCTGCTTGGGCCTCACCAGGCTAAGAGAGGTGCCTGCTGGGCCGCATTCTCATCTGGAGCTGGGGTCCTCCTCCAGGTCCACGCAGGAGTGGCAGGATCCAGTGCCTGGCAGGTTCAGGACTGGGGCTCTGTTTCCTTGCTGGCTGTCAGGCAGGGGCTGCCCTGGGCTCCCAGAGGCCACCCACATGCCTTGCCCTGGGCCCCTCCAACTGCAAAGCCTGAAACAGAGGATCTTCCTGACATGGAGGCCTCCCCACTCTGTGAGTCTCTCCCACCAGGAAAGGCCCAGGCCCCGGAAGGGACCAGCTGAATGTCAGCTGCGCCAGAATCACCACTTTTAAAATCAACTGAGCCATATAACATAACCTGTCGCAAGAGTGACTGTCCCATCACACTCACTGTCCACATTCACACTCAAGGGAGAGGATGACCCAGGGCATGTACACCAGGGGCAGGAATCTTGGGAACCCCCTTAGAATCCTGCTACCACACCCCACTGGAGTAGAGCTTTGCCTGCCTTGTGATCTTGCATTCCAAGGCCCAGGACAGGAGCACATGCACAGGTGAGAATGTTGCACGGCACAACAAGGAAAGCACAAGGACTGCTCAGCAATTGGAGGTAACCAGCACCCCAGAGCCCGGATCAGCCAGGCCCTGTACGTCCAGCCCAGGAACTGAGGGAATCAGAATCCCACACACCTGAATCCAGTCATGGTCCCCCAGTGTGCCCAGCACACTACTGCAAGGATCTGGCCTGGAATAGTTCCAGCACATAGAAGATGCTTAGTAAATATTGTTGCATTTATGAATTGAATAAAAAAAAGAAGAAGGTGAAGTCTCCTGGAAACTAGAGGTGGGAAGAATTGGAAGGATTGAGGTGGGAGGAAGCAAAACAAGCTATGAGTCAATCAAGTGCCTCCTAGTAACTTCTACTCAAGGCCTATCCAATACCTTTGCCCCAGTCCCAGCTCACACCCAAGCCCACCTCCTCCAGGAAGCCCCCTTTGACCACCAGCCTGAGGTCCTCTGCACCTATTGCCTGGTCTGAGGGCTGCCCTTTGTCACCTTCTGTTATTGTGGACAGCAGGTTAAATCCTATCTGCTCTTTGTAATTCTCCACACCTGTGTCTCAAGTCGCTGCCTCATCTTCACTCTCCTTGAGGAAGGTGGATGATGTCTCACCCATCTTGGTCTCCACCCAGTGCAGAGGGAACAGATCCCTGGGGACCTGCTTGGTGGTTTGGAATGAAGATCTGCTGCAAGCAGAAAATGGGACCTGGGGTGCAGCAGTTGTGGGGTGAAGCATGCTGGGTGGAGTGGAAGGTGGGGGTGGAGAGCAGGCAACAGGTGCACAGCATGAGGATGCTGGCACCATGCAAAGGAGACAGAGGCCAGAAGGTCAGGGAGGACAGAGCAAAGAAGAGGAAGGAGCAGCAACAGACCAAGAGAGTTGGTCACATCCAACCAACTGGCTGACTCTGCAAACACAGACTACTTGCTTTCATCAAACCTTCCCAACGAGCTACAGGCACTCAGAATTGTCTCCGTTCTCCCTTTTCCTTGTTTCTGGTGGTGGCAGTGGTCAGTGTGGGAGCAGATAAAATGATAGTGATATTGGTGGTGGGGGGGGGAGTGATATATTTTTCCCTCGATATCCCAGGGAGTAAAGAAAATGTCTCCTATGCTAATAGATTGAAAGGTGACTCTAACCCTGTGATTGAGACTGTCACCATCACACAAGCCCCACTTGGGTGTGTGAACAGAAAGACTCTCCCTAGACCCAAGATGGGTCAGAAACCTACTAGACTTCTGTGTGTGGTGCGGGCTCCCCACCAGGAGGCAGACCAGCCGGGCAGCAGAGCCTGGGAGAAAAAGAAGCCGGGATTCTCTGGGGGGAAGGCAGACAGGCCGGATTTAGTACAATCTTCAGGTATCGGAAGAGTTCTTAGGCACTGCAGGCTAAGTCTAGCAGTGACTAGGGAGGATCGAATAAGGAAGGGAGCTTAATCCCCAGCATAAGGGATTTAGGATGGCTGAGGGGGAGAATTTCCTGATGGCGAAGGTTGTTAAAAGTTGCGATGAAGGGTCTAGAGAGAGATGGGGTGTGCTCCGGATGCTTTTACAAGTAGAAGAGATTATCCTCGGGCAGGGCAGCTTATGGCTAATCCTGCCTGAAGGCCTGGGAATGGACACAATGACCTCAGGGTCTCCTTCGGACTTGGAAAGCAGGCCTTCCCAACCACAGGCCAACCACGGCTGCTGAGCTGGAGATGCTCTTCGAGGAAGGGCCAGGGTGTTCCCAGAAATAAGAAGGAGCCGACCCACATGAGATCTCTCCTTTTTCTATTTTTTAGCCACAGCTGCCTCACAGCAATGGCCAAGGCCCTTCATAATCTCAGGTCTGATCCAGGGCAATTTAGACAAGAAAGTCAAGAGCAGCCACAGAGCACACGGAGACAGATTCCTCTCTACTCTGCAAAGCACCCCAGGCGTCAGAGCCAGGGCTGTGGTCTTCTCCAAGGAGGGTCCTGCATTGAACCAGCCACGAGAAAAACCACTGGCCCATCCAGTGGCAGCAACAGGAAACCCGAGGGCATCCCCCAAGCCAAGATGGCAAAAAGGGCGAGCTCCAGCTCTCCCAATGCTACCGTCTTATTTCCTGTGAGTCACGTGACATGCCTTCTGGGAACACTACCTGTGCCCAGCTATTCACCCTGGGGGCCAGGGGAGAAAATCACACAATGGTATATGCATGACATGGGGAGACAGCGCTGGGAGCCATAGTACAGACTAAGAGCATTAGCAGGTTCGCAGAGCGCTGGCTGGGGCGTCCCCAGAGGCGTAGGGCTGGGCAGGGCTCCAGAGAAGGGTAAGCTATGGGCCAACAGGAGGACACCTGAGATCTTCTGAAGAGGTTTTCCAAGGTGCTGCCCAGGTATGTGAACAAGGCTATGAACACATCCAACAACATGTGAACACCCTGGTTCCACGTGTTCTGTAAGCCAAGAAGCCAAAAAAGGGGGTGACCACTGGTTTTCTGGAACCTGGGGGTCTGGCTCTGTGCAGAGGAAGATGGACATGGGCACGTCTTTTGCTTGTAAATCTCCGCCCCCCCCACCCCCAGTGAAGAAAGAACTACTTAACCCTCAGCCCTGTACCATCACAGAGCTTCCTTCTTCATCCTGCTATTTCTTTTTTTTTAAATATATTTTTATTGATTTCAGAGAGGAAGGGAGAGGGTGAGAGAGATAGAAACATCAATGATGAGAGGGAATCATTGATCGGCTGCTTCCTACATGTCCCCCCACTGGGGATTGAGCCCACAACCCTTCAGTCCACAGGATGACACTCCACTGAACCAAACTAGCTAGGGCTCTCCTGCTGTTTCTTACAACTCTGCTGAGGTCCCTCTGCTGCCTCTTCTTTGTCCTCCATTTTCTCTGTTTCAACTCGTTTGCAAAAGGTGGACCAGCCGCATCCCTGCTTCCCACCACTCAGCACCTGATAAGTCCACAACCCACACCCTCCCCTGCACACAGGGAGCAGGACCTTGCAGCCAGCTTCCCTTCAAGGACACCTTTCCTTCCGAAGGCTCAAATGCCAGCCTTCCAGACACTTCTGCCCTCAGCAAAGATATGGGACCAGAGCAAACGACCATGGATACGTAGGAGAAATAGGACATAGGACGGGCATGTATTATTCTGCCCCTCGCACATGAGAGGAACAAGCGGGACCGGTTGCAGAAGCATATTAAGCATGCAGCCAGCTGCATCCTCGTGCCCAAATAAAGCCATTTTCATTTCATAAAGCAAGAGAGCAAGTCCAGTCATTAGGGAAATAGAAATGGGGAACTTAAATGCCTAATTGGAAGCTCTATTGCACTTGCAAAGTACCTTTGGTTTTTCTAAAAATTCAAGGGAAACGCATTGAGCCTGTAATTGCAGACAGATCGATGCCCCCTTCCTTCCTGCATTATCACAGGAGAGCTCTTCCTGTGGGCCCATCCCAACCCCGGTCACGCTGTGTAAGTGGCAGTCAGGGCCCAGGAGGAAACAGGAAACGTTGAGGGGAGAACCTGAGTCCTTTCCCTTTCCACCCACGGCAGGAGCCAACGGCCACAGCACCCTTCTGGCTCTTTGAGTTTACCTCCTACCCGTAGTCAGAACGGTGACATGTCTCGGGAGGGGTGGGGGGATTTATGGACACGGGACCCTCGATGGAGAGGCGCACACAGCGTCAGCAGGAAGCACGGGAGGAATGTTCTCCTCCGAGCTATCTCCATGGAATTCCTGAGAACTCCCAAACAGCCCCAAACCCAAGCAATGGAACTCTAACACTGAACACGGGGACTCTGAGTGCACGTGGGAGGGACATCTAAGGCCTCTGGGCACAACTACTGCCCTGTCCCCTCCAGAAGCCGGCCTTGCAAACATACAAGGGCTCAGCCTTGACTTTGTCTTTGGTCCCTAGGCTGGGCCCACTCTATACTCTGAAGGGCTCTCTCTCCCCACTCCCTGGAATGTCTGTGGCCACCTTTATCTTTGCAAAGAGGAGACAGAAGACAAGGCTAGGGGGGGGGAGCACCTTTGCCCTGCCCAGGAGCGGCCTCCGGCCCTCGGGTCTGTGGTTCGTGCGAACAAACATTTCCACCAGAGGGAAGCACCTTTATCTTTGCAAAGAGGAGACAGAAGACAAGGCGAGGGAGCACCTTTGCCCTGCCCAGGAGCGGCCTCCAGCCCTCGGGTCTGTGGTTCGTGTGAACAAACATTTCCACCAGAGGGAACATGAGCAAATCAGCCGGAGACACACATGGCACGACGGGACATCCTAAGTGTGACTGGGTCCCGAACTGCATTGGAAATGAAACCACAGGCACAGAATGGAGGCCGTGAGACCAGTTGCCCCCAGTCCTTCATGCAACCTTCTGAGCTGGGCACACACCTCTGGGTCCTTAAGCACAGTCTGTTGGGAACTCTGCAGGACATGGGTCTCTCCCAGCTTAAGAGGTGGTAGGATCTGCATGAGCAGCAGGCACTGGCCTGTAACTACCAAAACTCCAGGTTCCCCCAAAGATTCTTGCCTGGAGACAACGTGACCCTGGAGCAATGGAAGGATGTGGAGAGAGGGAGAGGAGAAAAGCAGAATGGCAGAGAGAGTGGCCAACAGCTGGTCTTGTTTGCTGACCTGGTTATCACTGAGCCATTTGCCGTTTGGCCCCGTGTATTTTCAAAGTCTACAGTTCAGGAGCATTTACTGCAATGTTTTCCAGTTGTCCTTCTATAGAAGAGACCCTGACAGGCTACTCAGCACACTGCAAAAGTGGGTTAAATACTATTACCCCTACTGCAAAGATAGGGAGACAACAGTATAATGGATTACCTTAATTTCCCAGAGACATGTGGCGAATTCATTACTGGGAGGGAAAAGTGGAAAAGAAAAAGACAATCAGATTAAAGGGTCCTGAAGCCTGGGCAGCCTTGCCAAGGGAGCCAGCCAGTTTGAGGGAAGGAGAGATGAGCCCCAAACCGTCTAGGGTGCTAATCCAGAAATGCAGTTCTTAGGAATACAGACACCTTCGGGCGCTCTGAATTAAAACGTGCCACAGAAGCAAGTTCGCCACACGCAAAGCCCCGAGGGCCCACCCATCCGCCTGGCACAGCAGCTTGGGAGAGGAGGGAACACATCCAGATCCTCATTTAGTTCAGGAGCTTGTTTTCTTACACTGACAAATCCTTCTAAAAAGGATTTCCTGATTAGAGTCAAACGGTGGAGGCCAGACCTCTTCATTCGAGACTGTGGAGCTGTCAGCATGCTAATGGCTTTCCTTAGCAACAGCTCTCTCCCTCCACGTTTAGGAAGAAACAATACTTCCGCCAGGATCACAAAGCTCCTCTGATGAGTCATGGCTTGCGGGGGGGGGGGGGGGGGGGGGGGGGGGGGGGGGGGGGGTGCACAGACCTCCCAGGCCCACGTGAGGGTGGGACGCTGGCTGCTGGCAGCAAATGCATAGGCAGGTGCCCAGCTGTGCAGGGAAAATGCAAGGGGACAGGAGCTGAGTCACCAGGGCCCTGTATCTCTCTGGTACCTGGCACTGCTATCATCTGCCATTTCACAACTTGAAATGCAACTTGAAATACGCACACAGAGCTAATGTCTTTTCCTCACCAGACTTGAAGGTGCAAAAAAAATGCTCCAGAGACATCAAGGCGAAGGCTAAGGAGAATGGTTTCCTGGACTGGTTTTGTTTTTCTCATAAACTCTGGAATTTTCGGACTCGCTTTGGAAAGAAATGAAAATCAAGACTTTAGTCATCCATCGATGAAACGTTTATTGCACAGCGACAGCGAGCCAGCTCTTGTCCTTTGTAATTTCAGATCCGTGGGTCTCAGCACAGTCGGTGAACCCCAACGCTGGAAGGGACCATCAACTCCAACAGTCCCGTTTTCCAGATAAGAGAAGCCAGGCCTCGGGAGGTCGGCTTCCCTGAGATCACGAGTGCTTTGTGGACAGACCTGGAGCATGAATCCAAGTGTTTCCACCACCATGACTAATTCGCAGGCCAGATGCTTCGCAACTGGACTTGGAGAGTCTCAGTTGGAGAAGAGCAGAAGCGAGATCCAATTTGCCAATATTCACATCCTTGGAGGAAGCGATATTCCTCCCAAGCCAAAACATATTGGTAAATTCTCTAATTTAGTCAGATGATGTCTCACTTTACATGATAAATGTTTCTAAAAAGTTGCATGCAAATCAAATTTTTGTAAATTGAATTACTTTTTAAAAGCACAAGACAGATTGCTTGCTAAAGAAACCCTGGGCTGCAAATGAGAAATATTTCTGCAATTTAAATAATAACTACCTCCATAATTTATCGCTTCTGTAATTTATAATTTACTATTCCTTGGTTTTGTTTAGTATCACTGGTTTATAACAAGAAAGATCTATATTTCTGCAGCTAGTGTCACCAAGCAGTTTGAAGTACATTAATAATAACTAATACTTTCCTGCTACCTGTCCCGTAGAACTAATAAGGAATTGGTATTCCCATTTGGCAGATGGGAATAATGAAGTATTAGAGTATGGATAGATGCAAGATCATGGAGAAAGTCAATGATGTGGATAGGATAACCAACCACATGTTCTTTGTTAAAAATCCCGCTTTTTTATCTCTGGGTTAGGACATTATGGTCAGCTATTGTATCAGAGTTCTCCAGAGAAACAGAACCCGTAGGATATGTAAGAAGAGATTTTTTTAATGGGAATTGGCTCATGTGGTTATGGAAGCTGAGATATGACACAATATGCCCTCTGGAAGCTAGAGAACCAAGAAATCCAGTGGTATAACTCAGTTCAAGTCCAATGCCTGAGACAGGTGAGGGGGCAAGGGAAGGGGCAGGGGAGCCCCTGATGTAACTCCCAGAGTCTGAAGGCAGAAAAAGATAATGTCCCGGCTCAAGAAGAGAGAATGAACTTACCCTCCCTCCACCTTTTTGTTCTATTTGGGCCCCTCAACAGTTGGATGATCCCGCCCACACTGGTAAGTGTGGATCTTCTTCACTCAGTCTACTGACCCGGATGTTTATCTGTTCTGGAAACAGCCTTACAAACACAGGCTGACATAATGCTTTACCAGCTCTCTGGGCATCCCTTAGCCCAATCAAGCTGAAAAATTAACCATCACAGCTATTGTCTCCCAGAGAGACATTCCCACATCACAGATGCATGGAATCCAAAGAAATCCATGAGCCATCTCGAAGGGGTATGTTTCAGGAATCCAAGAGAGCCCCATCCCTGCCTCTCTGCTCCATCACATGACTCAGCTAGGAAACATGGGGCGCAAAAACAAGAGTCTCAGTGAACCCATGACAATGTGTCTTGACTGCTTCCCCATCACAAGTCCAACCCTCTGGCTGTAGGGAAGGAAAGGGGAGAATATATAGGATCTGACCCCAAAGACTCTTAGTCCACTTAGGCAAGGCTCACAGGTTAAACTACATCAGAATTCCAGTCCACATGTGTCTTCCCCACTAGACTGTAGAGCCTTGAGGAGAGGGACCTTCTTTAGTTAGCTCCTTGCCTGGGAAAAAGCCAGTACCCAGTGAATGTTTTTGTCCCATTAAAGTATGCAAATGTAGAGGGATTGGGGAGGATGCTATCTGCAAACATCTGGAGAGATGATATAGAATAGATAGAATAAACATATGATTTGTATCACCGGAATGAAGTTATCTCCTCTGCAATGTGGGAAGAATAGTAATCACTCCAGCCTCCTAGAGTTGCTGCGGCACTTGAGTGGCATCATAGATCTAAAACATTTAGCATGACGCTGGCAAACAGAGCACTTAATAAGCGGTGCCTATCATTTATATCACAAGGACCACAGACTGCGGTGACAGAGGAACTGATGACAGATCAATGGGAGGAAGAATTTTTCCAAAAGTATTAAGGACGGCTCACTCATGAAAGCTACCATGTGGGTGGTGCCTCCTATCACAGGGATTGGATGGCCATCCCTCAGTGAAGATGTCAAGAAAAGTCCCTCACCCGGTAATAGATGGCTGAGGGCACCAGTTCGTTAGCCTGGCTGGGAATTAGAAAAACATAGCCAGTGTTTTTAGACAGTTCTGGGCCAATCAGACTTGAACAATTTTGGAAAGGTACAGGAATGCGTGTTTGAATACGCATTTTGGGTGATTTTTATGTAGCTCATCAACATGGGTCTAATTACATATGTGTGAGAACCACCTGTACAGACAAAGTTATGTCTCTTTCACATTCTGAGGCTGTAGGCATTGCTTCATCCATCTTGATCACCTTTCGAGTAGCATCATGGAAAATAATACAAGTTGTTAAAGTTAGAAAGATTCAGTTTAAATCCCTGCTCTGCCACTTCCTATCTGTATGACATAAAGTGTATTGATTATTCTCCCAGAGCCTCAACTTCCTTGTCTAGAAAATAAAGATAAAGATGCATGCTTTGATGAAGATTCCAGGAGTTTTTCTGGCATATAATAAGTGCTTGATAAATATTTTATGAACTTGGTAGAAAATAATAGGGACTTAACAAATACCCGTTCCCTTTTGTCACCGCCATCCCAAACTTTTGCATTAGGTAGAGGAACGCGAGGCTCCCTTAAAGCAAGGAAACAGACAAAAACGGAGAAAGTGAGATAGAACCGTGCCTAGACAGGGAAACCGGAAGAGCAGGAAAT
Organism: Myotis brandtii; assembly: GCF_000412655.1. Taxonomy (NCBI): domain Eukaryota; kingdom Metazoa; phylum Chordata; class Mammalia; order Chiroptera; family Vespertilionidae; genus Myotis; species Myotis brandtii. The sequence continues at coordinate 3,939,358 of NW_005367354.1, read as the reverse complement.
AGCCTGGGAGATTCCAAAATGGCAAGAGGACCCCTAAAGTTTAAAATAGATGCGAAGAGGAAAAAAACATCATGTATTAAATTTCAGTGAGAAAGTAAAGGAGAGTGAAAGTATCATAGATCTTTCTGGATTTCATTGGGTGTTCTCAATCATTAAATCTGCATTCCGAAATACTTCTATTTGCTGAAAACCAAGAGCCTTGGTGCCCAGGGAGAATGAAAAGAGCAAGGGACAGGATCTAATTAATCATCAAGAGGCTGTCACATTGACAACTAGAAGAATTGGAAAGTTACAAAGTACCAGCACCAAACAGCATCAATCACCCAGCGATGGTAAATAAATTAATCAAAAATCATTGGGTACCAAAAGGTCTGAAGGAAAAATAAAAGGCAGACGAGAAAAATGATCAGGAGCAGCAAGCAAGCAAAATAGCAGCGCCTGACCCTGTGGAAGCGGAGGCCACGTGCCCTGGCAGGCGGCCAGCTGCTCCGCTGCCAATGCCTCGCCGGCCCCTGAGAAGAGTTCCAAGCACAACCGGGCACAGAAGTGGCTGCGGATGCTGTTGTCTGCATGCCTGTCACCCCTTCTGTAGCGCATGAAAACTCCACCTAGCGTCCCCACACCCTACTCTCTCATCCTTGACTTTGAGGGCATCCTAAACACCACTTTGCTCAAAACTTATGATTAAGTTGCCATATTTTTGTATTTGTGTTAAAACTCCCCACCTGGACCAGTATTATCAGCCCTAGGCCTTGCTGGAATACACGACTCTCTCTTCTGTGATATTGGGGGCCCTCACTAACCCTGAATTATAACACCTCCCCCCACAAGCTGGCCTCTGCTTCCCCAATTAGTTTGATTTTCCTTTACCTGGAGAAAGAGTGGGTGTGGAGGATATTAACCAGATCACCAACTTCCCCTTTCTTTTTTCAATCAGGATGGACATGCGCCCCTTCCCCCATTTGGGTTTACACAGGATTCACGGGACTCGGCAATGAGCCAAAGGAATTGAAGATACATAGGTCATACAATACTCCGGTGGAATTTAACGTTTGTTATGTTAGGTCTCAGGTGCCATCTTTTTTTAAAATGTATTTTTGACATGCTAGATGACACACCCTTCACAATTCACCCACAAGTGATAATTTGCAATTTACTTCCATTTAACCAATGTTCAGTGAGCGCTCGCAGGTTTCCTGGGATGACACAGACATGAGTGAGGCTATATCTCTGTGTGCTAAGAGCTCACAGACCAGGGAGACAAACCACCACAAACGGCGTGATCCCAGCAACTGTGACCATGGTGACCACACAGACACAAGCAATCAGTGGTAGGATGAAGAACAGAATCAACTCACATGAGGCGTCGGGAAAGGCATGGGGGGGAGCCTGGGGATAGGAATTTGATGTGACTTTGGAGGAAGTCAAGGCTTGCAGAGTGGAGATGGGAAGCGGGCATGTAAAGCACAGAGAGAAGCATGAGCGGAGCCTCAGGAGGGGAGAGTGCAGGGCACGCTGGGGGCAGCGTGGAGAGGCAGGTTTCGCTGCACCAGAGGGTGGGGTCATGACTGGGAGACAGTGACAATAAAGGGTTAGGGCAGTCCTCTTCCCTGAACAATTCTGACGGTCTGGGTACACAGTGCTGTCCCCTTTTCAGACCTCCAGGGAGGCCACTGGGGTGAGCTTCTGGAGCTCTGGGAATCTCTGCTCAAGGGCTGGACTATCCAGATATGGGCACAGAGGCCCCGAGGAACCAGTCCCCAGATGGCAATGGTCACATGTGCGGCCCAACAAGGGAAAGGACACAAATGGCATCTGAGCACAGAGAGGCTCGCACAGGTCACATGCACCCAGCCAGGTGACAGGCAGGCAGGCCGGATGAGTCATGTGAACAGACATATTTTGGAAAGTGAGACATTATGTACCTGCAACTGGTTAACTGCACAAACCAGGCTCCATAGGGCACGAGCAACAGAGCGGACTTTGTCACAGCCCCTGCCAACCTCCTCTACGGGATCACTCCTCCCTGCTCCCTATCATTTCCAACACGTCTCCTACACCTTCTCTGCCTCCCAAATGAAAAGCAAGTGACCTCTTTTGAGAGCACATTAAAAAGCCCCATTCCATGTAATGTGAAAACTCTAAAACCGCCTCCCGTTTACAATCCCACGGGTCAGGCCGACGGCAGCCTTGGAGGCCGGAGGGGAGAAGTCGGCTTCTTTGCTCTTGCCTTTTGCTCCTCCTTCCTCCCCCTGCAGCACTGACTCCTGGGCCCGCAGGGGCGAGTACAGGGAGAGGGAGGGAAAGGAAGGGCGGCAAAGGTCCTCCTGGGATGGTGCAGACATAATCCAGCTGGTGCTCTCGGAACACAGAGAATGCCATCCAACGCTACTTCTTATTTTCATGGGGCGCTTCTATGAGGACCCCAATCTTTCAATCTCTTGCCAAAACAATGGTTCCTGTGGCCCTCGGCATCCCCACAGTCACTGGCATCTTGCAGTCACCCCCATCTTAGCCCCTCATCTCTCCAGGGCTCCTCGTGGGCAGCAGGACTGTGCCGACCTCTCCCTCAGAACCTCCTCTGCTCTGCAAGAAACCCACACCCCAGGCCTGGTGGCACCCAGAAGGCCCTGCTGTTCCCAGGGCAGCTCTGGTTCCTTCCTGCCTGCTGCCTGGGCCACGCTGGCCAACAGAGTCCAGCCACCATGCCCAGCAAAGGCCAGAGGCCACATGAAAAGCTCCCAAGCAGCCCCCGCACCCCACCCCAATTAAAGGGAAAGCCTCCATCTCCCCTTCCTACTTGGGGTGCGGGGGAATAAGTCACCAGCGTTGACAATTTTCCCCAAAGGGACCGCATCTCCCACCTCTTTTCCTTTATACCCTGGGGGCTTGGTGATGAGCTAATGTTAACAGAACAGCTAGGGTCACCTCCTTGTAAAGTACTTTATAGATGGGCTACCTTGTCACTCTAAAATGCTGGGGTACTTGGCATATATTTTTTCTCAGACTTTGGGCATCAGCTGACATCCCTGTTAATATGGTTGTTATTATTATTCTCCATAGCAAACTCTTTGCCTGTTAATTACAGTTGCTCTCGGCTATACATGATTCCCTATTAGCAGACAGCACCTCGGTGCAGAATGGCAGAGCGCTGTGGCTCACTTTTTTAGGGAAGAGGACTGATCCCCACTATCTGCAAAGCTCCCCGGTTGTTTTTCTGAAGCAATTCTCTAGGACCAGCCGTGGTCAGAATAGAGCCTTCAGAGCCACGCTCCGGCTGGTAGACACGCTCCCTCCAGGCCTCCATAGCTCAGTGGCTCCCACCAGCGCTCAGTGGCCTGCAGCCCTCCACAGAAGGAACTGGGTCCTGAGGGTGAGAAGTTATTTAGTTTCCCTGCCTGACATTCTAGTTCCTGGCCTTCTGGAAACAGCAAAGCTGTTGTCACCGTGCCGGGACGTGACAAATGATGTGGAAGGCGTGTTATGATACAGCCATCCATCCATCGTCAGAGGCCAGGGCCACAAGGGGATGGAAAATGAACAGGGAAATTGTTAATTGTGCAGCTTTAAAGCTTTCCCAGGGAAGAGCTCAGAGGGGCAACTGTTTTTGCCCCCTCCAGGGAGGCAGCATTCTCTGAAAGCTTCAAGGAGGCATGCCACCAGCTGGTCAGGACACAGGCAGAGTTGGGAGGTGCAGGAGAGGACACCACCCCAGAGATGGTAGGAAGGAAGAGGGGAATACTACCGACAGAATCACTGCCACAGCGGTGTCAGTCATACCTGTAGAGCTAGAGGTTCTCTTGCAGGGACCCCTGAATAAGTCCCTGAACATTCAGAGTTGCCAGAAGATGACAATGATAGTATCTCACTTCCCTAAAGGCAGGGGACTATTCTTTATTTTTTTAAATATATTTTTATTGATTTCAGAGAGGAAGGGAGAGGAAAAGAGAGAGATAGAAATATCAATGATGAGAATCATTGATCAGCTGCCTCCTGCACACCCCCTACTGGGAATCCAGCCCACAACCTGGGGAAATGCCCTGACCAGGAATCAAACCATGACCTCCTGGTTCATGGGTTGACGCTCAACCACTGAGCCACACCGGCAGGGCAGGAGGCAATTCTTGAGGGTCCAAGACACGGATTCTTTAAGCACGTGATGCCCTTCATTCTCTCTCATTCTCTTTGCCTTTGGGGCCGGCTTATCTGTTTATTTGATAAATGTGAAAGGGGGGACTTCATGGTCCTTGCTTTAGTCTCATTCACAAAGAGAGAGAAGTGGAATGGAGACTATATACACATATCACAAAATTCCATTTTCATAAAATACTCAAAAATGCAAATTGATGGTGGCAGCAGGTAGTAGGCGATGCAGGGAGCTGGGAGTGATGGGAGCAGAAATTACAAAAGGGCTCTGAGGATCTCTTGTGGATGATAGCCCATCATCTTGATCATGGGGATAGTTTCATGGGTGCATACCTGAGTCAAGCCTGGTCAAGTTATATACTTTATATATATGGAGCATATTGCATGCCATCATGTGCCCCCAAAGCTGTTAAAAACACACACAGCGAAACCAGCAGCTACCAAGGGACATCAACCATTACCCCCAACATGACCCCTGTTGCCCTAACAGACCTGCACTCACTCCCCAGCCACCTTGAATACCCCCCTCCTTCCCTCTGCCTCTGCCAACTCTATTCGTCCTTCAAAGAACAAGTCCTACTTCCTGCAGAGAACCTCTCATGACCTCTCACGCCTGACCCTCAGGGCACAGTACCCTTCATCACCCAAACAGAAACTGAGCTCCCTGAGACCAGGAACCCTGTCATCAGGACCCTTCCTCTACCTGCACAGTCCTGGGCCCAGGAAGCCCCAATTCATACCTGTTGATTGTTGATGAATCTCCCACTGAGAGATCTCCCTCATGAGGCTTCTCTTCACTCTGTGATGACATGCCATTCATTTTAAGAAAGAGAGAGAGCATCGTTTGTGCCTGTGGCCTTTGCCTCTGCCGGGGAGGCGATGTCTCCTGTCGGAGCATGCCTCAGGAAGGCCCTGTGTGTGTGTTCACATTAGACTCCATGCAGCTGGCCACGGCCAAGCTCACTGCAGACAACCAGACACCTCGGGCTGCTTTGGGCTGCTCTGTGCTTCACCACCTCAGGGGTCCCACAGCCTTGGCAGGGGAACCGTGCCCTGCCCTGCCTTTACAACAGCCTCAGAACACAGGACAATGTCTGGTGCCAATGAGCTCCTTGCCCAAATGAGTAAACTGAGGCCAGGGAGAGCATGTGGGCGAGTCTAGGTCACAGGCTGCACCTCGCTTCTTCATCCTTCCTTTCTGTGCATTTGGGGCTTTTCTCACATGCAGAGATCATGAGACAAAGGGAAGGACAGACCTCCTACTGCCCACCCTTCGCCAGGCCCGAAGAGAGTCATCCCAGGTTTTCCAAGCTCTCCCACCAACGGCTCATGATCAAATTTCCCGTCATCTGGTTAAAAGTAATCTCTGCTACGCCTCACACTCCAATCAACTGATTTAAAAGAAGAAAAAGTCAATAGGCTGACAGCCTTAGAAGTGGATAAAGATATTAGCAGAGGCCTGCTGTTCCAACGAGCAGCAGACACATAATGATCGATACTTTTTATCTCCTAATGACTGGACGGTGATTGGGTAGCCTCCAGCTAAGAACTTCATTGACAACTCCAGTGTTGCCTGGAGGAAGGAGGGGAAGCCAATTTTTATGAGACCCGAGGAGATGAGGACCCTTCAAAAAACCCTGAATCCCAGTCACTAGGAACCTAGCAGTTGCATTGAGCTGGATTTTTCTCTCTACCCCTTGTCATCTCCAATTATTCTCCCAATTTGGCCCCACCCTCCATCCCTGCAGCCTCTACTGGGGCCAGGAATCACATCGAATATATCTAACAGCAGACAGAGGGGCGTCCATGAAAATTATTTGCATCCTATCATGTCCTCCCAGATTTTTAAGGAGGTCCCTAACACCGTTCATGTCTATCTTCGTCCTTCATCGGCTGCCCTTTACATTTCTCCCTCCACAGCAGCACTTGCTTCCTTGTCAACACATCTTCCTCATGCAGCAGCCAAGACATGGGACATACCTGCTCCCCACCCACCCAACTTCCATTCATCAATTTCTTCTTCCTTGCCTTTGCTGAATTGGCTGCCTCCGGCTAACGTGCTCTTTTCTATCTCCCCATATCAGCCATTTTTATAAATTTTCACCCAAAAGCTCTACCAGGTAGTGTTAGTATTATGAGTTCCACCCTCTGCCTCGTTTGGATGGCATCTTTCCTCTCTGCCTTTCCTATTTCCTGATACAAACTACTCCATGCCACCTCACTCGGGAACAGCACTGCTGTAGGGTTGGTGATATCCCCTGTGGGATGGATTCTCACGTGTATTCCCAAGGAGAGGCAAGACAATGTCTCCTGAAGCACATGACAGGCACTTGGCATGCCTGTGAGTGAATCCAGGGGACACAGACATTCACAGGTTTGCCACATAGCTAACAATGCATGCCCCCAGGGTGTGTAATGGAATGTAACTTTCCAGGGTGTTGATGGGTACCTTAGTTCTCATGGCAAGGATTTCCATAACCAAATAAGCATGGTCAATGTTCGGATTAAAAAGAGTGAACAAGATCTCTTTACTGCCTTCTGGGCGTTCATAAGATCAGATGCAAAGTTCTCCTTAAGAGGGCAAGGATTTCCATAACCAAATAAGCATGGTCAATGTTTGATTAAAAAGAGTGAACACAATCTCTTTACTGCCTTCTGGCCGTTCATAAGATCAGATGTAAAGTTCTCTTTAAGAGAAAGGCATATTGCACATCATTTCCAAATCACATGATCATGGAGCCCTTTGATTACAGAATGTGACACAAGACCACAGCATTCATGAAGCCCTTGGGGAAACATTTCCCGGCCTAAACCATTCAGCACACAGGTGCCCTTAGGTTCGCCCAGTAAGAACCTGTCTTTTCCAGAGCCTCAGTTTAGCAAAGCATATCAGTGTTTCTTTACTTAATCCTCACAAGGCCCCAATGCACCATGTACTTAAAAAATAAAAAACAACAATGAAAGTCTAAACAATTGAAATCAAAATTATCTAACAATAAGATTACAGCATGAAATGCCTTCCAGCAACAAGCCAAAAGGCAGAAAACAAAATTCTATCTAAAAATCAATCTGCACCCCTACCACCTGTCAGCAATCAATACGCCATTGCCCTGTCTGCAGAAGTGGCTGGAGGTAACCATGTCCAGGCTGCAACAGGGGCAGGGGCAGGGGCAGGGGCAGGACTAGAGAACTGCCTTGCATTGCTTACCAGCCCAAGGTAGAAACTGAGGATTCAGACACCCCTGGGGGAAGCAGGAGTTGCACAACCCCTCCTATATGCAAATGTAATCACACCATCCAGTTACACCAAAGCAAACCACGGAGCCTGCTGAATCCTTTTCACAGCTGAGGGGAGTGGGAACAAGATACCGAAGTGAACTCTCCTCTCTCGTCCTTTGAAAATCCTTACCTGTTCTTTTGCATAAGCACAGCAGCCCAAGAAACACACAATGGCCAAGAAAACACACAACACCTATCAAGAGGTGCCGACAGAATAATGAGAGACCCGAGTTGTAGGCAACGATGCTAAAGGAACTAGGAGGAGTTAGCCCAGAGGAGGGGGAAGTCAGAGCGCAAAACGAGATGTCTTCTCGTGTCGGGACAGCTCTCACGTAGGAGTGACATCTGTGTCATTGTGGAGGCAGGAATAAGGAGTTCAATTTGGATTTGATAGTAAGAAAACTCTAATTCCAAGCCGATGAGAGCAAAGGTCACATTGCTCATAAGGATCCATAAAGATTGCCTTGGGCAATGATTGCGTGGGTTTTGAAAAATCGATTGCCTTTCCAGGAATCACTAATGTGCGTGCCCGTGTGAAGAAGCAGGCGGATTTACATCTCTGAGTTTACTTCCCAATTCAACCCCACCTGGCAAGGGTGCCCTTTGTGCTCCAGCAAGAGAGCGAAGTGGGCAGAGAAGGTTTTCCCAGGTGAGCCACGCCGAAAGGCCTCGCCTCGCTGTGGAGGATTTCCTGCACCGAGAGATAGGCCAGGCCCGGCTCAGTGGTGCGTATTGGGATTCTGCTGTTCAGGGAGGGACGGACATAAACTCTCTCAAAGCTCTGACCTGAGAATGTGTGCCAGCAGCTTCTCGAAGTTAAAAGGCATCCTACTGGAATGCTACTTCTGCTTAATGGAAGCAAAAAAAAAAAAAACAACTTTCAATCACAATAGCTCAGTGAGTTCACACTTTGACATTACCGCCCTGGCTCCAAACATGTGAGCAACGATCTATTTAAAACAGCACAAACATACTGCTGGGCTCAGAAACAAGTAAATGTCTTAATGGATCAGAAATAGAATAGCAATTCCAAAGTGTAAACAGCTCTGAAACCACAGACCCAGGCCGAGGCGGGGGTAACCTGGGACTCAATTCCTCTGTGCCAGCAGGGGGTACGGCAGGCTGGCTGCTGAAAGCTAGGGGTAGATTTCCCCCATGTGCACCCTGCGCACACACTTACTGCTTGAAAAGGAGGCAGAAAAGAACCGCTCCCGATTGCTCCAGGGGGCACAGCAGTATGAATCCACTGCCAAGGTCAGGACCAAGCAAGGCACTCACTGGCTTCCCGAGTGGGAACAGGGTTAATAATGTCCCTGATAACACAACTGGGCACCATTACAGGATCTGTTCAGGATCGGGAGAAAAGAAGGAGAATAACTAAAAAACAAATAAGATCTCCCCACAAAAAGAAGTCATAAATCAAAATTCCAAACCACGTAAAGAAATACCACACTGAGAGTGGAAGCTAACAACAGGAGCGATTGAATCGCAAAAGCAGTCTGTATCCCTTTATCGAGGTGTGGAAATACGTCTGTTTAGTTGGATTAAGGAAAGAACAACATCCTTTAAATGAGCAAAATGTCTATGACAAAAAGGCTAAAAAATGAAACAAGAAAATGATATGAAAATGAAATCAGTGATAAGATTTAAAAACAAATAGAATAAAATAAGAACCCATGGGTACATACACACATATTCACATGGGAGTGCTACCTGACAGTTGATAGCCAACTCCTAAGTGTAGGATGAATCATGGGGTAGAAATTGTCATATGACAGTGGATTCAGGGAAGATTCACCAATAGATGCTTCCACTCTAGGGTAAAGTTTTGAGCTTGTGAATCTTATGTACATCGCCTCAAAGTATCTCCTCTTAAAAACGCCTGCTAATTAGCTTTACAGTGGCGAACCCTGCCTGTCACCATCATAATGGTCGAAGCTCACTGTTTTATTAGCTTTGTCACTCATGGGAAAGCCAACTCCATGTCCCTTCTGAAACTGTGCACTGAGAAGAACACAGCATCGCTTCTGTCACATTCCTGCCAAAAATGCATAACCTGGCTCTACTGATGAGGAAACGTCAGACAATGTCAAACTGTGGAACCGTCTGCAAGTCCACTGGCTTGATCTCTTTAAACATGTCAAGGTCATAGGAGATAAAGAAAACTGAGGAACTGGAGCAGGTGGAAGGAAGCTAGAAAGCCATGATGCTAAATGAAACGAGTGGCCCTGAGGTGGCTCCTGTCCCTGTAAAGAACATTACTGGGATGAGCACTGTCTGTGAAGGGGACCCATGCTCATATTTACACGATGGTAGCATGATATCAATGTCAATTTCCTGGTTGTGAGAGGTACAGTGTGGCTTTACAGGAGAGTGTCCTTGTGTTTAGGAAATACATACTAAAGTAGTAGAGGCAATGCAGTATCACTGTGCACTTAACCTCAAATGTATTTCAAAAAAAAGAAATGTGTGTGTACATATATGTAAAAAGACATAGAGATGGGGAGGGAGAAGGAAAGAGAGAGAGGAAGAGAAAGAGATAATGAATAATAAGGCAAATGTGTGTGTTTGTGTGTGTGTGAGAGAGAGAGAGAAAGAGAGAGAGAGAGAGAGGAAGAGAGAGAGAGAGAGAGAGAGAGAGAGAGAGAGAGAGAGAATGTGGTAGTGTATTATAGGGCAAAAAATGCAAAAAGTTTACAGAACACCTGAATGAAAAATAAAATACTTAGAAGGAAGTTGAATTTTAGGTCACCTGATCAATAGATAAATTGCAATTAATATTTAGCAAATTGACCTTGAGCTGAGTTATGTGACTCTGTAGAAAAAGCCCTGACACAGAAAGCTAGATGCCCATGTTGACCATAAAGCAGTGGTTCTCAACCTTCTGGCCCTTTAAACACAGTTCTTCATGTTGTGACCCAACCATAAAATTATTTTTGTTGCTACTTCATAATTGTAATGTTGCTACTGTTATGAATCGTAATGTAAATATCTGATATGCAGGGTGGTCTTAGGCGACCCCTGTGAAAGGGTCCTTCGACCGCCAAAGGGGTCGCGACCCACAGGTTGAGAACTGCTGCCGTAAAGGAACTGAGGCGGTGGCCCACTGCTGTCTTCATGCCGGTGCTGACTGCTTCAGGGGTTTTCCAACAGACCTGTTGGAACCAACCGTCCCTTTTTATAACAAGCTCTTAGTAAAAGCCCCTTGCTCCCTGAAATGAAAGTCATGAATAACATGCCTTACCCATATAGTTTTTAAATAGAAATAAAATTCAGCCGGTGTTGCTCAGTGGTGGAGCATTGACCTATGAACCAGGTCAGGGTTCAATTCCCAGTCAGGGCATATGCCGGGCTTTTGGACTCAAGCCCCAGTAGGGGGTATGCAGAAGGCAGGTGATTAATCATTGATGTTTCTCTCTCTCCCTCTCCCTTCCTCTCTCTGAAATCAATAAAAAGACATCTTTAAAAATAGAAATATATTGCCCTAACTATGAGTAAATGGAGAGATTAAAATAATTTGCAATCATAACTCAGTATGTCCGTGATCATGACGACATGGGAAGGCATAAGGTCACAGCTCTATCTGAAAGAATCACCATGAATGTAACACATGGCAATGCAGGCTGATTTGAGTGTCATGCATTTGTGACTCAGACAATCTGAGCATTGTTTCTATTAGTGAGTTCATTTTTCAAAATGCTGAACAAATCTTGGTAACATTCTGAGTAAAGTACAACTTACCTCATTTCACAATAGGGGGGGGGCGGGGGAAGACGCATGCAAAGACAACTGCCAATACAATGCACTCACTATAGTATAGTGGAGAAGTCCACAAAAAAGAAAGTATAAAATAATGTTTTTCAATCTGTGAATGCTCAGGAGGATGACTAACTAGAAGACATAATGAAGCGGCCAGATGCTTGTGTCTTTACATAGACTCACCAGGAAGGAGGCAGCTCTGAGCACAGATTGCTACAGGTATGTTGCAGGGCAGCTCCGACACCGTGAGAGGCGTTGCCATTGGTGATAATGATTTCCCATGCTCAGAATGCTGTGAGCAATTCTTGGTAAATTTCTGAAAGTAAAAAATGCAATCTTTCTCAATTTACACCTTAACTAAGGTCCCTAGGAAAGTCAGTGCAGATTGGAGCTGTGCACAAAACACTTGGTGTAGAACAGTTAAGACCTAGGCTTAGATAATTATCAAAATGTTTTCCACCTACATCAACATCCATGGGAACGTTTGATATTTGCGCAGAATGTAGGATCCATTGTTACCTCTCCTGCCCACATCATTGGGTCAACAAAATCCACCCCCCCCCCATTTCCAAATGCCCCCTGAGAAGAAGTAGTTCCATAAATAACCAATTAGACCAGGAATTCAACCATGAGCACGTGGTCCTCAAATTTGTGGACCCCTGACAGACAGCAGTCAGTCCTGTCCAACAGACACCAGTGCTAAGGAAGGTTGGACATTTCAGCTCAGGGCATTGCTTTAAGCCCTTCTGCAATGATGTACCCACCACAGGCAACTGATAAAACTCAATAAATGAATGAACAGGTCACATCTCTGATTTGTTGTAACAAACAATACTGGATGTTGTCTGGAAAGAGGTCAGCAAGATCAAGTAATGCCAAGTGTAAAAACAGGGATCATGCCCTTAGATGCATAGTTAGAAAGGGTGAAGTGTCACAGTGGGGAAGGGAGCCAAGTTCAAAGGCCTCCTTGTGGCAGCTGCTGTGGTCACGTCTCTGCTATTAGGCAGCTCCAACTTCCTCGGGTTTGATGGCCAAGGCCAGTTCTGCAGGCTTTCTGGAAAAAGGTCCCCAGAACTCTCGTTTTCAGCTTCTTCCTCAGGTATAGCCATGAATAAAAGTGAAAAGGCATTACAGGATTCTTCTCAAAGCTGGAAGGAGGGTGGAGGAAGATCTTTCCAGAAGGTTCCCTAACTTGGCTAAAGGAGCATCTCTGAGCACCTTGAGTGGTCATAGAGGTCAAGTGCTTGAAGTCACAATTCTTCCATCTATGTCTGTTGAATTGGATGTCAAATCCTGAGTGCTTAACATATTATAGGTGTTCAAAAATTCACAACTATAATGTCATTATTTCTATTATTTTCTGATCATGAACAAGTTAAACATCAACAGCCTCTCAGGGATTTCCTAGGCCTACAAATTCAGTATTTACAAGACGAACCTGGGTTCCTGCATCTGTAAAGATTATTTTCATCTGATAAACATTTTATTGTCAATCTTTTCCATGTCTTTTATTGAACTTTTTGAAAATGCAGCAAACCCACAGCAATTTAAACAATTAAGTGCACAAAATAGAAGTAATTTCCCAAAGATAGAGCCAGACAGATTATGTGCATGAATAAAAGATCACAAACTGGAGAGCCCTTGGAGATCCAGCTCCCGGAAGGGGGAGACTCATCTTTCTTTTCCCAGAAAACTTGGCACCATCCAAAAAGCAGCCCAGGCAACTGGCCTCTCTTTCTCCTTCTTTCAAAGTATCTTCCTACCCTCTGGGGGAACTACAAGGCAGGTCTCTTTTACCTAATCCCCTGGGATCTCAGCCTCAGTTGAGATTTAGCCAAGAACCCTGGCCCCCACACCAGACGTAAATGTCTTCATGAATCAATAATTGATCTAAATTCAGACCTCTGAGTAAATCTCTCCATCCTCGCCTGTTAGTAGGCCTGCTAGGCAGTTTAGGTGGAGGTGGGGCCTCTTCCAGAACCTCTAAGGGCTGGATTCACTGGGCACTTGAGTAAACAGATCCATGGCTTTCATTTTTCAGAGAGGCAAGCTTATTTGCCGCAAATGCAACCCAGAAACTCTACTGAGGCAAACAGATAGACCCTCATTTCTTCCATTCCAGGCTCCTGGTTCTCAGCGTAAACACGGATATTCCTTTTTCTCCTTTGTGTTGATCTCTGTGTGCAGCTAGACCACTTAGGCCTGCGAATGACCATCAAGCTGAAGATGGGATCATGGCAGTACACAGAGTCCACTCTTCAGACTGACAGCCTCTCACCCAGCCTCATGAGCATCTAGGGCTGCTTTCTCCTCGTTCATGGCACTGTTTTACTCTGATGTATATCAGTGTGTGTGTGTGTGTGTGTGTGTGTGTGTGTGTGTGTTCTCTCTCCAGACTTGAGGGCAGAGATGTCTTATAAAAATCTGTTTTCCCTAATCCCCCACAGCTCTCAAAACAAGGAATGATGCACATTAGCAACCTGAACCCTGTTGAATAAAGGAATGAATGAAATAAAGTGCTTCTGGCTCTATTCCCAACTCTGGAAAAATAATGCCAAGCATATGTCCTCCCAGCATACTTGCTGAAATCTCCATGAGATTCAGATGCTGGCTGCTGAGCCCACGACCCTTGTGCCTCTCTCTCTGTGCTGAACAGGAAGAAACCAGGTGCCCTCATCAATCTCCTCCAGGATCAAGGAACAGGGGTGCAGTCTCCACAGATGTGCCACCTGACACTGAGAGAGGAAGGAGGAATTATTGAAATCAATTCCAATTTTGAAAAGCATCCTACAAATGCAAAAATACTCTCATGCTACTCAGCACACTTCTGGGCTATAGTAGGTAGCATACACCATAATTCCTGCAGACCATAGACACTTACACACACACACACACACACACACACACACACACACACACACATGCATGTGTGTAATGCCAGAGCCAACGAAGGCCATTGGTGCAACGGCCACATCAGCCCAAAATCTGAGTCACAAAGAGCCTGAGAGACTGCCTCTGGAATAGGTCTTACTAAACCTGTTAGCTACAAATCTATGGCCTCCTTAGTTAAATTTCCCATTAGGGAGGTCACCTCATTGCATGATCAACCATCTAACCAAAGCCCAAGAAAAACAGGTATTCTCTCCAAGCTCTGAGCTCACTAACATAGTCTTTTCTAACTATGAAGGGAAAAGTTCTTGGAGCTCTAAGCACTCAAAGGTCCACAGGGATGTCATGACTTCCAGGTTTCAGAGACAAGAGAAAGAGATGAACAAATCTAGGAAGAAGGGAAGAAACACTTAAGCCAGTCAGCCAGCAGAGAGCCAGCCAGTAAACCATGAAGTACTTTTGTTCGGCCCATACAGCCACTGTTCTATCAAACACACAAAATGTGTTTGAATTCCATCAGTGAACACAGACTGGATTCAACCATAATGTCCCTAGATGCACCATACTGAAATACTCACTACTGGATACTGATCCACAGGCCTAAAAAATCAGCCATTCAGTAGATACAGAATCATCCACGTTAGGAGCCCAGGTAAAACATTTGTAACAGGCACTATTGACATGATAAGGTATCTTAGTCACTGCTAACAATGGGCCTGTCAAGTCTAGCCTACTATTGAGTTTATGCCAAATGACTGATTAGGAATGAGATCTAAAGGGTCATAGGTAAGGCTGGAAATGAAGTATAATGAACAGTCTGATGTCTTGAATCTGTGAGAAATTCCTCCGTGCTCAGCAGCGGTGCAGCATAGTCAAGCCTGGTGTCTTTCACAAACCAGAGCAAGGCATCTTGGTAAACAGGAACCAATAGCTGGATGTGTCCTGAAGAAGAATGGCTAAGTGCAGCCCATGGAGACCAGATGTGCCCTGAAGAGTATCCAAGCACAGCAGATATCAAGAAGACCCAGGGAGAGCAGGAGCCCCGGTACATGATGCTTGGATATCTATTAAATTCCAATATCTCATAAAAGAACAACAGAAATGAAATGGCAGCATTCTCTTAAAATTGCAACCAACCTGAAGTTGCCCAGAGTTGGTCAACCTGAAAGAATGATCATAAGGAGAACAACCCCTGTGCAGGAAGGGGGATACTTCAGTGGGTATATAATCTCACATGTGCACAGCGTCTCTCTAGGTGCCTGAAAAATCAGTATAATAGTGAACGTATCTGGTGAAAATAGGAATTCCATTCTTGAGCTCAAGATGTTACTAACTCTCTTCCACAATTAGAGCCATCAAATCCCCATAAATATTTGACAAACTCTCACATAGCTTCCTGTTGGCAAAGAGAAGAAAAGTGAGCCTAGAGCATGAGGGAAGGCCAGTGTGTACTATTTAATGATGTGTGAACTATGGTGCCAGCACAAAAAAAATGTTTGCCTTAAACATCCAGGCCTTAAACACATGTATCCACCAGAGAATTTTTTTTAACACAGCAATGCCTCACCATTGCCTCCTAATGGTGGTTCTGAATGTTTGGTTCTAAATGTTTACTTCTGTTGATTCCTGACTCCAAGGACCCCACAAATGAATGCTCTCCCAAGAGGTTAATGGGTCCTTCATACAAAGATACCTCTTGTTGATGCCTGGCACCTGTCTTCCACGCAAAAGCAATAAATCTAAATGCCATTGGTGAGCACAGATTGGACTCAGTCTATGGCACACCACACAGAACTCAGCAATGCTTGTTGAGTTCAGATTTGGGGGATGGAGACAAATTCAGTAAGTATAACCCATAGAAAGCAGATTGTCCTGGAGAGACAAAAAGTACAACAGAAGAAAGAAGCAGGAGGAGGAGATGGGATAGGACCTCTGTCCTACAGGAAATTCACCAAACAACTCGTGGGAAGGAACACTTATGAGGCCAAGACAATTCAATGCCAAGTATAAGATATAGACTAGGGTCCTTTACCCTGGCTATACATTAGAGTCACTGGATAGCTTTTAGAAAACATGGTTATCCTGGCCCCATCCCAAGAGAGATTAATTTAATTGTTCTGGGGTGCGATGCAGGCAACGATATCATTTTAAAGCTTTCTGGGTGTACTAATGGTAAAGCCATGGTTGAGATCCATTGAGTCTGACAACAGAACCTAAAAGAGCTGAAAGGAGCAGAAGATTCCTGAGGGTAGGAGCATTCAGGAATGCTTCTCACAAGGATAAGGAGGAAAGGAAAAAAGAACCGGAATAGTAGGGTAACAAAGCGACAGGTGGTCTGACACATGACTGATTAAGAAGGCCTTGAACACCAAGGCCAGTTGTGCAAACTTGACCTGATATACAATAGGAGAAAATGAGGTTCCTAAGACGGGTTGGTACCCGCTCATATACACAACACGTTTCAATTTACAAGACCCTTTTCCATCCATTTGAGCCTTTCACCAACAATACAAGGTAGGCATGCAGGGAAAACATAAACACATATCCAGTTTACCAATGAGGGAAAAAAGACTGAGGGAATTTGAGTGACTCAGTAAGAGCAGTGTTTGCAGAAATTTAGTCTGGGGATAGCATGCGGTGTGAATTACAGTGTGGGAGAGAGAATTCCAGGAGGGCCCTGAGAAGACGGATGCCTTCCCATAAATGGGAGATAATATCAGTCCACAGCACGGCAGAAGCCTTGGGGGACACAGCAGAGAGAGGATCTAAGAGCCACCTCACTGTTCTGTATCCCTCTATTTGCTTTTGTTGCATGGACGGGCACTAATCTTTAACACAGTAGGTGAAAGGTGGAAGAACTGTCTGCATGAAGAATTGGGGAGACTGCAGAATAGAGAGGATGGAGTACACTTGAGCGGACTTGGCTGAGAACTTGGCCAGCCAGCAAGGGCCACCTTCCTTTATAGGTAGAGGCAGCTTTTCTTCAATCCTGGAGCTTCCTTCCAAATGGAGGGAACTCTACTGTTGCCAAATTTTGGTCTCTCCTATCTCTCACCATGTCATTCATTTCACTGGTGAATTTGAGAAAAATAACTAAGGATGCTCACCTGAATCCTAACTTTATTACCTTTGGGAACCAACCAGTCCATGAGGAACGGGAATTCTCCCAAAACTCTTGCCTGGGCAGCCCTTTCCCTGTGAAAATCCCTATCCTGTTCAGTGCTACCTGGGTTGGGCAGATGAGCCTGCCTGATTCTGGGGCTTAGAATTAACAAGTTCACTTGGCTCATAGAACTCCACACATGAAGCGCCAATGTAGCTGTTATCAGTGATGTAGCTGAACAAATTCATACTCATTTTTTTTAAAGTTCTTAGTTTTGTTGTTGCTGTTATTGTTTTTTAATATATTTTTATTGATTTCAGAGAGGAAGAGATAGAAACGTCAATGAAGAGAAAGAATCATTGATCGGCTGCCTCCTGCACACCCCCACTGGGGAGCCCACAACCCGGGCATGTGCCCTGACCAGGGATTGAGCCGTGACCTCCTGGTTCATAGATCAATGCTCAACCACTGAGCCATGACAGTCTGGTACATTCATACTCTTTAGTTCATAACTTTTTCCGAGCCAGAGGAGACAAGAGGTGTCCTACTCATGGGAGCTTCCTCACAGGCCCTAGTAGTTGGCAATATTATTGGAGCAAGAGCACAGTGAAACTCTTGTCATAAACCTCATGACACTGGCAGCCTCAGGACGGGCTTTCATCCCTTTGTCCAGCTAAAGGAGACCAGTAGCTTAATTAACCACCAACCCCCCCCCTCGCCCCAAGGAAAAAGCTGCCTCTGATTCGGCTCTCAGACCCACGCTGGAAATGCCATCAAGCCACAGAGAGCCCACATTTTGTAGGTGTCTTGTTTAGTTATTACAGACTGTTGCCTCCATCAAACTCCTTCATCCAAGCAGCCAAATAAATGATTGGCAGGCTCTATTCTGTGATTTTTATAGCACTGAGAAAGTGCAGAAGCCAAGGCAATTATTTTAATGTTCTTTACCTTAAACAGCCTGACAAGGGAGCTGATTACACAGTTTACCTTTAAAAGGCAAAGATGTTATGAAGGATCATCTTTTTTCTGAGATAAGACAATTTTGTAACTTGAGTTCCTTCTCTATGCCTTTTAAGAACTGAGGGCCAATATTCATTCTCTATTTTTCTATAGGTCTTGGGATTAAGTAACTAAGTTTTAACTATACCAGTATACAGAGAGGGGCAAAAGTTGGTGAACAGTGTTTGTATGGAACATGATACAATAATTAATAAAAATAATACAAGAATAAATTTTGTTTTGCGTACTCACGACTGTAAACCCACTTTTGCCCACCGCGTGTAGCATAGTTCCCCTTTATCCATGATCTCACTTTACGTGGTTTCAGTTACCTGCAGTCAACCATGGTCCAAAAATATTAAATGGAAAATTCCAGAAATAAACAATTCAAAAGTTTTAAATTGCACACTTTTCTAAGCAGCATGATGAACTCTTGGACTATCCCACTCTGTCCTGCCCAGGACATGAGTCATCCCTTTGTCCAGTGAATCACCACTGTATACACTACCCACCTGTTAGCCCAGGGGTGGGCAAACTTTTTGACTCGAGGGCCACAATGGGTTCTTAAACTGGACCAGAGGGCCGGAACAAAAGCATGGATGGAGTGTTTGTGTGAACTAATATAAATTCAAAGTAAACATCATTACATAAAAGGGTACGGTCTTTTTTTTTTTTTAGTTTTATTCATTTCAAACGGGCCGGATCCGGCCCGCGGGCCATAGTTTGCCCACGGCTGTGTTTGCCTCTTAGTAGCGGTCTCAATTAGCAGATAGGATATCAGACAGAAAGAACACATTTGCATAACTTTTATTATAGAATATTGTTACATTTGTTCTATTTTATTATTGATTGCTGTCAATATCTTACTGTGCCTAATGTATAAATTAAAACTTTATCATAGGTATGAATGTACAGGGAAAACATAGAATATACAGGGTTTGGTACTATCAGCAGTTGCAGGCATCCACTGGGGGTCTTGGAATGTGTCCCCTCTTGATAAGGGGGACTACCGTGTTCACTCCTTGAAGGCCAAGCTTTTCACATGGTCTGAGACTAAGATGATCTTGATCATGTAGAGACTACAGCTGCCCATTCATACAAAGAAATGTGTCCTCTTCACATTGAGTCATAAGCTCATTTATTAACACCACCTCCTTTTACCCAACCAAGACTGGATCGCTTTCTGCCCCAAGGAAGATGTGGAATACGTGCACATTTTTAGCCCAAAATACAGTTAAGGAATGTGAGGGGAGAGAAAACAGAAATTCAAATCTGTGGTTATTATAAACTTTTTTCACATTTTATATTTTTACCACTTGTTTCAGCAATTTGTTCTACATGTATTCCAGTTACATTTTTAAGATCCCACTTTATTAGTCGATCCAGGTTGCATATCTAAATAAACTCAACTATGGTCCAAATGTATACCGATTTGTCAGTTTTGTGTCCTTCTCTCTCTTCCTACTCATCAGGGAAGAGGGGAGGCCAGCGGAGGCAGGGTTCCAGTGGCTGGGGAGATTGGACGTTGGGCAGGAGGAGTTCGTGCTCACTAGAAGTGTGTGCCCAGATGTGTAGTGCCAGAGTTTCAGTCACTGTACCTGGGAAGAGAGTTTGCATGAAGCTCAGGGCTTAGTAGGGAGGACCTGCTGTTCTTTCCCCCTCTTTATTATACATAAGGAAGTTTTAGAGAGGGCGCTGTTGATACTTCCAGGGTTTAGAGCCTTTTGCTGGCACTGTTGTACTTAAATTTCCTCCTTTCCTTTCTTTCTTTCCAACTTTATCTATCTGTCAATGCCTAGTTCAAGCCTTTCCTCCTCCAAAAAGCCTTCCCTGACTGCACCTGCTAGAAAAAAATCATACTTTCAAAAATAAAGTCTAATCAGGCCAAAAAGTATCTACCACCTGTTCAGCCCTATAGGTAATGATAACATCTGATTTAGCTGTTTGAAGGCTTTTTCCAGACAAACAATGCAAGATAGAGTAGATAAAATACAACTGGGGGGTTGGGGGAGAAACCAAAGAGCAACATGAGTTCAAGCTACGGTGCTAGAAATGGTTTAGAATCATGGAGGGCCCTCAGAGTTCATCTAGCTCTGACTCTATTTTGTGAATAGGTTCTTCTAAACCAAATTCTAACCAGCTCTTACAATCCCTCCATACCAGTCACTTGAATCCCTACAGAGGCAGAGAATAGAGTTCCTCTCCCCAACTCACTTTTGGAATCTCTCTGAAAGTCAAGATCAATTCCTTAGGTTGGCTTGTGGTCCATTTCCTGGTTTGATAATGGACAGATGTTATTAAGATGAACTCCTTCATTCATTCTTTAACACTATCGATCTCTTCCAATATCAATACACTGAGGACCAATACCCTGATTTTATCTATCATCTATCTATATCTCTCAATTTATCTATCTAGCACCTATGTAGTACAAATGTTCAAGCAGCTAGATGAAATTTCAATAAGCCAAGTATGCCCAAGCACATGTAGTCTGTAGCCTGGCAACCAGACACTGAAGCTATTTGTTCATTCACTCACTCACTCACTCATTCATTCATTCATTCATTCGTTCATCCATTCAATTCTCCATCTGGGAATATCTAAATTACACCAGGCATTGTCCTTGAAACTGGGTGTAGAGCAAAGAACAAAGCAAGGAAAGTTCCTGCCCTTTCAAAAGTCTATGTTCAAATGAGAGAGACAGACTAACAGGAAATTATAACTGTATCCATGAGATAATGTAGTGACAAGTACTATGAAGAGAAATACAGTAGCATCAAGGGATAGATAGTGACTGAGGATGTTATCTCAGGAGGTAAAAGAATTGAATAAAGTGAAGAAATGGGCTAGGTTCATATTTGAAAGAGGAAGCGCCCAGTGGGAGGGAACAGCTAGGACCAAGGCTGAGGCAGGAGATGCTCGGTGAGCAAACCCAAAGCCTGTGCAGCTGGGAAACGGTGAGCCAGGAAGAGGCGGGAGGACCTGAGGCCCGGGGGGAGCCAGGGTCTGCTCGGGGATGCTAAGCATGCCGACTCTGTCCTGTGTGTGGCAGAAAGCCGTGGCAGGGCTTGGAGGAAAGGCAGCGTCTGATGTAAGGCTGACAATGCTCACACGGGCTGCTCTGCAGAGAACAGAACAGACTGTTCGGTGCACAGAATGGAGGCTGAGAGCCCAGGCAGGAGTCTCTCATGTTGTTCCTGCTGCTTCCTGTGGCTCATCTTCCCAGCTCAGTGACAAGCTGTTCCAGGGCAGACTGTTCTGGTGTCTGGAAACCCCACTGCTTGGCTCCAGGAAACCTTCTGGAGCCCAAAAAGCTCCTACTTTCCCCTCAACATGTTTTCCTTTCCTTTGAAACCCAATCAAATGCGTCCATACATCACTGCTTCCCGGGCATCATTCCCTTCCCCAGTCGCTCAGTCTGCCCACACCACGGTCTATCCTATTCAGATAGTGCTGGGGGCCTGGCTAGCTAACCTCGCGCACCGGTTCTCACTAAGCTGCAACAGGCCAGTGGGATACTATTATATGGCCTGTCCAAGGGCATTTCCTCAGCGCCTCTTCCAAAAGAATGGAGCTCTAGCAATGCATTTCAGAAACCACTATAGACTCTGCACAAAGTATGAGCAGGACATTAGGCGATTCACAAAAATTACAAGAAAAAAAATGAGACTATATACTTCAAATTTAAATTATTTCAAATTAGATCATGAACATGGAATTCATCAGTGCATGGGATGACAAAGTCCTAGAGCAGTGGTTCTTAACCTGTGGGTCGCGACCCCTTTGAGGGTCAAACGACCCTTTCACAGGGGTCGCCTAAGACCATGGGAAAACACATATATAATTACATATTGTTTTTGTGATTAATCACTATGCTTTAATTATGTTCAATTTGTAACAATGAAATTGGGGGTCACCACAACATGAGGAACTGTATTAAAGGGTCGTGGCATTAGGAAGGTTGAGAACCACTGCCCTAGAGGCTGTTTAATTGAGCCAACCCATTTTAAAGATGAGGGAATGGAAGTCCCAAAATTGTAAGGCATCGGCAGAAAACCCACAGAACGGGTTCGTCCTAAACTCTAAAAATGGTAAAATACTTTGGGAGTGGATAGAATGATGCTGATAACTTTTATCGTCATGATCATTTTGCTAATTATGCTCGAGGGGCCTCATTCTCCATCTCCTTCAACCCCTTCCTCTGTGTGAAAACTACATCCTATGGCTCAGAACTCGCTCAGCTTTTAGAGTCAGGCCCCTGGAGCATGAGTGACATGAGCCACATTTGACTCTCCCCCTCCGGTATCCCAGCCCCCAGAGAGGAGAGGTGACTTGGCTTGGGAATGTAGGTAGTCCTACGCATGGTCCCCTACACCAGTCATGGAGAAGGTCATCCGTGTCATGTTTTCTGGGGACATTTAAGAAGACATACTCAAAAGTAGCAGAGAAAGAGGGAAAGCCTGTGTACTTGCCATTTGCTGGGCTCAGGCACAGTTTGGGTGCTGGCTTTTCAGAGGACCCTGGTCACCTCCGGGGATTTTATTCCTCTAAATACAGAAGGAAGAACCCTATGGTCCGGAGTCTGAGTGATGGTGACACCACGGAAGCAGCAAATGAAATATTTTTTTGTGATTCCATAAGCAGAAAACAAACTGCTCGGCGAATGGCAGGCGCTGCACAGATGCCACCTATTAAATAATTAAAATAGAGTAGAAATTAAAAATAAACAGTGGGAACTGAAACACACACAACCAAAGGAAGCAGAAAGAGTAACTTGGGAATGAAGGTGTGAGTAAGATTCGATTTGAGTTATTTCTAAATTCAATTGCATCTAGATTAACGGGCTCTCTCCCATTGTTGGCAGGAAATAAACCATACCTTCAACTGAGAAACCCTAGGAGCAAATGTAGCAGCCACGGTGCCTTTTTCGATGGGCAGGGAAGTGCCCAGGTTTTGCTGATTAGGACAAGATAGGAAGAAAGTGAGATTCAATGAAGGGAAATGAAAACAGAATCTGTAGTGGTCAGCAAGTGCTGTGTAATGAACAGTCACTGAACCTTAGTAACACCACAGCAACGGCAAACATTTACCTCTCTCATATTTGTGGGGTCAGTGGTGAATTTTCTGATCGGCACCAGGCATATCTAGGTGGCTCCGCTTCAAGCTGCTAATCAAGCTGGGATTCGTGTATCTCAACTAAGGGTGTGTTCTATTCTGATCCACGTGTGCTTATTATGGGAGCCAGGCTGGAATGGCCAGAGCTACGTGGAAGAAGCTCGTTTCATGGTGCTGATAGAAATCCCAAGAAGGTAAGTGGAAACACACAATTCCTACAAGCCTCCACCTGGAACTGGCGCACAGACACTCCTACCTCCATTCCATTGACAAGTCCGAAAGTCAAGCCCTAGCTCCATGGGATGGGAAAATGCACCCCGCCCACATTCTCCTAACTCAGTGGTTCTCAACCTTCTGGCCCTTTAAATACAGTTCCTCATGTTGTGACCCAACCATAAAATTATTTTCATTGCTACTGTTATGATTCATAATGTAAATATCTGATATGCAGGATGGTCTTAGACCACCCCTGTGAAAGGGTCGTTCAACCGCCAAAGGGGTCGCGACCCACAGGTTGAGAACCACTATCCTAACTGGTACCACAAAGCCACGTGGGAAAGGACGGGGATATGGAATTCTAATGCAGGAGATCAGAAAGGATGGCAAACAATTGATCCACCATGGGTTTTATTTAACATGGCGCTTTTCAAAGCCAGTTATTTCTCAGGTCCCTCAAAGTGATATTCTAGACACAGCAAACATGGCACACAAGCCAAACACAGCCTGCCAGCCCCCCACCCCTCACCTCCCACTTTTGTATGCCCTGCAAGCTAAGAAAGGTTTTTGTATCTTTAAGTGCTGTGTGTGAATAAAGCTTTATCATAACAAGGCCACACTCATTCATCTATGTATTATCAATGCTGCTTTTGCATTACAGGGGCTGAGATGAGTAGTTATAACAGAGCCCATGTGGCCTGAAAAGTCTATTCACTCGCTGACCCTTTAAAGAAAAAGTTTGCTGAGCCTCGGTCTAGACCACTGCTGTCCACCAGAAAAGTCATGTGAGCCACATAGGTCATTTTCTATTTCTAGTAGGCAGGTGATAATTGTGGTTTATAGTAAGAAATGTATATTTGGTCTCCACCTCATTTCTGGCACAGGGCTTCTAAAACCCTTGGAATTTCCTAAGTGGTAAGAGCGTAACAGAAATAGGGGTGTCTGGATATTCATAAGAAGCCCCTTTCAACCACACCTGAGTTTATGTTAATGAGGTGACTTTTGGATAGCATTTAAGGACGGGGAACCAACCATGTCATTGGAGGTCTGGGGGGTGGAACTGAAAGAGAGAAGAAAGGGGCTAGAGAATAAAGTGATCACCTATGGTCAATGATTTAATCAGTTATACCTATGTAATAAGACGGGAATTGGAGATTATGATGGTTTTGAAGAGTTTCCAGTTTGGTGGTCACATGGAAATTCCGCCCTCCCCATATACCTGCCCTATGCATTTCTTTCATCTGACTGTTCCTGAGTTATATTCTTTTATAACAAACTCATAACCTAGTAAGTAAAAGGGTTCTCTAAGTTGTATATGCCACACCAGAAAATTAAGTGAACCCAAGGAGCAGTCACGGAAATCTCTGATTTGTGGCTCGTTAGTCACAAGCACAGCTAACACCCTGGATTTGCCATTGACATTTGAAGTGGGGCCGTCTCATGGGACTGAGCCCTGGACCTGTGGGACCTTATGTTATCTATACATAGACAGTATCAGAATTGAGTTAAAGTTATAGCACACCCAGGTGGTGTCAGAGAATTGCTTAGTGGTATAGGGGGGGAGGGGATGGTATCAGAATCATACACATTAAAAAAAGTAAAAAGAAGCAAGTGAAATTAATTGTAATAATATATCTATTTAATCAACTATATCCAAAGGAGTACATTATAAAAAAAAAAGTATTAAGGGGATATTGTTCATTCTTTCCTCACTGAGTCTATAAAATCTGAAGTGTATTTTATACTCACAGCACAGCTCATTTCAGGCTAATCACAGTCCAAGTGATCCACAGCCCTGTGTGGCTGGCAAAACCAGGCAGGAAGGCAAAAATGCAGACCACGTTTATCTCCCCAGTGAGAAGCCTGTTGTCTTTTACACATCTCTTCTTAAGTCAACATATTCCAAATCATCTCTTAGCTTGAATGATTGCAGAATGTACATCAACAGCCAACATGATGCGGTCTTGTGCCTGGGGAAGAGCCCTACCCACAGCAGGTGCTCAAAAATTGTTTTTGAGATTTTTTTAAAATAAATAAATATGTGAGTGAGTATTGCCCTTGTCCGTATCGTGTTGCTGGAGTCATTCTCTGACTTCCCCCTGTGTTGGCTTCCTGTCCCTCTAATTAAACAGTTTGCTCCTTCACTGCTGATGACCAGGTATCTCCTATTAGAGCAACCCTCCTGTAGATAACAACTATAAACTGTGAAAAATCTTCTTAAAATAGCTCCATGAAGTTATCAAAAAAAAAAAAAAAAAAAGAAAGAAAGAAACTTAAAGGCAGGCCACAACTGGAAGCAGAAAATGGTACAGGATTAATTCCCCACTTTTACTTTTTTTTTTTTTACCTGAAGACAGTCTTCAATCAACAGCACGTGGAGCAGCTACAATTTGGTAGAAATCTCACCATCTTACTGGCTTGTAGAACCAGAGGACAGAATGCCCGGTGCCTGTGGCTGCTGGAAAGGGGAGAGTATGAGGATGAGCCCAGGAGACGGAGTCCTATGCGTTGCATACAAATTCTGCCCAAATCTCTGGCTGTCCCCTAACCAACACCTGTGGAGACAGACGGGAGTTGTCCAGCTGAGATGGAAAGAACTGGGCAGAGAATGGTGCTGCTGCCTACAATCTGCCTACAATCATGGAGACAGCACTTTCCAGAGTGTCTACAATGTACCATTTAGAATGTTCTGGATACGACAGAAATGGCTAGTCACTTCACTCCTCCGTATCTTCCTGAATAATTCCTTCAAGACCCAGAGCAAATACCAACTTTGTGAAGAAGCTCTTCCAGCCCGGCCAGTGTGGCTCAGTAGTTGAGCATCGACCTATCAACCAGGAGGTCACAGTTCGATTCCCCATCAAAGCACATGCCCAGGTCGCGGGCTCCATCCCCAGTGTGGGGCATGCAGGAGGCAGCTGACCAATGATTCTCTCTCATCATTGATGTTTCTATCTCTCTCCCCCTCTCCATTCCTCTCTGAAATCAATAACAAAAACATTGTTTTAAAGAAGCTCTTCCTGCCCCCTCCTCCTCTGCCCAGCCTGGGAACCCAGGGCATTCCTCTCCGTCACAGTGCACATCACAGTTCAGAATAATTTACTTCTGTCTGAACCTCCCTCCCTCATTAGACTGTGGGCTGTACAAAGGCATGACCTTGATCTTGTTCCGTGGTTCGTCCAGTGCCAAGCCCCACACTAAGTGTCTAATGTGTCTTGTGTCTTGCATGGAGGGAGGGAAGTAAGGAGAGACATTTTTTTTCTGGTAATTAGTCTAAAAATAATTTTTGTTGTTGTTGTTTTAATTTTTATTGAATGTATTGGGGTGACATTGGTTAATAAATTATATCGTTTCACATGTACAATCCCACAATACATCATCTGTATATTGATTGTGTGTTCACCACCCCAAGTCAAAAGTTTTATAAAATATGTTTGACCTAGATTCAAGCTTTCTGTAAATCTCAAAAGGCTAGAGTTTTAAGTAACAATAACAGCTCTTCACCTTTCTATAACATTTATAATTTACACAGCACTGAACATAATCTTACTTAATCCTTTCGACAACCCAATTATGCATTATTACCCCAATAGTACAGATGAGAAAGGCAACAATGGAAAGCACTGACTTCTCCACGCTCTCTGGCATCTGACTAAAAATGAACAAAACTTTGACCCGAACCGAGGACTTGGATTTCAGGTTTGTTTTGTTTTGTTTGTTTGTTCACAACACATAACATCTGAGGATAAATTCAGCTCACCGCCTCCTGCTGTGGGTGAAGCCTCGGGGCTCCACTCCCCCAGAATGCCAGCCCTCACCCCCTCACCCATGCTGAGCTCCCTCCCACTGCCTGTTGGGTCTGCCAGGCGTGGTGGCTTCCAGAGGGCCAGCAGCCAGCTGCTCCTGGCCTAACTCCAAGAGCCCAGGCGGGGACCCAGCTCCCGCCTGCTGGGGCCAGTACTGCCCTCAGGCTCAGCTGGGCAGAGGTGACTGTGTCTTTCCCTCTGATCCCTCCTGCCACCCAGCTCTGCACCTGACAGGGCTGCAAAGGAGCCTCGGTGGGAGATGGAAGGTGAGCTGCGTCTCTGTGGATGGTGATGTGGAGGGACAGAGCGGGATGTGCAAAGGGCTTCCTGCAGGATGATTTTGTAAAACAAAAGTGCCCACGTGGGAAAGCCCACAGTTCATTGCCAGGTGTTATAGAGACTGGCACAGGTGGGACTCCCATGGGTTAAAAAAGCCCCCCTCCAACCCCCCACCTCCTCCACTATGGCCTCTTTCTTTGCAAACACGGTTCTGCCATTCACCTTGGACATGAACCTGAACATGGCTTTACATCCAGCAGACAGCTGTGGGGGATGAGAGTGAGGTAGGTCTGCCGCTGCTGATGCAAAGTGAGAGGAAGTCCCTGAGATCATCCCATCCGGCCAGCCTCCCCCACCCTCCTGCAAGAGGCTCCCTGCCCACCTGCCCAGGTGCCTGCTGGCGGCCCCCTAAGTGAGGAAGCCTCCTACTCCACGAAGCAGCTGGAAAGAGCCGGTCATTTTGGGGAAATGCCTGTCTGGGCCCCAGGACCTGCCTGCATCAGAATCACTGCGGGCAGTTTTTAAAAATAGATTTCCCCCATTTCTCTGGTGGTAATTCTCATTCCCTAGGTATAGAATGGATCTTTAAAAAAACATGACTCCCAGACGAGCTCCCTACCAGACAAGCTCAAGCACAATGACCTAAAAAAAAAAAAATGACCCAGGGAGGGGTGTGGGAACTGGTTCTTTTCAAAACTCTCCCCGTGGTTCCCAGGAACCGCTGAATTGTAAAATTCTCATTTCCAGCCCAAATCTCCATCTGGCCCCTCTGCCCATCTCCCCCTGTGCTGCCCCCTGCGGCCACCACAGCTTCCAGGGCTTCTCCCTAAGACACCTGCTCAATGTTTGAAAAATAAAAGCCATCATTTCCCCTTAAGTCTTTTCTTTTCAAGACTAAAAGGAATATCACAGCAAGAAAAGGAGTGATTTGCCTGCTAGGAGCCTCCAGAAATTAGTCTCAAAATAGTATTTGCTTCGGGGACTTTTTTCACATCATTATTCAGAAACAAAGTCTTGGCAGGGCAGGGAAAATCCACCCCGATTGGTTCCACCCAGGTATCCATGTGTTCAAAGTGCTGAGGAATTGCTTTTCGGAGAGTTGGGTTTGTCCTGGCCAGTGACCCTGTGGAAACCCAAAGAAGGAAGTGGTCCAGGCCAACCCCAGCTGCTCCCACGCGAGGCCATCACCCGAAGGGCTCGGGCTCCTGGCTCTGAGCAGAAGTGCAGTACCCAGGGGTGATGCTGGCTTCATCGGGGTTGGGCTCGGGCCTGGGAGGAGGGATCATCTGTAGGTTCCTGTCCTGGGAACCTGGCTGGAGTGGAGCATTGAGCAGGAGAGCCCGAGGCTGCGACACTGAGCTCAGCCCTCAGTAGGAGCCCCCGTGTGTGGGCAGCAGCCAGTGCAGAGAAGGCAGACTTGAAAGGCAGCTGCTGGGTGCAATGGTACAGCCTACAGGGCAGGCGCTCACCGCTCAGACTGGACTTACCTTTCCCTGCTCACGTGTTGGTGCAGTTCGTCCCCGCCGGGTGGGTAGGTTTCACCAGTGGGCTGCCCCTCTGAGGGCTGACCGCCTTCCCTCACCATGAGCTTGGTGTATAGCAGGGCCTTGTTTATTTAGCTAGTATCAGAGACGCACAGGAAGGCACTAGAGCAAATCATCAGGGCTGACCGCCTTCCCTCACCATGAGCTTGGTGTATAGCAGGGCCTTGTTTAGCTAGTGTCAGAGACGCACAGGAAGGCACTAGAGCAAATCATCGCACATACTCATGTTGATGTCCCCTTGGTGGAGACAGTCGGGCCAAACATGCTGGGCCTCCAAATTGTGCTACCGCCTGAGAGAGCAGAGGCAGGGGACAGGCTAGGAAACCCCACCATGGACACGGGCATCTTTCACCTGATACTTTCACAGGCCTCCAAACTCTCTCATGCTTTCTCTCAACTTAGTCCCAAGAAATCTAGTTCTATAGGCAACATAGCTACTATTATACCATTTTACGGATAAGAAAGTTGAGGTTCAAAATGCAATCAGCCAGGAGGTCTCAGGTTCAGTTCCCGGTTGGGACACATGCTGGGGTTGCAGGCTCAGTCCTCAGTTGGGGGCGTGCAGGAGGCAGCTGATCGATTATTCTCTCTCATCATTCTCTCTCTCTCTCTCTCTCTCTCTCTCTCTCTCTCTCCCTCTCCTTCCCTCTCTCTGAACTCAATAACAATATATTTTTTAAAAAATTTTTATCACTGCCCAAACTCCAGCTCTCTGCCTCCTAATCCAAGCTTCTTTCCCAGGCCCCTTCGTCCCAAAGGCCAAGGTACTGCGCCTCAGACAACCCTGGGACCCAGGAGCCTTCTGCCCTCAGCACTTAAGAGGCCTCATTTCTGAGAATTACGTGGGGTCAGAGCCTGGATGGATCAGCCAAGTCCTCAGGAGGCAGAAGCTGGCGCCTCCACTTGCCTCAGCAAATCTCACCCGAGACATCTGCATCATAGGCCCCAGGACGGGCTCACGCACGAAGTGGCCTCCTCCCCGCTGCAGTCGGGGGCAGAGTGATGTGCTGAGGATGTGGGGAGAGGACACTTAACAAGCAAGCCCAGATGGGGAGGGAGACATGCCGACTAGGCAGAAGCTGGCGCCTCCACTTGCCTCAGCAAATCTCACCCGAGACATCTGCATCATAGGCCCCAGGATGGGCTCACGCACGAAGTGGCCTCCTCCCCGCTGCAGTCGGGGGCAGAGTGATGTGCTGAGGGTGTGGGGAGAGGACACTAAGGCCTCCAACCCCGGGGACACTTAACAAGCAAGCCCAGATGGGGAGGGAGACATGCCGACTTAAGAAACCAGAAAGAGGAGAGATCAGAACTGAAAACAACGAGGACGGGAAAGCCCCATACACCCCCCTAACTGGGAACACTGAGATGGATGCCCTGTTCAGCTGCTGCTAGCCATGACCCTGTGCCTGGGGTTAATCCCCCTGCTGCCTGCAAGGACTAAGTGAAATAGACCTCAGAGGGAGACTCAGAGCGGGGTGAGGGAGCAGGAGGATGCTGAGGCAGGGGACCTGGAGGGACCACGGGCCCCTTGCTCGCGGACATGGTGACCTGTACAGATTGTCAAAGAACAAGTGGGCCTTGCTTTCTCAAGATACTTCATGGCCATCTGCTGGAAACTCGTCAGAATGGTACTATAAGCGCAGGACGTCCAGAAAGGTGATGGTGCTCTGCAGGGTTCTACAGGCACGTGGAGTGGACCGCTCCCCTCTGCACCGGTCAGGGGTAATGCGTGGCTACATCATTAATTAGGGGGACGGCACCGGAGACCTGGGGAATCTCAGCCTCTCCTTTCCTCTTGCTCAGATAGGACACCTTGTCCCAACAAAGAGGGAAAGGGGATTAGGTCAACGAGCCAGGGCCTGGGCCTCTGCTTCACACACTTGCCTCGGGTCCCTCTGACATTCGCAGCTACCATTGCAGAGGCAGAGCAGAGATGCTCAGGGGTCAGGACCCTTCAGTGGAGAGGAAGTTCCCCAGGCTCACATCCTTCCTTCCTTCTTCTTCCTGCAAGTGCACCCTCTCTTCCAGAGGAGGGGGAGAGTGGGGCTCTCAGGGGGAGAGTGGGGCTCTCCGGGGTGAGAATGGGGCTCTCAGGGGGAGA
>NW_005367354.1:3906147-3907752 GCF_000412655.1 Myotis brandtii | reverse complement strand
GTGGGGCTCTTGGGGGGAGAATAGGGCTCTGAGGGGAAGATTGGGGCTCTCAGGGGGGAATGGGGATCTTGGGGAGATCTTGGGGGGATATTGGGGCTCTTGGGGAGAGAATGGTGCTCTTTTGGGGGAGAGTGGGGGTCTTGGGGGGAGAATGGGGTTCTTGGCAGAAGAATGGGGCTCTGGGGGGAGATTGGGGCTCTGGGAGGAGAATGGGGCTCTCGGAGGGAGAATGGGGTTCTCAGGGGGAGAATGGGGTTCTTGGGGGAGATTGGGGCTCATGGGGAGAGAATGGTTCTCTTTGCGGGGAGAATGGGGCTCTCGGAGGAGAATGAGGCTCTCGAGGACCTAGGGCTGAGGAAAGTGCAACAAGAGGAGACCGTGATGATAAGAACTTAGAAAGCTTGGAACCAGCGTGTAGCAGAGCTGGGAGGGGGCGGGCCCCTGGTTTACAAATGGAGAAACTAAGGCGTGGGAGGGAAAGCCTCGGCCACCCCCATTTTCAGCTGGTGGGGGGCCAGGATTAACTTGAGTCTCTGAACTCCGTGACCAAAGCTCACCCTGAAAACTGCATTTTGGGGCTCCAAGGTACCAGGCAACTCATCTCCAGGAGAGACGAACGCCGGAGCCGTGAGCAGGACCCGGCCAATTCAGCCTCAGGCCGCCAGCCACAGGCCCCGGCCAGGAGACATGTGTAAAACAGACAGACAGGCACATCCCACCCGGACACAGACACAGCACACCAGCACACGTGTTTGCGTAGGTGGGTTAAAACAACAGGAGCACCCAGGGGGTCAGCTCCTTCCAGGCACCAGCCTCCGTGCTGGATAATCTATATTCATTATCTCACGATCCTCCCAACCATCCCACTGGCTAGCCCCGCTTCACAGATAAGAAAACGAGGCTGGGAGAAATTCAGTAGCTCCTCAAAAATCCCACGGATGCTACGTGTCCGAGTGAGGTCTCCAATGCCTGCCCCAAAGCCCATGTTCTTCTGGTTACACCATGATGCCTTCCTTGTATATGTATATGTATATGTATATGTATATGTATATGTAAACATATATGTTATATGAATGTTACAATAATGATAATATATAATGTTAATGTAGATAATGATAATGCAGATGGCTAAAATGATGATAATAATAACAATTTACTTTCTAAGATACTGCTGTAAGCCATTCATATCTCTCAGCGCCTTCTATGAATTAACCCATTTAATCTGCATGGTAACACTCTGAATGAGGCACCATTTTGTAGGTGAGAAAACTACTAGTACAGCTCAGGGAAGCTCATAAATTTCCCAAGGCCCCCTCGCTGGTAGGTGGGAGAGACTAGAATGTGATCTCAGCCACTGGGATTCGTGGGGAACAGAGGGGAGCCAGGCTCACCCTGAGCTCTGGACCAGCCCTGAACATGACCCCTTCCATCCTTCCACACGGCTCTCTGGGGAGGACGCCCACCCACAGGCCCTGCTCACCTTTCCTGAATCTGTGGCTCCAGTCAGCCTCGGAGGCAGCAGCGCTCTGGTCTCCTGGGAAGGGAGCCGCACAGGCAGACAGCAAAGCTGGCCCTGGAGGCTCAGCATCCCCAGGGCAGGGAGTC
>NW_005367354.1:3766608-3905929 GCF_000412655.1 Myotis brandtii | reverse complement strand
GCCCCATCCTCGCACCTGGCCTCCCAGGCTGTTTGCCTCCACACCCCCCTTTCCTCCTGAGACAGCCCCTCTCCCAGCCCCTCTCTTTCAGCAGCTCAATCATTTGTGTGCACAGAAGAGTGAGGACGAGATCAAGCTACAGAGACTGAATGCACAACCCTGATAAGAGCAGCAAGAACCACCACCGGTGGCGTGAGGGGCTGTGGAGGGCATAATAGCCCAGACCCCGCGCTCTGTTCGGCCGCACAATGGGCCGCATTCAGCAGGCGCCCTCCCAGCCTTAATCCAGCGGGAAGGGCACCTGTGAGTCTATTAGCATTTATTTTCCCTTCTGTATTGTACCGATAACCCACTTTCTGACCCAACCTCTCGCTTTCCTTTTCACTCCACATGATAATTCTGCTTTCTTACAATCCTATTCAGCTAAATTATGGGAGAGAAAAAAACACGAACTCTCTCTACCTTTTCAAAGCACATCAGTCATTTTTTTCCACCTGAACCAAGGTGACTCCTACAAAGAATTGACAATTCTGGATGGTAATGATGGTTCAAGAGCTAAGGGACAGGTAGCATTCCTCAGGCGGCATTTATAAATTCACTAATAGAAATCAACATAAAGGAGGAGCCTGGACCTCGGAGCACATAGCTGCCACACTCACCGATACCCAGGATGGGCAAAGGCTCCAGGCCGCGCTGCCTTTCGAAGAGCCTGAAATTGACACATTGCTGGCTGACTTCAGCTCTACTGTCCTGCGGTCACAGTGGCCAGCACTGCTATTCACCCGTTTATTTGTTTTTAACAGAATTTGTCCAAAGTAAAATGGAGAGTTTATGCACTGGTTAATGAGTCTGAAAGCAGACATTTCATGAAACCCTCCTAAGCTCTTCTTTTGAGAAAACGAGCAAATTGCTTGTCATCACAAAAGTGGCACCTTGTGAGGCCAATGCCTTTTATTCATGGCCGGAGCCTCCTGGACAGGAGTTAAACACATGGGTCATTGGAAGTCTCTAAACAACAATAGCTTAGCTGGCTTGGCTCAGTGGTTGAGCATCAACCTATGAACCAGGAGGTCATGGTTCAATTCCTCCATGTGCCCATGCAGAACTGGAGACCGATCCCAGGCTGGTGGTACACGCAGGGTGTGAGGGTTTGGGGGTGTCCTCACCACATGCCTGTGCAGAAGCATGGTCTGTAGGAATCCTGATTGGCCAGGTCGCAAACTCAGAGGCCTACAGAGACCAGGCAGGCCATGCGAATGAGTGAGATGGGCTGAGAAAGAACTTTCCGTGGCCAACTGGAGAGCGCAGGTTCTGGCTCAAGGGCAGCCACTTCTCGGTTTAACATCAGTGTGTGGCTGAACAGGAATGCAAGCCCTGTTTTGCAAGACAACCCAGACTTTCAAGAGCCATAGAAATTTATTTGCTATGTTGTCCAATAATTCAAAAATGTTAAAACATCCTGAAGGCCAGATCTGGACCTCACACTGCCAGTAGCAACCTTGATTCAAAGAACATTAAATCTGTGATCTTCATCATTACCTCGTGCCTCTCAGTAACTCTTTGGACCAAGAACTTGTTTCTCCAGTGAAATTAAGTAATTCTGCCTCTCTAGAGCGTGGTACCCACTGTGTCAGAGATGTTTAATTCCCAAGTACAATTCCAGATGTTTTCTTTCAAGGTTCATTTGGGTATTTAGAGTGTCCTAAGCACTAGAAGTACAAAGCTGATAGTCAAGAGACTTGCTCTCATGCAGTTGACTTGCTAGATGGGAATGTGGGAAGAGAGGCATAAGATATATATCCAGGCCCACTAGTGTGGCTCAGTGGTTGAGCATCGACCTGTGAACCGGGAGGTCACGGTTCAATTCCCAATCAGGGCACATGCCCAGGTTGCGAGCTCAGTCCCCAGTAAAGGGTGTGCAGGAGGGCAGCCGATCGATGATTCTCATCATTGATGCTTCTCTCTCTCTCTCCTTATCCCTTCCTCTCTGAAATCAATAAAAATATATTTTATATATGTATATATCCATATATACACACACACATATACATGTGCATACATAAATACACGCACACCTATATGTACATGCACACATGCCCATCACACACACTGTGGATAAATTGTGGTACGTGTATGGGTAAAGGCATTAGGATTTGAAAATGGTTTGGAAAATGGTTTGGAGAATAAAAGAGAAAAGAATGTCAAAGATGGTGCTCAGCTTTGTGGCTTTAAAACAGGTGGATAGGGAGGACTGAGACATGAGGAGGTCTAGGGAGGAATGAGGAGTTCCGGATGGAACTTGTCAAGTCTGAGCTGTGCCTTAGATATCCGTGCGGCATCATGGACGGACCTGCAGCCTACAGCTCTGAAAACAGAAACAGGCTTGATGGTTTCCTAAAGACTACCCAAGGGGTCAGTGGAAGGAGATAGAAAATCTGCAAAGCTGCTTGTAATGACGTTGACAATCACTGTGTCTAGTGGCAAGATGGACCTGGGTTCATGCTCTCTACCACCAGTGTCTCAACCACGCTGTTCTAACAGTTCCAGAACAATTATTGTTATGGTTTTATGATAAAGTCACAGGAAATGTGCCTCATTAAAGCTTTTTATTTTTGCTATCATCACCCAAGGATATTTTTTTCATTGATTTTCAGAGAGAATGGAAAGGAGAGTTGGAGGGGGAGAGATAGAGACGGGAGAGAGAGAGAAAAACATCAAAACATCCATGTGAGAGAGACACATGGATTGGTTGCCTCCTGCACTCACCCCGACCAGACCTGGGGATTGAACCTGCAACCCAGGTACCACGTGCCCTTGACCAGAATCAAACCTGCAACCCGTTGGTGTGCAGGCTGACGCTCTAACCACGGAGCCACGCTGGCCAGGGCTCATTAAGGCTTTTATAGATCTGTTTATACACCTTACTAAAGACAGTGTTTCTGTCCTTCACTAGGAATTGGACTTGGAGTTAGCTTTCCCCCTATCGTCACCACAGGCCGCAGCCAAGTCACACTGAGTGGCCTTGACACCAAGAGCCACAGAACAGGGAACTGTAGGGAGGCGGCCTCCCCCGCCCGCCTGCCTCCAGGTGCAGACCCTCCTGAGTGCATCCAGGTGGTGGTGGCCTGTGAGCATGAAGAGCTGCACACCGATCTCCCTTAATTAAAATTATTATTACTATTCCATGAAAACTGGCTCATTAGCTCTGGCATTGTGGCCGTGCCCGCGGTGTTTCTGCCTAATAGGTCTCGGGGATTTACAGTAACGGCAGCATTTGCAGCAGCTGAAATGTTTGATGAAGTGCATACTCACCACCTCCTCCTGATTTCCTGGGCCCTGTTGCTCTCCAAGGTATCAGTCAGTGTCTAGCAGTTCTCAGCTCTCCTCCCAAAGGATGCTGTGGGGTGAGAAGGTACCTGAGGAGGAGAGCCCTCGACCCAGGAGAGGCAGCCTGAGCCTCCAGAGGAAATTAGGCCCAGGCAGAGTAGAAGGTGTTCTGTGTCAAATGAGTGGTGAACACTGGCAGTCATTCAGACCAGTAGTCCCTGATTACAGAAAGAAAAAAAAATTAAAGAGAACCTATTATTTTTAATTTATTTTTATTGTTAACAATATTACAGATGTTCCCCCCACCCCATATCCCCCACCACCTGGTTCCCGCCCTACCCCAGGCCTTCACCACCCTAGTGTCTGTGTCCATGGGCAATGCATATATGCATATAAGTTCTTTATTTTTTATTGTTGATAGTATTACAGATGGCCCCCATCTCTCACCCCCCTTATCCCTTCCCCCCAGCCTCCTAGATGGCTCCTCTATTCTGTGAAACTCCCCCCTCCTGCAGGTAGCAGGTCCACCTCCAGCGGAGGGCGGGGAATGCTCTGGTCTCTACCATGCTGCAGGTTTGTTTAGAATCACTGCGCAAAGTCAGAGAGAAAATATTAGCTTTATTAAACACCCTGAACCAAAATCAACCTATTCATATTAATATTGCCCTCCCAAGATTGTTTTCCGATGACCCGGAAAAGTGAAGAGCTTTATTTGAGAATGTTGATGTCTGCGTCTCTGTGTTTGGATCTTTGGATGTCAGAGATCATCACAACCATTGGCTGGCGTTTAATAATCTTTCACTGCCCGGATATGAAACCTGCTACTGCCCCAGCGCAGGCTTCTGGAGAGCAGAGGTATAAAGCCTGGATTTTCAGTTTAGAACGCAGAGTCACAAAGGAGTGGCACTCCTGTGCCAACGTTAGAAGACAGGTAAGCTCTAAAAGCATAGTTTTAACCCCATCGGAGAGCCAGGAGGTTAAAGCCTGAATGAATTAAGTTGCAGAAGCAAGGAGCCCTTCCTTGGAGAGTAGAGACCCACACTTCTCTCATGCTCAGTGAGTGGTAGGAGAAGAAGGAATTCAGTATAGGCAACAGTCAGGAGAAAGCAGCCAACATTCCAAAAATCCCTCAGCCATGAGTGGGTTGGCGAGATGGGAAGCCCATGTATCTCTTCCACACACCAACTCAGTACCTATTTCCATTTCCTCCCCGTCGGCCTTTATCAAGGGTACGGGAATTGTGTATTAAAGGCTGGGGACAGGGCAGAGACCTGAAAGAGGCCCCCCCGCCACACACCAAAGCATATGGGACTTCCCTAAGTGCAAGGCAGGGACCCAGTGCAAGGTGGGGCAGGGCAAGGGAGCTGAGAAGGTTCCTCTGAGACACCAGGGACGTATAGCCAGTGCCTAGGAGCAGTCCACTGAACACCGGGGTCCATGGACTTGATAACAGGAATTCCTACAGGAATCACTTTGCATGAGGGAAGTTTCTGGAATGTTAGAAACATTTTTTTTAAAGTTTTAGTGGCAATTACACAAGCATATATAATTGTTAAAATCCATCAAAAGGAATCCTTAAAACCTATGCATCTTATTTTATGTGAATCAAATATCTATAAAATACAAATGGATGAAAATATGGGAAGCCATTATTCAATGCCTTTATTGAGCATCTGTAGGTGGCAGATACTTTAGCACTGGATGAGAATTAAAATAGGCTCAAGGTATCCATGCTGCCTTTTAGAGCGTACATTCCAGGAAGGAGCAAGCAACTAGGCATTGTTTTCTCATGTGAGATTTAAAAAAAAACAAAAACAAGACAAACCCACGTGAGGGTATGAGTGGATGTGAGTGGCACATGGCAAAGTGTATTGGGCCTAGTTCATGTGTCCCTGCAGATGCGCTCTGCCCCACGCATCCCCCAGGCCTCCATGATGTGGTCCGTGGACGACCGTGACCACCATCTCCTGTGTCCTAAGCGCAGGGCCAAGGGATGGCTTTGGTGAGATGCTCCTGTTCACTCCCAGGGCAGAAGCCTTGAAGCTCCAGCAGCGGCTCTGGCCTGAACTCATTCAGACACTGATTTCCCTGCAGCCACCAAGAGGGGCTGGTGAGTCCGACCCAGAACCTCCAGGACTTGGTGCCCCCGGAGTGAGGTTTGAAGATCAGAGACAGGGGCTAGGAGGAGCCCACAGATCCATGGCCTGCCCCTCCTCCTTGCCCGCCCACTCCCCCTCTGGGCTGTTCTCAGGGGCAGTCATTCCATATGGTGCCTCTGGAGAAAGCTCTTGTGATGGAGACACGGGCTGTGCTTTCATCAGGGATCAGGAAGCCCTGCAAGGGGGCTTGCTCCCCTTCCACCCCTGCCCCCTTCCCTCCTCCTCTCCCTCCTGCCACATGGGGATTAACTCTCCCCCCTCAATAAACCAGGGGCAGGGGTACTTGGCCTCAGGCTCTGTTTCCTAACATAAAACTGCCTCCAAAAATACGAATGACACTCGTCATTTTCAATAATTACTGAGCGTTTAACCACGTGTCGTTTTGTAAGTGCTTTGCCCACGTTAACCCTATCTGATCTTCACAGTAGCCCTAAACCAGTGGTTCTCAACCTTCTGGCCCTTTAAGTACAGTTCCTCATGTTGTGACCCAACCATAAAATTATTTTCGTTGCTACTTCATAACTGTAATGTTGCTACTGTTATGAATCATAATGTAAATATCTGATATGCAAGATGGTCTTAGGCGACCCCTGTGAAAGGGTCGTTCGACTGCTGAAGGGGTCGCGACCCACAGGTTGAGAACCGCTGCTTATCCTTCTTTTACAAATGAGAGAACAGAAGCACAGAAAGCTTAGTAACTTCGCCCAAGACTACACAGGGAGCAAGTGGCAGGATGACCAGATTCACAAGCCGCCTGGCCGCAAGCCACTCCGTAACCACCGTGCCAGCCTGCCTCCTCCATGTGAGCTGAGATCCCATCAGCGAACATGCCTGGCATGATGCCCATGACAGGGCGAGCTTATTGAAGAATCCAAATGCTAGAGGAAGCTAGACATACACAGTGGAACCTCAAACAGGACCCCCACAGTGCAGGCACGGCCCATAAGTATGTCACCGCCTTTCTGTGAAGCAGCTGCGCTTGCCCTGTGCACAGGTGACAGTGTACACACACACACACACACACACACACACACACACACACGTGCGCGCGCGCGCTCCTATGCAGGACCCCCATGAGGTGCACCACCTGCTGGATACAGGAGCAGAGGACCCTGTCCTCTTCACTCCGCATCCCTCCTTGGCCCCTGCAGTCCCTGCAAATGCGCTAAGAGACTTGTCACAGGATAATGAAAAACTAAGATGTGACGGATCCAATTACAATTTATATTTTCACTTAACAATCAATTACCCTCCCTTATTGGAGGGGCATCATTAGGCTACGGCACCAGCTTGGAGGAGAAATGGTCCTGGGAGAGCTGAACAGAGCTGCGGGTCTCCCAGGAGCCCAGGGAGAAGGAGAAGGGAAGGCACTGAGCAGGAAGTGTGGCTGGCGGAGGTGGGCAGGGGGATGCTCTCTGCCCGTCTGTGCCAAGAGAGGGGTCAGAGGACACCTTCTTCCTCCTGCCCTTATTCATATGCCAGTGGCAGCTCCCCAAGCGCTAACATGAGCAAGAAAGATGAAGCCCCCATTGCTCACCAGGGAGTGGCCGGTCTCTGAAGTTAAATGTTTGCAGAGCAGGGACGAAGGGCCTGGGAAGCAGAGCTAAGCCAGACAAACCCTCTGAGGACCAGACGAGGGTGCAGGAGGCAGAGGCAGCTTTCTGGGCAGCCTCTGTTGAGACCCTTCAGGAGATTTGGGGGATCGATGCGCAGTGGCTCCCCAGGTGGCCTTTGTGAACTCAAGAGGCTCTCTGGGGTTCTGTGTCTTGGAAGCAGCCGCATCAGCGCTGCACAGGGCAGCAGCCTCGCAGGAGCATGGAGACAGAATCCCTGTGCTTCCAGCTTTGCTTCTGGAGAATGCAAACAGGGGAGCAGTCCCCATGCAGGGTTCTCTCTCTCTGCCTTCCCCATAGGGGTGGGGCCCTGAATGGGACAAGTCTCCCTGCTTCCAGCATCTTTCCTTTTAAATCTCTCCTCATAATGCACCCAGAATGCATTTTCAAGCACACAAATCTTACCATTCCACTGATGGCTTAAAATCCCTCATCCTGTAAAATAAAGCCCGAACTCCCTAGCATGGCATTTGAAGGAGATCAGAATACACCGCCCCCAAACATATGCCACGTTGACCTAAGGATTATTGTGACTTTAAGGCTATTGATGCAGAAAGCGTTCTGAGCCCTTCCCTTATCTGGCTGAGAACAGGGCATAAATTTCCCTTCGTGACGGTGTTTACCACCCGCCCCCAGTACCAGGAAGGAAAGAACAACCCTTATCACTGGAGATGGAGAGTCCGCACGGAGAGGAGATTGCATAAACAGACCTTACTGTCTTCTATGACTTCCCGCATATATTTTCTAGTTACTTCCCCACAATGCATTGCTCTTGAAGCCCAAACCCTCTTGTCTTTGTTAAAATGGCAAATAAGTACCACTTCTCTCAGTTTCACTTCTTT
Source organism: Myotis brandtii (assembly GCF_000412655.1). Classification (NCBI taxonomy): domain Eukaryota; kingdom Metazoa; phylum Chordata; class Mammalia; order Chiroptera; family Vespertilionidae; genus Myotis; species Myotis brandtii. The sequence continues at coordinate 3,897,988 of NW_005367354.1, read as the reverse complement.
TCTGTGAACGCCAGTGCATGGAGATATTAAAAATTATATACTCTTTCCTCTATTAGTCTCTCTTTTGTCATTTTAATATGCACACCCCAGGTACTGAACCTAAAGAGGTAGAGGAAAAGCGTTTCCTCCCCAACACTTTCAAAGTCCTTCCCACTCTTGGCTCTATCTCACACACCACCCAGCCCTCCCCTCCACCAACCCTAACATAGTTCTCTAACCAGTGTTACCTCTTAAGTGCCTCCTGGAATTGACACACACTCTTGCATTTCACCTCGCTTTTCTCCTTGACCCAACTCGTATTAAACGTTTGAAGTTCTTTCGAATATTCCCTCTCCTGAAGCTTTGCTCACCACCACCAGGCAGTTGATAACCCCTTCAACTTGTTCCCAAAGCTCTTCGCTCAGACACTATTGCAATAATTATGGTGTAACATATAGTATACAGTGAGGAGAAAAGCTATGAGAGCACCCGGAGAAAACTGCTTGAATTCAAATCCCAGCTCTGTCTTTCTAACTGTGTGGTTTCAGGGCCAGGGGTCCTCAAACTTTTTAAACAGGGGGCCAGTTCACTGTCCCTCAGACCGTTGGAGGGCCGGACTATAGTTTAAAAAAAAAACTATGAACAAATTCCTATGCACACTGTACATATCTTATTTTGAAGTAAAAAAAACAAAACAGGAACAAATACAATATTTGTATTTGCATGTGGCCCGCGGGCCGTAGTTTGAGGACCCCTGTTTCAGGCAAACCGCTTACCTATTCAGTCCCTCAGTTTCCTCGCCGGTAAAATGGGATTGCTATCAGCTACCTTCTATCAACAAGGTGGTTGGAAGGAAGGGAGGAGTTTCTGCACGAAAACCATTTGGATGAATCCTGATGCATAGTAAGCGCTTAGCAAATGCCGGTTATTTGATACTTGATTTTAGGTGAACTAAAAGTTTTATGAAAGTATCAGTTAAATCTTAATAATCTTTGGACCCAGTGTAAAAAAACAAACAAACAAAAAAAACAGCCTATCACAGAGACTGCTATTTCCTAAGTTCTCCAAACAAATACCTCGCATGCTGAGCGCGTGAGCAGTCACTATGCAGAGATACAGTGAACACGCTAGCGGCTAGTATTCCAAACTGTGAACTCAGAGCGTTGTGAAACATTTCAGCTGCTGGTCCTGTCAAATGTACTTACATGTAAGTATTGTGAAAACATTTTAAGGGCTGATACTGTCAGAGGCATTGAGGAACCACTGTGAATGTTGACATTGTCAAACGAGGTGTCAAATATGGTTATATGAAAACAATGTAACAGCGAGGTCTGTGACATATAGATCTATATTAAAGATATTGCATCACGTGAAGGCAAAGCACAGTCCAAACAAAACACAAAGTTCTACCTTTCAGCTGTTTTTTTTTAAAAAACTGCCAGGAATCCAGAAATCCGGCACGTACTCATTCTTTTATTTTTTTCAAAGATATTTTTATTGATTTCAGAGAGGATGGGAGAGGGAGAGAGAGAGAAGAATCAATGATGAGAGAGAATCATTGATCGATTGGCTGCCTCCTGCATGCCCCCCATTGGGGATCAAGCCTACAACCTTGGCATGAGCCCTGACCAGGAATGGAACCGTAACCTCCTGGTTTTATAGATCGATACTCAACCACTGAGCCACACCAACTGGGTGGCACATACTAATTCTTTTTAAAACATTATGTTGTCCTGGGTGAGGGAGTGAAACTTATAAAATAAAGGGCCCTTTAAGGGCAGGATTCCAGGAGGAGAAACAAAGGCATGGCCCACAGCACAGTGCGGAAGGCCCCTGACCTAACGGAGGCGTCTCACACCTTCTTCAGGCTTCCATGGAGCTGGGAGCAGTGTAAGCAATGAGCTAGGTGTGGCTGAGATGCTCAGGTGGCAATTTGGGTCACGGTCATAAATACTGAAGTCTCCCGTTACTTTTGCCAGCCCCGAGCGAGTGTCGGAGGGGAGATACCTTCTGTGGCCATGGGATCCTGACCTGCAGTGACCCTGGGACTCCTGTGTCTGGCCTGGACGATACAACCCAAGCCCATACCTCACCCAGAGCTCCCCTGTGATGCCATCGCAAATTCCAGGACAATGGATTGTGCCCCACACATTACACATTGCTATTTCTGAAAGGTGACCTTTACTTTCTAGCGTAAAATCAAAACAAAAGCAAATAGATAAAAATACCCCGGTGTTTATAACTGTATTAACTTGTCTATTGAATCCAGGAGGGAAAAATCATCGTTTTTTTGTTTGTTTGTTTGGTTGGTTGTTTGGTTGGTTGGTCATTTTGTTGTTTTTACATCTGCTGGCCACATCATTTTGGACACTGAGTGCCCTGATTAGGAAAGGAAAGAATACCATCACCTCAATTTTTTTGGCAAAATGTACCATAAAAATGTTTGCATCCCCTGCTCCTCTAATTCCTAATCTGGGAATGAGGCTCAGTTTCTCATATTTTAACAAGCGTGAAATGTGGATGCAGTCTTGACATTGATCCTACGCATGGGATGCAGTGTTTCTTTTTTTAATGCCTCACAAAAAGTAGTATTATATTGGGGGTGCCTCTTACATCAATGTATTAGTATGCTCAGGGTGCCACAACAAAATACAATAGTCAATCTTTTCTTTCTTTCACCACAGGGTAGTCTTCTCCTGCCTATGACGAGGAGGAACTGGTCCTCTACGCTTCAGTTCAAGGAGAGAGCAGAGTTGTGCCTGCGCTATGATGGCAGCCATGTAAAAATATAAATGCCAAGATGGAGCCAGTCGTCCTGTTAGGAAGGAAAGGAATTGGGGCTTGAGGATGTGTTTTCCATCTTTAAATAATGTCCTCAATGCTTCATAAGAAGGTTTACACAAGAAGAAACCCTTCACCAGCCTGCTCCCAGGTGTTGGGAATGCTCCCTAACTCCTGACAATGAAGGGTTCAAGTGGCCCCTCTGGTCTTGTTCCAGACAGCCCATAAAATCCACAATCAGAAACAGTTGGCCAAGAATGGATGAGGCCCCTCTCTGAGGGAGGCTGCCTGGTGCTGCTTTGGGGTTTTCCCAGTAGTAAGCCGCTCAGGAAAGCTTTCCTTTGGTTTCCCCTTGTTTTGTACACTTTAATTATTAATTTAATCAAGCCTATGCTCACTTAATGCTTTCTACCAGCTCCTCCTCTCACTTCTGTGATGTGGGTGATATTCAATTTTGCACTTTGGCCCGAGGAGCTCCCAGGGCTCAGCCCAGGGAGCTGGGGCGGTGCAGGCAGTGCCACCAGGCACCAAACATTCACCGACAATCACGGCCGGTGCAGGAGCTGTTTGAATACCTGATGTCTTCCTGAAATTAGTTCTGCTTTACTAATGTTATAAAATGTGTGCGACTCATTTATTGCGCAATCTCAACATGCTAGAGTGTAAGCGTGAGTGCCTCCATTCACTGCCTTCCATCAAGCTCATCTCATCTCCCATGCCCATCCCTCAACATCTTCCTCAAATTTCATGACTTCCTAATCACTTTGGGTTATTAAAAGTCAAGTCAGTTTAAAACTTCCATCTCAGACTTCATTTAACTCTTGTCAGCTCCCCAACTTCCAGGCAAAGCTTACACCTCCCAACCCATCAAGGCAAAGCAGGGCTGGGAAGAGTGTGAGCAAGAATGCAAGCGTCACTCTCTGTTGGTGGTCTCAGGTCTTGGCATAGCACAGGTGGACCTGACTGTGGCCATGTCCCCCTCCCCTGCACACTTCCCTGGGATGGGAGGTCCAACAGCTGTTACCTCTTATTGTGTGTCATGGACTAAATATTTGTCCTTCCTCCCCCACCTCTTATTGTGTGTCATGGACTAAATATTTGTCCTTCCCCCGCCAAAAAAAAAAAAAAATCATGTTGAAATCATAAGCCCTAATGTGATACAATTAGGAAGTGGCGTCTTGGAGGATTTATTGAAATCATAAGCCCTAATGTGATACAATTAGGAAGTAAAGTCTTGGAGGATTTATTAGGCCATGAGAGTAAGCCCTCATGAATGGGATTAGTGATCTTTTAAAGGAGACTCTAGAGAGCTCCTTCATCCCTCCCACCATGTGAGGACACAGTGAGAAGACAGCCAACCACCCTTATCAGATGTCTAATATGCCAACAATTTGATCCTGGACTTCCCAGCCTCCACAACTGTGAGAAATAAATGTTTCTTGTATAAGCCGCCCATTCTATGGTAATTTGGTTATAGTAGCAGTTAACAGACTGATACTGTGACGCCTGCCGCACATCCCCGTCTACAGCTGCTAGGGTCCACCACCCACCAGGCATGTTCTACCTCCAGATTAAATGTCTGTCTAGATCAATTTGGACCCAGTACTAGAAATCCATTTGAAAGCATCCTCTTTAGTCATTCCAAGCACTTGTTTCCTCTAAACTCCCACTTGTCTGGGGACCAAAGTCCAACACTCTCGTAAATAGAAGCTGTGTTAAGCACAAGAAAAGTTCAATAGCACTTTAACCATCTTGGCTTCAGAGAGCAAATGTGCTGCCTCAGAGCCTCCCAGCGACTCCCTGCAGACTCTCAGGTACCTTCTGTCTGGGGGTCTCTTTGCCAGAACCTTGACTCGCACCTTGAATTGAAGTGACACAATTCTTTCATGTGTGAGGGTCCCTTCTCTTCACATGAATTGCAAGTATAGCAACATTGGGATGAACTGGCAAGTGCTTGTTCCATCTAAAGGCATCTAGACAGTGATAGGTAATAAACGGAAGTATAGATAGATAGATAGATAGATAGATAGTCCCAGTCATATCAAACAAAACAATGTGGATCTGCAAACTTCCCGTTTGCAGCCCCAGTCTTGATTACAAGCTTAGCCCCTACAATAATGTATACAGTAGGCATTTAATAAGTACCTGTTGGCTGATAACTGACTCTCGGTATAAAATATACCAAGTACTAGGTCACAGAAAGTAGCCCCACCCAGTGTTAAAGGGTCTTGTCTCATGGAGTGATTCTCCCAGTTTGAAGAGGTAGTATGCAGAGCCTCCTGTTCCTCACCTCTCTCTCCCACGGTCCCACATGGGGTAATCATGGATGTACAGGCCATTGGGGAGAGGTTCATGCTTTCTGCGAGGAGGCAATCTGGGCAAAGGGGCATAGAGGGGAGAACAGAGTGTGGACCAGGAGAGACTGTGGTTCTCACTCTAGCATAGACTCTGTCCCTTGTTGGGTTTTTAATCGATGCTCCAAGCACTGCCATCAGGTCTGTGCAATCCTTGTGGCCCAGTCACATACATGGGTACATGTGGGTGTGCACACATGTACATGCACACTCACCAACAGCTCTGACCAGCCTTCCTCCTTTCCTTCCTAACTCCCGCTCTTGCTTAATCTGCTCCGTCGCCTTTAGAAATCCTTGGGACATTTGCAGCGTTGAAACAAGTGTATCTCCATTTTCTTGCACCTGTATTTCTTGTAAAGAGCAATTTCATTTTGTGTTTCCATTGTATTCACTCTGACTTCTGCACTCTGGAACTCCCTCCAACAAAGCTCTCCTTGTGAAATGGGAAACACAGCTGACAGCCTCCTCCTCTCCAGTATTTTGTTCAGACTGAGAAAAATGCAGAGGGCTCAGCCCGGAGCATGCCAGCCAAGTGGCGGCTTCATCCCAGGGAAGCAAAGAGAGAGCAGCTCTGCTACAAGCAGGAGCTACAAGCCACTGTACCCTCTCCCAGCCCTATCTATTCCCCATTAACCTAGAAAGGAGACTTAGGAACTGGTGAGTACGTGAACACTAGTGTTATTACAACAGGCCCTTAAATTGTCTTGTGGCTCTAAATCTCACCTCCAGCAAAATTTTACTCCACAAACGTCCACAGTGGATCTCACCTCTCAGTCTTCTTAGTGTGGACTTTCCTGGTGTGAGTGCCAAATATGCATCACCTTCATCTCTTGCCCGCCCTCTCCTCCCTTCTCCCCTTCAGCTACGTCCAACTCTTCCCTTAGGCAAGTGCGCCGTTCTCTCTCCCTTGTCTCTGTGCCCAGAACATCACCCCCTCCCACTTACCCCTTTACCAGCCAATCTTGCCCTTGGTTGAATGAAGAAATGAGTGAATAATGATTAAGAGGAAATGTCCAGTCTGGGAGATCAAGAGAAATATTGGGGTCTGATTGAGTTTGGGGAGTCACCATGTGGCCCTAAGACTTTCTATGATTGAAAAAAGTGGGGGTGGAGACCAGAGGGTCCTCCAGAAGCTAAAGGGTGTGCCCCTAAAAGAGAACGCTGACCACACTCTCAAGAGAAGCAGTGCCAGAGGAGTAAGCAGCCTCCCCATCACCTCCCCAGGCTCCCCACTTTCTTGCTACCCACCTGAGCTAGGAATAGATAGAATCACTTCTCAATCAAGGCTTGTCTTCCTCTCTCACTAGCCACACCCCACCTCTTCTGGGAAAGAGCCATAGCCCTCAGTGCAGCCACACCACTTGGGATGAAGCTTCTAACAGCCCAATCAGCATGAACCTCTAGCCAAAAAGCTGGCATCAGAACTAGCCAGTGTTTCATTCATGCTCGGTGTCCTACCTGCAGGGCACACAACATTCAGAACATTCAAATCAAAATAAAGCCCTTTCGTGCAGGGAACTCTGGGGTCTGGGATAGAAAGAGCTCAAGTCAATGGGGCAGGAAAAGCACAGCTCACGTGTGTGGTTTCACCACCTCCGAGGGCCAGGGGCCTGGAAGCCCTTCTTTGGGATCTGAGGAGGACATACCCAAATGACCTAGGGCATTGCTTTAACTGGCGGTTAGGAGATGGGAATCTGTTCAGAAGAGAGAGCCCAGGTCTACCTCATTTTGATCAGAAGATTCAGTGCATATGATGTTTTATAACAAGAAATGGAAAAACGTGTGTGGTTTCACCACCTCCGAGGGCCAGGGGCCTAGAAGCCCTTCTTTGGGATCTGAGGAGGACATACCCAATGACCTAGGGCATTGCTTTAACTGGCAGTTGGGAGATGGGAATCTGTTCAGAAGAGAGAGCCCAAATCTACTTCATTTTGATCAGAAGTTTCAGTGCATAAGATGTTTTATAACAAGAAATGGAAAGAACAAAGATTTTCCTTAAATTGTTTTCCTCAGGTGGAGAGCTGATAGGAACAAACTGGTTATGGATTGAATTGTGTCCCTCGAAATTCATCTGTTGGAGTCCTAACCTTCCCGTTCAGTACTGCAGCAGAATGCCACTTATCTGGGAGTGAGGTCACTGACTATATGATTGGTTGAGATGAGTTCATTAGGGTGGACCCTAATCCAATATGAGCAGCATCCCTACAAAAAGGAGAAGATTGGACACAGACGTGTACACAGGGAACGCTGTAGAAGATGAAGGCAGAGGTCTGGGTATGGTTTTATAAACGCAAACTGGTTATGGATTGAATTGTGTCCCTCGAAATTCATCTGTTGGAGTCCTAACCTTCCCGTTCAGTACTGCAGCAGAATGCCACTTATCTGGGAGTGAGGTCACTGACTATATGATTGGTTGAGATGAGTTCATTAGGGTGGACCCTAATCCAATATGAGCAGCATCCCTACAAAAAGGAGAAGGTTGGACACAGACATGTACACAGGGAATGCTGTAGAAGATGAAGGCAGAGGTCTGGGTGTGATTTTATAAACAGAAGAATACCAAGGTGGCCACAGCCAGAAGTCAGCCCGGGAGTCTGGACTAGCCAGCTCACAGCCCTCAGAGCCCCAACCCTGCCAGACCGCGATCTCAGACCTCTAGCCCCCAGAACCGTGAACAGTAAAGTATTGTCTAAGCCACCCCATGTGCAGTGCTTCATTCCAGCAGGCCTGGCAAACTAATACAAAAGCACAAGCAATATATCTAGAAAATATCCTTCCTACTCAATGTCCATCCAAAACACAGAGATCCGCCTCTGAAACCTCACCCGTACCACAGCTCCATGGCCCACTGAAGGCTTCCCCAACCTGAGTGCAGGAATGATATGTGACACCTGACTTGTGACCATCGTGGCACCTCCTGACTGTCCCTGGACACAGGGCCAGTGCATAGAGTTGTTATGAGTCAGGGCTTTGAAACCAAACAGCCCTGTGTTGGATCTCTCTCTGGCCACCTAGGAGCTGCGTGCCTGTGTACAGCCGGCACTGTTTCCTGTCCCTGGCCTGGAGCCGGCAGCAATACCTGCTTCCCGGGGTCTTTGTGAAGTGCACCTGAGACAGTAAAGGGCACATCGCAGTCCGTGGCACATAGTGAGCACCCAGCAATGGGAGCTGGTGCTATGCTGGCTTGAGAGGATGAAGTTAGAGGTCACCCCTTAGATCAGCTGAGTCCATAAAGTTAAAAGAAAAGAAGAATGCTATTTACTGACGCAGCCCCGTGGGCTCCTCTGCAGTGCACACTGGCCTGGGAGAGGGTCCCACCCAAGAGAAAGGAAGGGGAACAGGCAGATGGCTGCGGGCAGCTACAGGGCCTGGATGGAAGGAGAAACACGAGAAGCCTGAGGTCGGAGCAGCTCAGCATGCGTGTCTGACGAGCAGCACCAGAAGGTTGGCCAACCTCTCCCCTGGCTGAGAGGACACAGAATTCCTACCCTGCAGGGCAGACCATGGCCTCCTGCTGCACGCCTGCCAGCGCAGAGAGAAGAAGAGGCCTCAGGTCATGCCACATGGGGACAGAGGTTTCCTGGATGTCGCTGATAGGGAAGATGTAAGTCATGGCAAGCTCTGGGCCTGTCGAGCGTGAGGTTAAGGAAATCCACGCTCAGGGGACCCCTAAGTAGTGATATGCTGGAAAATGTGCAACAACTGGGAGGGAGTGTTGCCAGTTGTCATGGTGTAAGCATTTCCACCAAACTGGAAACCATCAAGAAAATAGCCATCGGTTCACCAAGCTCCTGAAGATTTAACAATGGGCCCTTATGAGCCTAGAAGCTGGCTGTGCACACTGAAGCCAAGGTGGCATTGGAGTAGACCCTTGACCCTAGTTCAACAAGATGCTCTGTCCATAGCAGGTCCTTAGCCACATGGCTCCTTTGCTCCATCCTCAACCTGCTCCGGCACCTGTGCCTGCTGCTCCCCGCCTCCCTTATCTACTCCCAGAAGGTGACCTGGTAGCTTGGGGTAAGGGATGAGCCATTTCAGGTACACAACTGGGTCCTCGCTGGGAGCCTCAGGAAACGCCTTGCTCCATGCAGGATGTGCTGGCTCTCCAGGGATGAGAGTCTGCAGGGTTGGGTGAAAGGACCCGCAGGGACCTTCAGCCCGAGTTCTGCATCCTTCAGGCGGGCTCTGAAGATGTGATGCATGCTTTAGTTCCCTTTCATGCACTCAGAATGGGAAGCTCTCAGGCCACCGCTCGTCCATCCCCATGTCTGGACGTGCACTGACATCCACCATAGCAGCTACAGGCTGGACGGTGCTGCTCTCTGGTTGACAAGAATCATGCAGAGTAATATTCAGGACCCACCCGATTAGGTCACACTGCATTGGCCCATCTCCACTTAGACTTGTTCCTCCTGGGCAAGACCCATTTCAGCTTCCATCTGCGCATGGGCTGCTTCAAGGGAAGTTCAATGGACAGGACAATGTTCTGTTCTCCTCGGGTACACCCTAGTTCAACAAGATGCTCTGTCCATAGCAGGTCCATAGCCACATGGCTCCTCTGCTCCATCCTCGACCTGCTCCGACACCTGTGCCTGCTGCTCCCTGCCTCCCTTATCTACTCCCAGAGGTGACCTGGTAGCTTGGGGTATGGGATGAGCCATTTCAGGTACACAACTGGGTCCTCGCTGGGAGCCTCAGGAAACGCCTTGCTCCATGCAGGATGTGCTGGCTCTCCAGGGATGACTTTGAGCTAATTCAGGGGTGGGCAAACTTTTTGACTCGAGGGCCACAATGGGTTCTTAAACTGGACCGGAGGGCCGGAACAAAAGCATGGATGGAGTGTTTGTGTGAACTAATATAAATTCAAAGTAAACATCATTACATAAAAGGGTACGGTCTTTTTTTTTTTTAGTTTTATTCATTTCAAACGGGCCGGATCCAGCCCGCGGGCCGTAGTTTGCCCACGGCTGGGCTAGGCAAATGCCCGGCCAGAAGCTGAGAGACTGGTTTCCATCAGCCCCCACCTAACTCGCTGTGGCTATAGGCGAGTCGCCCCTGAACCCTCTAGGCTTCTGAGTCTTCATTTCCTCCACATAACAGGGGGTGTGAAGAGGGATGGAGATGATTCACAACCAGCATCACAAGATGTTATTTATAAAGGCAAAGTAACGGTGGGAATTTGCAGGAGGCAAATGGAGTTTTATCCAAAATGCTTTATTGATCATCCAATCACTGCTGACCTCAATAAATCTCGGCCTGTACCGCTGGAGCCAAAAGCTTGAGGTAGCAAGTGCATTGCCCAGCTTGATAACACCGTTGGGACCCCTACAGGTAGCTCCCTATGAGTCTGGGAAGATGAGAAAAGTAAACCTTGGTCAGCAAATATCTGGTATAGTCCCTTCCAGTCCTCACCACCATGGCACCACACTCAGGACACAAGCTTGGCCCACACCCACTGGGATAATCCCAAGACAATCTATTATTAAAGAATTGGGCATTGCCTGAGGTCATTGCCAAGTTGTCATGAAGGAGATGGAAGACGGCTCAGGACTTCCTACCCATTACCGTTGCCTCCACAGTCAACGATACAAGGACACTCATTACTCTTTGGTTCGGGAAAATCACGGGAGACCTACCATCCCTACCCCCCAATCATAGACCCAAAGCAGGTAAGCCCTAGTTAATGGAAGAGCCCTCTTATCAGCCATACTTGATTACTATTTCGTATCTCAGTTCCACATGAAGGGTTTTTAAACTTTATATAATTTTCCAAAAGGAGAATCGAATCTGAAAGTGACTTTGTAATGCAGCCCTCCTACGTCCTTTACATCCTTAGCCCTAGAGCACTGCACAGGGCTTCACAACCCAGCTCAAGTGAAGGTGTACCCGAGCCTGTGCGAGAGCTGAGAGCTTAGTCATTTGATGAAAAGGAGAGGCTCTGGCAGTGGGGGTTGAGGATAACATGGGAATTCAACTGCACACTATTTATATACATTCTTGTGAATACATATTTCATTAAAGATTTTTTAAGAGCCAATTCTGTATTCCCAATTTAAAATAGTCAAGTGCATCCAGCATTCTTGGGATAAAAAGGAAGGTAACTCCATTTGACGTGTGTGCCCCAGATGGAATCAACTCCCCCCAGCCCCATTCTTCTTCGCCGCTGGGCAGGAGCCTCGTTCCTTTTCTCTTTTCCTCTCAGGCCTGAGAAGCCGCCCTCCCTGCTAGCTGTCACCAGGTGGGTGTTCTCCTTAATGCTCTGGAGCACGCTGGAATGCAGTGTGAATACAAGATGCTACAGCTAATAAAGTTTATCAGAATGGCTTGTCATTATTTTTGCATCATTATACAATTACTGCAGCTTTGGAAGGTAATAAATCACTGCACAGGTGACAAATGGAGAAGCTAAGAAGGACAGTTATTCTCACAGATAAAGCAACTGCTGACACTAACGAGATGTGGTGACTTGGTGTTCAACCTTTTAAAAAGCATCCTGTGGTCCTTGGAGGTGTCAGCGGAACAGCCATCTACACCTGAAAGCATGCCAAGTCCATGGCTAAGACCACAAAGGAGCTGGAAACTGCAATGACTCCAAAAATGAGTGTCCCGATTTCACTCCTCGAGGGCCCAGAGGGAGTGTCATAACACCAACAACCAAACTCCAGCGAGCCTAAGCTTCATTGGCTCAGCTGTGTGTGCCCAGACAGCCAGTTATCATTCATCCCAACCCAGGGATGTCTCTAAGGAAGCCTGTGTCGTCATGCATGCATACATACGTATGTGCACACGTGTGTTTGAAGTTGTCTAAGTACTGAACTGTCTCTGCATAATTTCCTAAAACACTAAATTTTGGGTTGATTTTTACACTTAGGTAAAAAATAGCAGAGCATATTTTCTGCAGACTATAAAAAAATAGATGTCTACACTAAGGTCAAGCAGGAGATATCTGAGTCCAAGAAACAATGCTCCAGGAGAGAACTGGGAAGCATTTGAGGGGGTTGGAAAAGAAAATTGGTTCAACTCCACTCTGATGCTGATGGCTGTGCTGGCTGAGGTGCCCCGGACTCTCTCCAAATTGATCACTGGGCTCCTAGAGCACAAGGAATGATGAGAAAAGAGCTAAAGGGAACCTCTTCCAGAAAGTTCTAGGGAAGCCATATATTTGGAACCAAACTGCACCACTAAATAAGAAAGCACCTTGGTTTTAATGAGCAAATCAAGCAACTAATGCCTGGAAGTGGGAAATTCTGGGGCAGCGAATTACACTCTGGAGAAGCAGTTCTCAAAATGTGGCCCCAGCCAAGGGCATCAGCATCACTTAGGAACTTGTTAGAAATTAATTCTTGGGTCCTACCTCAGACCTACTAAGTCAGAAACTCCTCACTACCAACTCAAAAAGGATGCCCAGGCTTATGCATTCCTCCAAGGCACTAGGTCAGCCTATGATTATGCATTTTCCATTTATGCAGGGCTTCCGCAGCTCATGTGCAAGTTGGGCACTGCATACATTCTCCCTGATCGGGGGATATTTGGCAGGGGGGGGGCTAAAATATAGGTCATGCTTGCTCCTGAGTCGTGAGTTTAGTGTGCTACATATGGCCTAAAGGTGCATTTTAAAAACTATATGCAAAGATATCATATAAGCTGGCAGCTCATGTTACCTTCATCCCTTTATTCAAATAAATCTCAACCTTCAGGATGAAAGAAGATGAGCAGCAGGTGGAAATGAGAATCTTACCCTTCCAGATAGATGGATGACCAGCTTAACCAAAGATGGTGATTTTATTCCCCGTAGAGACATGAACTCACCAGAGCCAAGTTCTAGTGGCCAATCCCCCTGAAACTAAAATGAATTCCAAAGCTCTGAAGCTCATGGCCTGCATGACACTCTTCAACCTGCACCCAATCTACAATCAGGGTTCTCCAAATATTGAAGCAATTTGGGGCCCTGTTGAATCCAGCTGAGTCCAGCACCAGAAAACCACCCCAGATGACAATCAGGCCATGTGGGGCTCACACTGAGCCCATGGAAACAGATTCTTCCTCACAGAGGGAATGGCAACAGGATATAGTTTATAAGCTTTAGCAACATCTAAAATACCCATCAATCCTTGCACCCACACAACTTCCCAAGGTGCCAGCATCGCCCAGGGTCTCCTCTCCAAATTAAACAAGCTGAGTAAGGGCACTGGAGGGGGTTCAATCCTTCCTCTGCCCCAACCCTTCCCAAACAAAAGGGGGGGGCACAATGAGGTGGCTCCGCTTGTACCTTCTCATCCTAAGACTCCACCACATCCCGGAGAAACCTCCTCAGATTAGCGAGATTGGGTGGGGCATTACTTCCTTCCCCTTGTTACCACATGCGGGAAAATGATCATTTTGTATGTTGCATGCTGGGCGATCCATTTCAATCCCCTGGAGAGTCCCTGGGTCTGTGGAGCACATTCATTCTCTTGTTTCTAATCTATTCTTTTGATTTGCACAACTTGAACCTGCTGTCATCCTTCTAAAGCGGGGAGAGAAGAGGAAATGAGAAGCAAGGGCAGAGGGAGCAGGAGAGAGGGAGGCGAAGGAGCTGGATCCTGTCATTCCCCAGCTAGACACTCCCCTTCATCCAGGTCTAGGACAATCTGCCTATGCCCCTCATTCACCACCTCAGCAGCCTGGCCCCAGATCTCACCTGCACATGTCTATGCTGCATTGTTTTCAAGGTTAAGTGTAATGACAATGATAATATGACAATATCATCATTATCATCAGAGCTGGACTGATCTAAACTAAATACTAGGATGTGCCTGATATTCAACTGGAAGACACACAAGAATCGCATGAGGTTGGTTACAATTATTATCACTATTTCATAAGCTAATAACTGGAAAAACCTGGAATTTGAGCTCCAGCAATCTGACCGCACATCTCCATGCTCCTAATCATTATGTTAGACATTAACCGTTCCCTGACATGGAACTCCTGGGCCCTTCTGTGCTCTCACACCTGGCAGTGAGAGACCCGATGAAGCTACAGTTCAGGAATGACATTGCTTTCCCCAAATCACGATTGATTGCCCTTTTCTCAGCCCCAAGTCAGAGGATACCTTGTATGTACAGAAACTGGATAAAAATAATCAAGAGATAATCTGACCCAAGAACCTCAGGATCCTGGCATCGAATCCCAAGACTGGCCACACAGTAGCGATGAAGGGAAGGACATGAGAGCACTGTGTTCAGAGGGCTGACTAGGGCTGGAATTGTCACCTTGGGCGGGATGGGAGCTGGGTGAGGTTGCAGAAGAAAACTTGGGAGGAAGCCAGGACATATCTGCCTTGTTTTAAAGTTTTGCTCCCCGCCTCCAAAATAAAGGAAAGGCTATTCTCGCCCTTCCTTAACTTCTCCTCCCTCATCTCCAGCGACCCTCCTCCTAGGACACAGGAAGGTCAGAATACTATGTATTAAATTAAATTTTTAATTTATTTTATTTTTACATATGAAATTTTTTACACATACCAAATGGAACAGAAAATAATTTAACAAACGCCCTTGCACTTACCACCCGGCATTTAAATAGACTTTTTAGGAGCAGTTGAGAATCTTAATCAGTTTTCAGAGCATTGCTATTTACAGGAAAATATGTTCTAGATTCTTAAAAAAAATGTCTTAGAGATGAATTCCTAGGATTCCCCTGCCAGTCAGCAGTAGGGTTAAGTAACTGCCTCCGAAGGACCTAGGGTTCAGAAGGTCCCAAAGCAAGGCCAGTGACTTCCACCTTCCCCATCCATAGCCTCTCCCCCGCCATCACCATCACCACCACCACCGTGTCCAGAGCAGTTACTTACACAAAGTCTCCCAATGGAGAGCTCACTTGGACTGCTTCTCGGTGAACCAGCCGAGCTGGCACCATTTCCACTATTTCCACCTGACCCATAAAATGCGCTTGTCCTGAGAGCACATAGCCAACCAACTCGATGGACACTCCAGGCCTTTTACTAATGGCTAAGTATGTCACATTTCCGAGGTTAGATGTTTACAAGTTAATAGGAACCATCTAGAAACAGTGCAGGGCAACCCACAGCAGGAAGGTCATTACAAGAGGGCTTATGGGTACATGGGGATCTTCCACTGCATCTCCAAATCCACCCTCCAGTCTTCTCTCCCTGGGAGGCTGACCTATATGGACCACAGGAGGGCTCCCTTGCTTCCAGCTTTCTATTGGGTTTGGTCTATCAGGGAGCACCCACGGGCATGAGAAAAAAAGAGGAGAATGCGGTCCAAGAATTTATCCTATTGGTCCTTCCTGACTCTCACTTTTCTAGGCCTAAGAGAGATAAGGAGCCCTGATACTCCTGCCCTGGGACTCTGCAATATCCCTGGGTTCCCTTCATCCTGACTATATATTTGCACAGATTCTATTAAAGTCCCCTCAAATTGCCCAATTCGAGTGTGACCCTATTCCTGCTAAGACTGTGACACTAGTCTTAAGGAAGGAACTGAAACCTCTCTCTCAGCACCACTCACATCTTGCCACCTCCCCTCTCTCGGACAGAGGACTCAGCCAGGAGCCACCAACACAGGCTGTTCCCATGCCTGGTAAGGGGGATACAATCCTGAGGCCTCGTTCAGCTGCACGTGCCCTGAGCCCTCTGCCCTGGGCTCTCCAGGCGTACTTGGTGAGCACAGCACTGCAGGTGAGGGCACTCCACACTCCTGCTCCCACCAGATGAAGTCCCCCTAATTCTGAGCAGCTCTCTTATGCTTTATGCTTCTTCATAAAAGGATAGGACATATTATAAGCAAAATAGGCTTGCTAAATATAGTCTATTCAGTCTAGGGAAGGCTAAATTATTCATAACCAGACCAGGATATACAATGCACGCTAAACGCAAATCCATTTTTTTTATTTTGGTATTTTTTTCTGAGGCCTGTGTATTCAGCGCCCTGCATTGATCTATAAGTGCACCCCCCGCCCCATGCCTTCATTGGCTTAGGATAAAGTTCTCAGCATCAGGGCCAATTACCAAGCTGTGAATACCCGTGGTCTCACCCTCTGCAGGAGAGTGGCGACCACAAGGTCATCGATTGTCCATCCTGTGCAACGTGGTTCTGGAGGCATGAGCATCCCGGGAAAGGATCATCAGCTCCCCACAGAGCCCCAAGGATAAACAGGCCCTACAACAGACATCAGAGGAAGCAGGCCAGCTCAGCATCTACTGCACCATGAAGGCAAGATGGAGCAGGATGACGGTGACAATGAAAGCCACTGAGCCCTTGAGATGATCGATGCCCAGGAAACAGTGCACAAGTCCCCTCCCACACAGAGGTCCCATCTGGGCGGGTGCATTTCGAATTATTTTCAGCCCGAGCCCCCTTCACACAGAAGCTGCTGATTAGATTTTTTTCTGCAGTATGAGAATCGCTGTGGAAAATACAGATGTCTCTGAGACATTCTTCTTTTTACTAGCGGTGCTTTCCAAACAAGACAAGGTAGAACCATGCGATAAATCACAGATATCAGCCGTTCCCTTCTTTCTGAATGCCACTCCAGGAGCCGCAGGCTCAGGCAATGGACCATGACCAGGAAGCTTCGTGGGGGCACCTAAGAATCTTCCCTGAAAAGGTGGGAGGGGGGCGGTGCAGTGGATCAAGCTATAAAGAGAGATTAGTAAGTAATAATCTGCCAAGATATGGCGTTTCTGTTCTAAAAGTACAGGGGAAACTGTCATAAATAGATTATCTCACTGCTAAAATGGATACAGAGTTTATGAATAGCAGAAAGAAAGAGGTTTTCACTGAGGAGAGAATGTGGCATTCAGAATGAAATGGACAGCGAGGTTGGTCATGCATCTATTCCCAGGCACCCCACAGTTCCTTAAGCTCCTTGGAGATTGGAGTAAGTTCTGCTTCCTAAATGTGGTCACAGGCTGCATAGATTTAAAGGGCAAACCTTCTGCTGCTTGACTCCTGTGAGTGATTTGGGTAGCAGCCCTTGGCCTTCCAGAACCTACTGTCAGAGGACGTGGCTGCATAGATCACCTGACCAGGGGCAGTGAGCAACAGGGAACTCTGTGTGCTGGTGTCTCCTGACTCCACCGCTGCCACTCCCAGCCCTGGAGATGGCCCAGACTTCAGGATGCTTCATCTTGCAAATGACCGCCTGGATTCCTCCGACGTGAGAAGAGTGTGCTTTATCGATCAAAGCAAAGAGCCTGGGATGATGGATTCTGCAGGACTTCCTGGAGCCAGCAAGCCTCCTGCGCGCTAGTGAACATTTTGTTCCATTGCCTGGATCCCTGGATGAAGAGCTCCCTGAAAATTTAAACCAGCAGAACAAGCCCTATCCAAAGTCAAAGTGCTGGGAGGCACTGGAGTACGGGAGGCACTGGGAGAGGGGCTGCCTGGGCTCGGACCCCGGTTCACATGCTTGTCGGCTGGGGCTCTCTCTGCAATTAATGAGAGGCAACACCGCCTTGCCTACTGCCTGGGAAGGCCAAGGAAGGACATATGAGAACATCCTGTAAACACCACAGCACGGACAGCCCCGGGAGATCGCTACCCTTCTCACCGGGGAAGCCATCGCAGTCCTGAAACCGTAACAAGCCCGTATGCTTTTTCCTTCCACCAGTAACTCCAAGCATAGCCCCCTCACCACCATCACCTGGAAACTTGTTCATCATGCAAATTATCAAGACCCAGACCCAGTGCATCAGAAATGCTGGTGTAGGGAGAGGACGAAGGGGGAGAGACCGATGTTTACCAGGCCCTGTAAGTGATTCTAGTGCACATTCAACCACTGCTCCAAGGAACGTAGGACTTGTCTGGCACTGGGTGTCTCCATCCCAAGTCGACTGGGACTGCCTGGCTCACCACCTGGCCGTCTTCGGCTGAGACAGAAGAGGGGTGAGTGGATACAGAGAAGAGGGGGCCCATCCCCTCCCCCAGCCCTGGGGGAAGTTCAAGCTGGAGGGAAGCAAGCAGGGCCTCCTTATCAATCTGCAAATGGGCAGAGAGTCCCGGCATGTGTGCTGGGTTTGACTCGCCGAGACTGGCGAAGCCGGGGTGGTAGGGGCTGGGGAGGAGACCAATGAGTCCCCCGGGGCATTTGTGGGATGTGAGCACCCAAACCCGGGGCAGGTGATTCCCTCAAGGGCCCCTCTCAGCCCAAAGCTGGTTTTCCTCATTCAGTACAGACACAGATGCTCTTAAATTAATACACTGCACGGACCCTTCCAAGTAACACACTGTGCTTAAGCCTCAAGCCTCCCGAAACCTCCCCTTGCCCCCTGCCAATCACACCAGGCCTATAAATAGAGAAGCTTCGGGGAAAGGAGTGGCTGCAATTGCATGATTTATTAAGATGATTATATATTATTTATGTAATAATGACATACGTGATTATATAGCATTATAATCATGCCTATATTCTGGCTTTATTAGCCATAAAACATCATTTCTGCTTTTAAGGCTTTTATGGTTTTTTAAAAGACTTTAATTATTTGTAATTTTATTGGAATGCACCCTGAGGTTTTACAGTGAAGAAGGCTGCTCTAAAAATCAAATATACGGTATAAATAAGTATTTGGTGTCTACTATAATTTCAAGAGATTTAGCCGAGTATTAAAAGGTTTGGTTGTCCCAATGTGTGTGGCTGGAAAGGACACCGTATGGTTCAAAACCATCGTTCATTTATTCATTCATTCGATGAGCGGAGACGTGCTGAGGGCCCAGCATAGGCCGGGCACTGCGCAGGGAATAGCTTAGGATATGCTTTCTCTGTACAGACAGGGAGGGATTCTGGGAGAAGTTTCCAGAGAAGCACCTCTGGGGTCCAGACAAGACCCCGTCACCAGGTCTCTGCAGTCTGTATGATTTCCCCTCGCTCTAAACAAGGGTGCTGGCCATGCGGGCTGTGAGGCCTTGCCCTCTTCGTAAGCATGGTTTGGCACAGGTATTCTAACCTAGGTCCCTGAACACACATAGAAAGAGAAGTCAGAGCTAGGGATTGCCTCCCTGGACCTCTGGCTGTGCAAGGACTGAGCCCAGGAGCCCAGGAGTTCTAGACGGTGAGGCCAGGGATCCCATACCAGGGCCACCAGTGGAGCGCTCACTGCTGCCTCTGGGTGACTTTCCCCACATACCCTGTCCGATGTCAGGCCCACAGCCCTGGCAGGGCACCCATTTGCCCGTCTGAGCCATCATCAAGGCACTGGCGAAACAGAAGCACCAACTGTGATGTCCTAGACTGGGGCCAGGAACCATGCCTGGTGCCCATATCTGTATTCACCATGGTGTCTGCCAAGGTGCCTCGTCCGTGAGTCTCCATGGCGCAGAGGAGGCTGTGCTTTTGTGCCCACGGGACCTGGCCACGGCCGATGCCAGCTCCCCTCCGCCCAGCGAACCCGACCGCCGTTCCCCTGGAGAATCTGCGACCTGACTGCCCCTCTCAGTCCTGATGAAACAGTTAAATCCTTTTACAATTTTCTGAGGGGACGCTTCATGTCTTCATGTGGATTAGAAAAGCCTATTTTCAAAATCAAAGAACAATCGTTAGGGGAAGCAGCTTCGTCACCAGGGACCTGTGTGTGCACTTGACCCATAAGGAGCACTGGCCGCTGGAGGAAAGCTGGTCAGGGCTTGGGAAGGAGCGTTAGACCCCTCTTGCAGGCAGCTAGCTGTCCACAGGTCAGGGGGGACCCGCCAGACAGCAAGGAAAAGTGGGAAATCGTGCTGGAGATGATCCTTTGAAAATCGAATCTAGGGTGTGAAGGAAGCTCAGAACCTCCTGGAAGCAGGAACTAGATAAGCAAGAAATCACTTAGTGGCCCCTCTGACTTTTCCTGGCACTCAGCAATGTCCCGTTAGCATTTCTGCCTAAAACTTGAGATAGAAAGACCCAGTCATTGTCACCCCAGAGTGAAGAAAGAACCCAGACACAGGTCCTGAAAGAGCCAAGTCCAGGCAAGAACACAGAATGGCAGACAGGGCGTGGTGGGCACCTGTGGCCGGGTGCCTTCTCAGTGCGGGCACAGTGCTCAGGGCTGGGCATGTGAGAGGAGGCTTCCACCCATTCTTTGGGATCCTTCAGGCTCTCTCAGAGCAAGCTAAGAGCCAACACAAGCCTGGCTTCTCCAGCACCCACAGCGGAAGGCCAAGCTGGCAGTGGATGCTAAACGACAAAGCCCTGAGGGACAGGTGAGCAAATCCTAGGGTTATCAATCAGTCCACTATTCATATGCTCAACAGAGGCACATTAACTCCAAGGGCCCAATTAGCTTCTCAAAAAGATCATCTACCCCACCCCCAAATTATCCCAAATAACTGGTATTGGGAATCTTGATCTCCCTTCCCCATTCTTTATCACCTGGGTTGCTGAGTCCTCCTTGGATGAACAAAGTTCTGTGGGAGCACAGAGCACAAAGGAACTCCCATGGAGCTACTGGCCAAGAGGGCAGAGCAATGATAGAGAAGCTGGGTCTTAAAGGTTAGGTAGGAGTTTGCCATGCAAATGAGAGTGCAACAGCCCAGGCAAGAGATGCAACAGTTGAGAAGCAACAGAGCCAAGAGGAGGGGTAACAGTGGAATCCAACCTTAAAGACTTCCCATGCTGTCCCCTGCCAGCTCAGGGGAGGGACCTACAGCCAGGGTCTCTGGGTCCCTGGCCCAGTGGGGATGTGCATGGTCTCCTCTATAAGTTCACTCGCAAGCATCTGATTTTACATTCTTTTTTTTTTCCTAAACAGGCACAAAAATAATCTCCAAAGTCGACACGCCCAGAGCTCCTTAACATCCCCACGTCTGTGAGTCTGTGAGCTAGCCTCCCACCCAGCGTGACTCCGGCCTCCCCACCAACGCTGCTGTGGCACTTTTAATGTTTACCATCCTGTGTCACCCTGGGTCTGAGCTACTCTTCCAATTAAAACCTGGTTACACTTCTCTTTCCAAGTGCAAAAGAATCCAATTAAAGTTAATGAAAGCAATCAGTCTGCAAGTCTCGGGGTGTTCTGCCCCATTTGTGAGCACAGGTAATCACGGCGCTGACCTTGTGGAGGGAGCCGAGGCCGGGTCGTTCTCTGTGAGGGAGCCAGGCTGGGCCGGCCGGGAAACCCGTCATTTAGGAGGTCACGCTGCACGGGTTCCCCGCGAGCTCAGGATGCCATTAAGCACTAACTGGGAGTCTGTCCTTTCAGGAGCCTTACACTCACTTGGCTGCCAGATGGCTGGAGGGCAGCAGTGCCTCCCATTAGAGCTGAGATCCCGGGACACCCCTTGCAGTCAGGACAACCCTGACTTTCTATCTGGCTCCCGCGAGGCAGCTCTGGATCCCAGGATACAACCATTATGGCACCCAAAGACCCTGAGAAGGAATCAGCTCAAGTCCACTGTCTGAGTTACTACAACATTCACCAGCCCTTGGTGCTAACAAGTTGGACATGCTGAGTGTCAGCTCAGAGGATCCGGGTAGGACCCCTCATCAACGAGACCCCATGGCCATGCAGGGAAGCTATGAGGACACATAGCATAAGGCTTTCTGCTTAATAAACACTTGCTGATTTAATATCAAAAATATGGACCTGTGGCCCAGCCGGTGTGGCTCAGTGATTGAGCATCGACTTATGAACCAGGAGGTCAGGGTTTGATTCCCAGTCAGGGCACATGCCTGGGTTGCAGGCTCAGGCCCCAGTGTGGGGCTGATCAATGATTCTCTCTCATCATCAATGTTTCTCTCTCTCTCCCTCTCCCTTCTCTTTAAAATCAATAAAAACATGAGTTTTTTTAAAATATATGAACCCATGAGGGTTGCTTGTCACCATTCATTCCCATGGGGGCATGTTCTCCCCAGGCCACTCTGGCTTCCGCGCGCCGCCCCCGCCCCCGCCCCCGCTAGTTCCATGGAAAAACTGCACTCCCATCCAAGCCGCATGGGTTCCTCGGGCTCTGCATTTATTCGGAAGGCTGACTCACCCAACACTTATTTCTTGGCAGAATTGTGCAGTTTTGACCACAAAGCGATTGTCGCATGGTTTCTGTTTCCTGGGAGCATTGCCCTTGGATGTGAGACTCTGACCCTGACCTCCCCTGACTCCGGTGCCTGAGCCGGCCCTGCTCTCGGGGAGCCGCAGCTCTGGCCGGGAAACAAAGCTGACACTTGTGAGCAGCTGGAAAACCGAACAAGGCAGTAAATAATTCAGCGCTACTCAATTACATAATTGATTAATTATAACTAATTGCTGCTTAAATGAACTGCTCTAGTCCACATTGATCTTCCTGGGCTCTGACCTCCTAGAGGGGCCAGGGTCTCAGCCGCTCACCCTGGCTCATGCACACAGCCCAGAACATTCCCCCGTCCCATCACGGATGCGTCTCCCCCCTTACAATGGAGTGTCCCCCAGGGCAGGACCAGGTCTTTTTGAGCCCGGCCCTGGTTTCTTCCTCCTCCATTTGCCACAGCAGAATCAGCCCATTCCGAGCATAAGGCTTTTTGCTTAATAAACACTTGCTGATTAATATAAAAAATATGGACCGCTGTTTACATAGCCAGTGTGTCCCCAGCTCTACATGCTTATGAGTATAAAGAGGGTCACATAATCAGAATTGATTTTACTTTAATATTTAGCACCCTACCCCCGGCCACCAGCATGCTTTTCAGAATGGCCCATCCTATGTTGCTCTACTCTGTCTTGTTAAGCCACCAAGACAGTGATTCCACAGTTGTGTGTCACCGGCCACACTGCCTGCTAGGATCTGTCCTGGGGCTACCACTCTGACTGTCCATGCAAGACCTTCCTTTCCCTTAGGACAGTGGTTCTCAACCTTCCTAATGCCGCGACCCTTTAATACAGTTCCTCATGTTGCGGTGACCCCCAATTTCATTGTTACAAATTGAACATAATTAAAGCATAGTGATTAATCACAAAAACAATATGTAATTATATATGTGTTTTCCGATGGTCTTAGGCGACCCCGGTGAAAGGGTCGTTCGACCCCCAAAGGGGTCGCGACCCACAGGTTGAGAACCACTGCCTTAGGAGTTGTCTGATGGATGATGGGAAGGAAGGGCAACCGAGGACTTGCCGACCGTTAGGGATCCAGGTCCCCACTGGGCGTGAGCAATGGAAGGAGTCTTTACTCATCACTGGGTCCCCATAACCTGAACAAGACCCCTGTATCAGTCAGCTGGGGCTGCCGTAACCAAATACCACAGACTGGGTGGCTTAAAGAACAGAAACTAATTTTCTCACAGTTCTGGAAGCCGGAGGTCCAAGGTCAAGGTGTCAGCAGGTTTAATTTCATTCCGAGGCCTCTCCCCTTGCCATGGAGAGGGCTGACATCTTGCTGTATGTTCACGTGGTCTTCCCTCCATGTGCATCTCTGTCCTAGACTCCTTTTCCAATAAGGACGCTGGTCAGATTGAATAAGGGCCCACCCCTATGACCTCCTTAAAGGCCCCATCTCCTAAAACAGTCATATTCTGAGCTACGGGGGTGAAGACTTCAACATACGAATGTTGTGGAAGACAATCCAGCCCATAAAAACTACAGATAGTCTACATGCTTAATAAATGTGATGGGCTTAGGGAAATGACAGAGGGACAGGGGGATGGATAGAAACATAGGATGACCGCTACAGAGGTGGGGACAGAACAGAGTCTGAGAAATGGGTTGGAAGCGTCTTTCTCAGTCCTGGCCCTTTCTGTCCTGCCTCATCCTTTTCTTTCTGCCTGGAAGGGACCACCTTTGAGGGTGATTTCCTTTGTTCGCTCACAGCCATGAAGAGAGACAGGACTTTGGTAATCGCGTGGAGAGTGATGATAAGGGATGTGACCCCGAAGTGGGCGTGGACATGATCCGTGCTGCTGTCCCCACATGGGCCTCTGGGGAGGATCAGGCTCCCTGGGGGAGAAAGCAGAAGACAGAGCCCAGGCCCTGGCCTCCCGCGTGATGCCAGGAAGTGCTAACTCACCACTGAAGTGAAGACTTTGTCAGTAACCAACCCCGGAAAGGGAGACAAAGCGGGAGCCGGGCCTTTGTCTTTTCCTGCTCAGCACAGTGTCACCGCGGTAGAACAGGAGCTGTGCGCCTGGCAGCGGGAGAGGAGAGAGGCCCAGTAATCGCACTGGGCCCACAGTGCTCAGGGTCAGCAAAACAAAGAGGAGGAAATTGCCTCCACAGATTGGCTCCAATATCAGGTTCAACGAAGAAGAAAACACAATTTGTTCATTTGGAAAATGACTCCAGTGACGTGAATGCCATTCACATGGTTGGGATTCAGGGGGTAGGAGGGCAACAGCCCCTGGGGGAGGCCCCTCCTGGGAAAAGAGACAGTTTGCTACTTTCAGACCCAAAAACAATTCTGCATGTCAAGCAAGCGGACAGCACAAGACCCTCTGTGGCACTGATGCGTTTAAGCATTGATGCCCCATGAGTCAGCAGGGCTCTGAGGGGCTCCCAGCAGCTTTCCAGAGGCAGGTATCAAGGGTGCCTGGCCTGGCACCCAGAGCAGGCCACACTGCCCAGGCACCCCAGGACCTGGGGCCGCTGAGGCAGAGCTGAGGGCAGGCACCCGTGGGCTCCTTTCGCCAGCAAAGGGGGATGTCAGCTCACAGGCGCGTCTGCATCCATCCATGCAGGGCCTTACTCTATAAGTCCCTTTCCCATCTGCGGACTGGGGCCCTGGACACCTGCCAAGCTTTGTACAGAGGATCCAGCACAAGGCCTGGGTGCTGGGGACCATCCCCATGCCAGGCAGGCTCTAGGCTGGAGGAGTGCCCACCACTTGGCCCGGGATGGACCAGGTTTATGCCTGTGGCTCCAGCATCATCCTCACCAGCCAAGTGTCCCCATTTGAATACTAATTAAACAGCGATCCCCTGGGATAGGAGAGGACCCGACCCCCACCCTGCTATGCCTTTCAGCTGCATCACTTCTCATGAGCCTGATGCTGCCTGGTGAAGGCACAGCAGGCCAGGGGCCTCTGCACAGCTCAGGGGTCCTCCCGTCGGGCACTGCAAACAGGGGGCCACCTAGAAAACACTGTGGGCGTGAGACAGCGCTCAGCTCCCGGTTCCTGCTCAACCAGCGGCCCACACTGAGCACATTTCACCATTGTATCCACAGTCTGTGAGCCTCGGAATTCCCCAGCACAGCCGTTCCCAGCGATGAGCCCCAGCCCCTCTCTCCTCATGCTCCCAAGTACCTTTGCAATGAAGCCCCATCCTCGAATGAAGTCCAGACGTGTCCCTACCAGTATATCCTGCCTGGGCTGAGACCTCCCAGACCCACCCTCAGATATAGAAACAAATCCCCAACGCATCACTGGGTTCTTGTCACCACTGGGCAATGAGCAGGCAGTGAGAGATGATTTTGTGCAGGAAGTGATCTAAGCTGGAACTTGAGGAATAGGGAGGCTTTAGATCTGTGACAGAGATGCCGAGGAAGAGGGACATGATGGTGCTGATGTGGAGAAGGGTGAGAACCGCCCTGTGCAGGAGGGACACGAGAACAGGGATCTGAGACCAGCCTGACCGCATCCCTGAGAAGGCCGGGCCACTGCACACTCGCCCACCAGCTCCCACAGATCCCACTCTCTCAGCTCTCCCACTTAACGACACTGTCTGGCATCTAATGGACTCTTAAACATAACGCTGTTATTGTGGACAAAGTTTAGTTGTTACTAATTAAGTCAATGAGAATGGGAATAAAGAGCAAACATTAAACTGCTCACAATCATTCAGTGAAGCAGGATGACTCGATCATCTATTAACACACACACACGCACACACACACATACACACACACACATACACACACACATACACACACATACACACATACATACACACACATACACATACATACACATACACATACATACACATATATACACACATATACACACATACACACACATACACACACATACATACACACATATATACACACATACACACACATACACACATACACACATGCACACACATACACACACATACATACACACATACACACATATATACGCACATACACACATACACACACATATACACATACACACATACACACATACACACGCATACACACATACACACATACATACATACACATACATACACATACATACACATATATACACACATATACACACATACACACACATACACACACATACATACACACATATATACACACATACACACACATACACACATACACACATGCACACACATACACACACATACATACACACATACACACATATATACGCACATACACACATACACACACATATACACATACACACATGCACACACATACATACACACACACATACACACACACACACATACACACACACACAACAAAGCATGGGACCCACCTCCTTACTCCCCCAGTCTCCTCCTAGGAGTTTCCAGCCAGGCTGGTCCATTGATGGATGAGTGGGCTCAGCAGAGCCCAGGGAGGCCCAGCCTACCTACTCCCAGCATCCTTTGCTCACTTACGTGACCTCACAGTTTCCACTGCTTTCTATCTGCACAGGTCTGTACAGGTCTGTGTGTGTTTTGGCCTTTAAAATTTCCAATTTTTTTTCTAATCCTAGCTGTGCTCAGGAGAGGCACTCAGGTTGAAGCGAGCTAAAGACGGTTTTACCTTAGCCCACCTGGAGCGAGCACTAAAAAGTGGGTAATACCTACCACTTTGAAATAGAAAGAAAACATCAAGGTTTTTTTTTTTTTTATCCCAGCAGCTATTTAAAGGATAAACAGTAAATACAAGTGGAATTATACCAACTAACCATATTACCAGCAGTCAATTGCTGTGGAATAAACATTCTTATTTCCAGGGCGTTCTAATATATTCAAAGACATGGAAAATGGCACCAGAAGAATTTATCACTGACATTTGCTAAATTAGCTATTCCCGAGGTTTGCCTATATGGATGACAACATTTTTAGCACTTCAAGGTCCTTGCAAGAAAAAGTCTCTATAAAAATTCAGGACGGGATTCTTATCATCAACACTTTAAAAATGACTGTGATTGTTACGGCAGCTTTAAAATCAAAGAGACCAAAGAAGAAGGGGGAAATGATATGTGTATTTTATATTTCAATTTTCATACATGAGATTCAAAACATAATCCTGTGATGTTTATTTCAGATAAATTTGTTTTTACCAAAGACTTTTTTTGTTTTCTGTTGTTTTTCTGAGCCAAAGTCAATGCAAAGCTTAGCAAAGACCCACCAGCCAGATAATGCCCATCAACAACTCCCCACTTAACCGGGGCAGCGAGCTTGACAGTTCAGTTCCCAGCCGGTTCAGCCATGCGTGCTATTTTGGCTGCTGCCCTAATTAATGACTAATCTATAAAACGGGGCTAAATACTCACACCCCATACACGCCACACACATAATTACAAGGACTGAATCAGATCAAAGGTGGTACCTGGCAGGGTAGGTGCTTGGTAGAAGTTTAAACTTTATGTTTCTCTTTGTTTTTCCCTGACATCCTGTAAACACCTATGACTTTGATTCTTCTGTTTCCAAGACTATTTAGAAATAAATAAAAACAAAAAGAAATCCTTTTGTATGATAAACGCTCCTAATGTGGACATTTTCCAAACGCCACTCAAAGGAATCGGAGGTCTCAGGGTTCAGTTTGGGGGTCTTTGGCTGGGGTGTCCATCCCACAGTGGCCGCAGGTCATGCCCACTATCACCAGGATCTCTCTCTGTCGTAGAGGACAGTCAGATTAAAGTCTAGAAAGGGACTGGGTTGCAGATGCTTTTAAACTATTTTACTAGGAATGTATTGGTACACCTGCATCATTTCTGTTTCTGTAGATTCTCAATATTCCACATCAGGAAAATTCTCAAAATTACAATGGACATCCGCAGTCTCCCCCAGCAGCAGATCTGGGTTTCCTGGTCATCTGGTCCCTCTTCTGTCTCTCCCATCCCTCCCCCAAGGACCCATCAGCTGATATTATCCCTCTACTATGTCAGTTTACTAAAAACGATGTGATATGTTCTTTTGAAATCACCAGGAACCTCCAGAATTCACAAACAATGAATGCCTTAGGGCAAGGGCTACAGCTCACATTTGTTCAAAATCCTCCATCCTCCACTGTCACAGCTATTTCTCAACTAATAATCTGTGAGCAGAACTTAATCTTGTTTTTTCTAATTTAGTGCCGCAATTTGGGGTCCAAACATTATGTGTTGAGGTCTTGAGTCAAGCCTGCTCTCTGAAAGATGAACCTCACCCAGACTATCCCACGCCCAGCCACGCCTGACCCTTCCTCAGTGCCATATGCAAGCATGAGCCTGGGGCAGGGTCATTTCAGCCGGTCACCCAACCTTCTCATGGTCAAGGATGGCTGTGAAGAAGGGTACACTGAACTTCATACACCTGCTATAAAGCTTAAATAAAAATTTTGTCCTAGACGGTTTGGCTCAGTGGATAGAGCGCCGGCCTGTGGAACAAAGGGTCCCGGGTTTGATTCTGGTCGAGAGCATGTACCTTGGTTGCAGAGGGCTCATGCAGGAGGCAACCAATCCATGTTTCTCTCACATCAATGTTTCTCTCTGTCTTTTCCTCTCTTCCACTCTCCCTAAAAATCAATGGAAAAATATCCTCGGGTGAGGATTAACAAAAAAAAAATTTGACCTTGTTCTTAAAGTCTTTTTCCCCAAAATTTAATTATATTTATAGTTAGCATATATATTTGTGTGCACATCTATACACATCCACTGATATGACCTAAACTTTATAGACACATGGAACCAGCTTATATATAATTTTATTTTGCATAACTTTAAATATAAGGCACAGACATGGCCTTAGAATGACACACAACGAAGCATGTCCATCTAAGCCCTGCCAGCTACCACAGCAGGACACAAGGGAATTAGAATCATTGGCTAATGTCCTGATCTGTGGGTAGTTCCTAACCACAATTTAAGTTTAACCAGCACCACAACTTCTTGTTGTTTTTTTCAGCAGAGGACCCACAATGCATGAAAACAGAGTACTTCCTCCGGGGTTTACTCCTCTGGGGTATCTCTTTATGTGAGGAGACATGATACACTCAGACCCATGAAAAGCACTAGAATTTATTTTCCATGCTGGTCTTCTGGGCTGAGGCCACACTTCCTCCCTGCAGAAACCTGGGCCCTGGCTGTGTTTGCCACATCGATTCTTGTCTTTGGCCTCTTCATCTTCATGCTGTGATGTCGGTCCACCCACCCACCAGGCAGGGAATGTGAAATTCTCAGGGTGCTATGGGTACCAGCCCCAGAGTGTACCACCTTCCAATAAAAAGAAACTACACATCTCAGAGCCCCCTCCCCACACAACACTGCCCCTTGGTTTTCAACTCTATGTTGTGGCTATTATACAAAAGCCACTGTGACTCACTGTGATGAAAAATCAGACCAGGAGAACCAAATATCTCAACGAAGTTTGTGTGAGTCACAAACACTACACCTACTGACCCTTTGGAGGTCCCCCCAGTCAACTCCCTCACTTTACAAACCAGAACACTAAGGCGTGAGCAGTTAAAAGACTCATGAGATCCCCACTCAGTGAGCACCATCCACCTCAGCCCCACCCTCCAACACTTGACCCTGAGGTCCACCCCCTCTAATGCCAGTCACCCACGTGATCAATGTACGCTCAGGACTCTAATGCACCCAAAGGATTTTTCAACATTAAGTCTATTTTCTGCTTTGCCCAACTAACTTCCCACCTCCTTGATGAGCAGATATATGTTGGGAAACTATGGTGTTAACTGTTTTATGATTTATGTTAACTACCTTTGTTAGATCCTTCAAAACAGGTGCTGGCAAAAATAACCATGAGTAACACCCTGCATTTCACTGAACACTTTCACTGACAGTATCTCACTTGGTCAAGTAAATAAGCAAAAGGTGTCTTTATTTAGGGAGAGAGAAATAGAAAAGGCACAGAGAGCTGAATAACCAAAGGGTCCATCGGGGAAAAAAGAAAAAGAGATTCAAAAGTATGGGTGGGGCTCAATGGAAACATCTTTTTCCTTTTTGGAGCCGGGGAGCTAAAACACCTCCCGTCACTCACCCATCACATCCCCCTTCTGAGGAGCTCAAGCCTGAAACTCTGTCTGAAAAAGACATGCCCTGACCTCTCCTCCAGGCACTGAGCTCAGCCCCTTCAGAGTTCCCAGGACTGCAGTTTGCAACCCGTGTTCCCAAGGACCCTGTAACCGCTCCCGGGGGTCTGGGCAAGGCAGGGGTCTGAATGCAGGCAGGAAGCGGAGATTCTCATCTCAGAGGCTGGACTGCAAGGAGAGGTCCGCTCTGGTCAGGAGCCCGATCCAGCCTCTTCCAACCCAGATGGACTGGTCACTCCCTCAGGGCTGGCTGGAGCCCTTGGATCTGAAGGTCAAGGTATTTTGGTTTTGTTTTTCATGATGAAAGCATACTTACAATGTCAAGGGAAATGATGACACACAAAATCCTACTACCTAATCATATCAGGTTTACATTTGCCATCATCTCTGGTCCTCCTAATACACACACAAACACACTCACATACACACAGACACACATATACCTTTACAGTCATATAAGTCTACATAAATCCTTTTTAGTCATGGTGTTATTATCTGTTTTGTAGTTTTTCCAAGTTCCTATCATTTCGTTGCATCTCATGACTTATAATTTAAGGGAGGAAGATTCAGATTATGCTGCAATTTGTAAATAAAGAGAACTTCAGGTTGCCAAGGAAGCACTAAGCCACCCACAGAAGGAAGCCCAGATTATCTGTTAGATGGAGGCTGAGATGCAAGAAATCCCCAGTGTGTTTGCACGTGGCCTTGGGAGCCGGGGCTGTACAGTGACATCCTGAAGTCAGGATGTGGCCAGCAGGGCCTGAGAGAGGCCCAGCATCTGAGGCCCGGAGGTTTGACCCCCAGGGAGGGGCCTTCCTCTGTGAAGCTAGCGTTGGTCCATCAGACTTGAGAGCTTTGCCATTGCATGATCTGGTCCCCACCCACACACCAGGCTCCCGTGGGAACGTTTAGTGTCTTTATCCCTGAAGGATGGGCCTGGCCACCTCTGTACGTGAGGACACCACCGGGTTTCTGGGCACACAGACTGAACAGAGTGACCACAACCAGCTGCACAGCATCAGTGGGGCCCTGGCCAAGAGCAAGTCAGAAGCCACCTAGGGTTTGGCCTTCTCTCCATACATAACATGTGGCACTCTGTGGAGTACCTTGCCCAGGACATGGTTACTGTTCCCTGGGGCTGGTGGTTATCTTGTTTGTTCATAGCTTTATGCTCCTCGAACTGAGATGGGCCAACATGCCCCTGTGCCTTTGATCTTTGTATTGAAGGGCTTGTGAGGATGGCTGAAGATAATAGTCCCACTTCTCAGGGGCTTTTTGCCCTCAGGGGATTCCAGCGGGGAGAGCAGAGTTTTTATTTTTACTTTAGGGACTCGAACTCTGACACAAAAAGGCCAGTGAGCCCCAGGCAGAGCCGATGGACCCAAGGCACCGTGTCAGCATCCCCACCGAGGCATGCTACTCAGCTGAACCCCTGCGTCTTCTCCCTCCTCCTGCCCTCAGATATGAGGAAGCTTGCGCTGCTCTGGACCATGCTATGGCCATGTCCCTCTTGTGCTCAAATCTCCAGTCCCTATTACATTTAAACTTGAATTATGTATGTTGCCTTGCCTCCAGATAACATTGCTGTCTGAAATATGAAATAGATGGAGGTGAGAGGAATAATTGCTGAGTTGTTTGAATTTTGATCATTACACTCAAAGAAGAAATGGTAACTGAACTAACTCTTCATTAAAAGTACTATATTTCATCCAAGATAGAATTATGTCAGAATAAAGGTTCTTAGGCACATTTTAATGGTGCATGTTCTGAAAATACTGTAAGATTCAAGTTTTCCCAAGTATATTTTACCTCTAATAAGACTAAAATGAATATAGTTAATTGTCTCAAGGAAAAAGCCAGTCATTTGTATCAGAGGACAGCAGCCCATGGCCAGCCTGTCACAGGTGCCCTGCGTGGGGATTGGAGGGATGCCAGGGAACTCACACTGCATCCGTTTTCCTGCCTTGACCCTCAGCATTACTAAAGACTCTGGCTTGGGCCCATTGCTCTGGCCCTTTCTTCTCCTGGCCAACTCACTGAAGCTGGAATCTCTGAGGAGCAACTCTGTTCGCAACTCTCTTGGCTGGAGCCCGAACCATGCCTGGACTGGTCCAAGGGAGGGTTTGGGCTGCATATGCCTCCCATGAAACACATCAAAAATGGAATATATTATCTCCACAATCCCCTCTACACATGCATACACGTGCAGAGCATGCACAAGCTTATGCCACACACACACACACACACACACACACACAGTACGGTTGCACATGTATAAAATTACAGAAAATGTCATCTATAACCACTGATAGCTGATCAATGATGTCTGGGACAAAGGTGAGACATGGAGGAGCAGGAGGAAAGAATTGCAAAGGGTAGAAGAAGACTTTGGGGGGGTGCATACATTCAATATTTTGACTGTTGTGATGGTTTCGTGAGTGTATATATATGGCATGTTCTCAAATTGTACACTTTAGTTTACACCTTGTGTAGGGTATGCACAGTGTACTGTGTGCAGTTTTTCTGTGTCAATTATACCTCAATAAAGTTGTAAAAATAGACGTTTTTAGGAATTTGTACTAAAATAAATCACAACCAGGAATGTGTGAGTATGTCTTTTATCTTCTCCCAAGATCATATTGGGTATTTCTTTATTTTAAACATTCTTGCCAAAATAAAGGTATTTCATTGTCATCCTAAATTATGTTTCTGTGCTTACAAATGAAGTATAAAATAGCCCCTTATTTTCGTGTATTTGCATTTCTTTTTATGAATTACATGTTTGTATGCTTTGCTCATTTTTGTTGCTGCATTTATCCATCTTCTTATTTATTTCTTATTGTGATTATGCAAGTATATATTTTCCAGGCTTTCCCCATGCAAATACATCTACTTTTTAAAGCAAAAATAGGAGCATACTTTATATCCTACTTCATAACCCATTTTTCACACTAACTAATGTGCATATCTCTCCATGTCAATAATGTGCAGCTACATCATGGTTTTAATGGCCGGAGCAGCAATTCTTAAGGCTGCTCCTTAAATCATATTTCAGTTTCGGAAGATGGAATGAGGCGCTCCCTCATTTCCAAGGGAGTTGAGAGCGACTTCACAAATCACTGTTTATTTGCTGCAGCAGCATAGACACTGCAGCAGACTCTCCAATGAGAGACAACCAAGAACCCTCCTCGCCCTGAAAGGGAACTTCATGAACCTGACTTTTGTGCTCACGTGTTGTACAGTCCCCCCAAAACGGTGCTGAATATGACATTCTCCGCTCGCTACACTTCACCTGACAAATTACGAAAAGATCCATTTGTTCCCAATCGTCTCCACTTCATTAATACCCAAGATGAGGTCCACTCTAGTAAACAGTGAGCAGTCTTGGGCTCAAGTAGAAATGTCTCATTGTCAAGGTCTAAGGCAAAGTAAATCAGCAGCCCTGCCTTAAAGTTCAAAAGGAAATACTTGTATTAAAATTAAAAAGCTGTTCCTCCGAAAGGTCAGACAAAAAAAAATTGGCAATGTCCTGTGAGAAATACAATTATTATTCAGCGCAATGCATTGCTGTGACATTGGGTTGATCATTTATAAGCACCACAGCGGAGGACTGGAAAGCTGGGGTTTACCTCGCTGTAGTAATCTCTCTGCTTTGCAGGTTAGCTTTGACTGACACCTCATACCCACGATCCATCATGCAAGGGTCTGAAAGCCTGCCTCGCATTGGGATCAGTAGAACCTTACTTTAAAAACATCATTCCGTTCCCTTTTGGACTGTGTTTCAAGCAAGTCAACCATATAAATGAGGAAATATTCAGTCTGAAGATCAGATCGACTGACTGATTCCACTGCCTGAGATGTTTATGTTTTGAAACCACTGGTCAGAAACCAAGCATTCTTTTTGAAAGGAGAAAACCAGAAATTGGGTTGCAATAACCAGTCCGTGGCAGCCCAGGCAGTTCAAGAAGGTTTTTCCCCCCCTCGTGATTAGAAGGCTATTGAGCATTCAGCACACACTGGGGCCTCCTCCTGGCCTTACATAATTCCGGGTACTGGTGAGAGCGTGAAATTGAGCGCTCACGTCCACCCGTCATCAGCTGAGTGGATGAAGAGACTGGCGCATAAACCCTCACTCCCTGATGAGGCCGGAGGGGTCAGGTGTAATCAGAGAGAAAGAAGGTCACCGTGAGCACAAGAAACCCATGATTGGCGCTGGCAGGACCTGGGAGCAGGTTCTTTGCCAGAGATGGCCGTTCCACCTGATGGGGAAAGGAAACCCGGCCATCCAGGCTCACCTGCCTTACTACCTTCGGGTGCATAAAACCGATGCTGGAAGTAACTATTACGAGGGATATTTTTAAATCTCAATGATGCTTAAAATAAATTGAAGGGGAAAGTATATTTCAAGTAGCTAGGCTGACGGGCACTTGTTCCATAAAGGTGATAAAAGCAATTACACCTTCACAGAAAAGCTCTCGGTCTGTCTACGGGTGTTTCCTCCCCGACTTAACACTTTATCAAGCTCCGAAAAATATTGGATGTTTCTAACAAACAAAAACGCACAGCTCATTTGAGAGTGAAAGGAATCTTCCATAAGACAAGACCTACGTGAGAGGGAAATCCTGACGCGTGAGGAGCTGGTGCCCTTCAGAGGTGGTGCCAAGGTGAACGGGCAGGTAGGAAACAGAAGCGCTTCCCCCTGGAATGACAAGGACAGGAGCTTCCCAGGAATCGGGGCCACAGGGGTCCAGGCTGGAGATGTGAGACTCGTAGGCTGGGAGGAACATTGCAGCCAATAGGTTTGACCACCCACCATGTGGGGGCCGTCACTGGGTCCAGGAAGCTCCTCAACTCCCCTCACCTTGGTCTGAGGTTTGCAAACATAGGGAAGGGCTTGGGCTTCAGGAATCAGAAGCCCAACTTGGGAGGGAAGGCTTGATGATCAATTTCAGATCCTTTTCTGAGATCTGACCTGGCAGGAAGACAGTGCATTCTAGGAAAAGGGAGCTGAGATGAAGGACTTGGGGGCGAAGGAAAACCTGGCCAACCCCACAGTGAGGCGGCTGCTATTGGAAAGCGGGTCTTAGAGCTCAGCCGGCCCCTGGGGCAGGGGGCAGAGGTCGCTCTGCAGACCTGGTGATGCCTGGCCAGATTCTATCCTTTCAGAGGCCCTAGAGCTCACAACGCGGGAGAGCAGCACAGAGAACTGGCGCCTGTGTACTTAGGATAAACACATTACAATAATTGCACAAAAATAAATAATCTTCCAGTGATGACAATAGAACACAGGATTACTGGTATCCCTGAAGTAGAGACACAAGTAGCACAAAATAAAGATGTAATAAGAAAAAAAATGTTCCTTAAATGAAGGAAGAACTGAATCTACGTTATTGAAAGAACATTCCAAGTAGGAAATTTGAGACAGAATGAGCACTACCAAGACCAATCCTTGTAAATTACTAAACATTAAAAAAAAATAATTCAGAGAACTTCTTAGGCATTTGAGAAGAAGAAACCAAAAAAAAATTTACTTAAAAGGCTGATAAGGCTAGCCTCGTGTTTCTTTATAGCAACATTGAAATATAGAAAAAAAAGGGAAAAGTACAGTATATGTGAGTTTCTGAAGGGAAAAAGTGTGATCCAAAAATTGTAGGCCCAACAAGGTGTTGTTCATGTATAAAGGTGTCAGACACATATTCACAGACTTGCAAGAAGTCAGGAAGTTTGGCACCCCTTAGTCCCTTAGGCAAAAAGAAACAAAGCTTTGATGACAAAATCTAGCCATTCAAGAATGAGTGAAAAAAGGTTTAGTTAAAGGATCTATACTGAGCACTGGACCCATTTATGCCTTTCCAAATAAATTTCAGAATTCACTTATAAACACTTATTAACAAGCCAAACAATTTTATATACACGTATGTACATATGTTTTTACAAATTGGAGGAGTGCTGTCTTATATAATAAAAGGGTAATATACAAATAGCTGAATGGCAGAAAGTCCTGAATGCCTGTGGCTCCTCGCCCCAGCTGGCCCCACCTCCCAGCAGGCCCCCCAACCCTGATCGGGGGCGGGGCCAGCTTGCAAGCTGCCCACTGCTCCTTGCCCCAGCCGGCCCCACCCCTGATCGGCCCCCCCACCCAGCCTGCATTGGGGGTGGGCCAGCTGGACCCCACCAGTGCACAAATTCGTGCACCGGGCCTCTAATAAAGGAAATAAATAAGACAGGCATAGCTTACGTTAATGGAGACCTCAGATTCATCCATGTTGCTGCACATAATTGTTTACTTTTTACTGCTGAGTAAATAGTCCATGGACAAACCACAGTCTGTTTATACATTCTCCTGCTGATAGGTATGTGAGCTGTTTCCAGCTTCTGCCTATGATAATTAAAGCTACTCTACACATTCTATATACTGTCATTTCTCTTGGATAAATTCCTCGTAATAGGTTGGCTGAAATAAAATACAGCGGTATATTCACCTTTTTAATAAATAGCCTAAGGGTTCAAAGGGGTCATATCATTTTAGCCCAGAGTGCCAGATGTTTAGCAGCTTCTTCAACATTGTTAAGTTTTCCAATTTTTACCATCAACGTGGGTGTAAGGTGTATCTCTCTGTAGTTTTATTTTTTATTCAATTTATTGGGGCAACCTCAGTTCATAAAACCATACAAAACATCTCTTTGTAGTTTTAATGTATGTTTATCCAATAACGGATGATACTGAGCTTTTTTTCTTCCTGTGTTTATTGACATTTTATATACTTCCCTTTGGAGAGGGTTTGTCCAAAATTGCTTTGCAAATATTCCCCCCGGCTTCTTACTTGCCTTTGAACTTTCCGAAGAGTGGCTTTTGAAGAATAGATGTTTTTCACTTTAATGAAGTCCAATTTATCAATCTTTTTCTCTCTCCTAGGTAGTGCCTTTTAATGTCCTTTCAACAAATTTTGCTTCCTGTGATCAAGAAGATATTCTCCTAGGTTTTCTTTTAGGAGCCTTGTCATTTGACATGATATGTTTAGGTGTGTACACATCTTGAATAATTTTTTTTAGATACAGTATGAATTAGGGTTTAAGGTTTATGGAATTTTTAAATATATGGATATCTAGTTATCCCAACATTGTTTATTAAAAATATTGCCCTCCCCATTAAATCACACTGTCATCATTGTTGAAAATAAGTTGACTGTATTTGTGTGGATTTATTTTGAAATTTTCTAATCTGTACCATTGATCTATCTGTCTACCTTTTAAAATGGGGGGCTTTGATTACCCTGCTTTTATAATGTCTTAAAATCAGCTAGGATGTCTTCCAACTTGGTTCTGTTTCAGAAAGTTTTGGCTATTCTAGATCCTTAACATTTCTATATAATATTTAGAATTATCTTGTCAATTCCTTTTAAAAAAAAAAAAAGATTGGTGTGATTTTCATTGGGATTATGTTGAATGTATAGGCCAATTTAGAGAGAATAAACATTTTAATAAAGTTAGATCTTCCAATATATTAACATGATATATCTCTCCATTTGTTTTTTATATCAGTGATTTCTGCTTTTATCTTTTTTATATGTTCTCTTCTTGGTTTGATTTAAATTTGCTCTTCATATTCTGATTCTTTAGATGGAAGCTTAAACAATTGATTTCAAACATCTTTTCATTCCTATGTTTATCTTTTCTCCTAAAAGTCTTGTAGTGTAACTCTTACATTTGTGATCCTTTTTGAGTTAATTTTTGTATATTGTATATAGTAATGGTCAAGATCCATTTTTCTGCATATTGCAATTATTCCAGCACAATTGGCTGAAAACATCATTTCACCATTAAATTGCATTGAGCCTTTGTAGATAGTCACTTGGACAAATTAATGTGCATCTAGTTCTTCACTGCCTACTCTGTTCCATTTATCTAAATGCATGTATGTATGTCTATATGACATTCCCTTGAATACTGTAGTTTTATAATAAGTCTTGCAATCAAACTTTGATCCTCTTTTTCAAAGTTGTTTTGGCTATTCTAGGTCATATGCTTTTCCACATAAATTTTAGAATTCACTTATAAATTTATGGGAAAAGAAGACTGCTAGCATTTCGTAAAGTACATTTTAATTGGAATCTATAATCATTTGGAGAGAATTGAGTTCTTAATACTATTATATCTTTTGATCCATGAACATAGTTTACATCTCCAGTTATTTGTGCCTTCTTTCATGTTTCACCAGTGCTCTTTTGTTTTTGGAGTACAGCTTGCACAATTTTGTTAAATTTATCCCTAGGTGTTTAATATATATCATGCTATTTTAATAGACTTGCTTTTTAAATTTCAATTCTGTGGTTGTTCATTGTTACATATAGTATTGTATAGACTATACACAATTAATTTTTGTATTGATCTCATATCCTGCAACTTTGCTAAGTTCACTTATTATTTCTTACAGGTTTTTGGAAATTTCTTAGAAATTTTTGTATGGATGATCACATCATCTGAAAATAAAGTACATTTTAATACTTTATTTCTAGTTTAGATGAGTTTACTTCTTTTTCTGGCTAGCTCCTTCAGTACAATGTTGAATAGGAATGGGAAAAGCAAGCATTTTTCCTTTCTTTGTGATCTCAAGTGAAAAGCATTAATTCTTTCAGGATCAAGGATAGCATTTTCTATAAGTTTATTATAGATGCACTTTATCAGATTGAGAAAGTCTACTATTTCTGGTTTGCTGGAAGTTTTTATCATGAATATCATAGGCTTTTGATGCATCAATTGAGGTGGTCAGAGGGTTCTTCTTTTTAGTCTATTAATATGGTGAATTACATTGATTTTCAAATGTTGAATCAATTTGCATGTGGGGGTTTAAATCCACTTGGTCATGATGTATTACTTTTTATGTATTAGCTAAAACTCAGAATTTTTCATCTATTTTTATAAGGGATGTTAGTCTAACAATTTCTTTTCTTGTAATATCTATCTCTCATTTTTTATCAGAGTAATTCTGGCCTCATAGAATAAGTTAGACTGTGCTTCCTCCCACAATTTTCTGAAAGAGTGTGCAAAATTGGTATCATTTTTTAAAAAATAATTCTAGGATGTACCAGTGAAGTCATTTGGACAGTTTATTTGTGGGAAGTTATTTTACCTATAAATTCCACTTTTGTATGGATATAGCTTTTCAAGTTATCTATTCCTTTTAGAATTAACTTTGTTAGTTTCAGTCCCTTAAGGAATCTATCCAATCTATCTAACTTGTCAAACTCATGGGTATAAAATTATTCATAATATTCATGTATTATATTTTGATGTTTGTAGGATGTTTAACAATGTTCTCTCTCTCATTTCTGATATTGACAATTTTTATTTTTTCCCTATTTTTCTGCTCTAAAAGGCTTGGGGTTTATCAATTTTACTGATCTTCTCAAAGGATCATACTAGTATTTTAGTTTCACTATTTATCCTTATTCTTTTTATTTTCTATTTAACTGAGTTCTGCTCTTATCTCTATTGTTTTCTTTCTTATGCTTACTTCGTGTTTCATTTGTCCTTTTTCTAGTTTTTAAGGTGAAAGCTTAAATTGAGGTTCAACAAAAAATTTTTATAAAGGGTCAGAGTGTATTTTAGGCTTTGGATTCATATAATCTCTATTGCAACTAATCAACTCTATTGTGGTAACATGAAAACAGTCGTAGATAATGCATAAATAAACAAATGGGCTGTGTTTCAATAAAA
The DNA here is from genome assembly GCF_000412655.1 of Myotis brandtii. Taxonomy (NCBI): domain Eukaryota; kingdom Metazoa; phylum Chordata; class Mammalia; order Chiroptera; family Vespertilionidae; genus Myotis; species Myotis brandtii. The sequence continues at coordinate 3,858,029 of NW_005367354.1, read as the reverse complement.
CTTTATTTATAAAAGCAGGAAGAAATTTTTGTTTTGCCTATCTGCTATAGTTTGACAAGTCCCGGTTCACATCATCAATTTGTGGTGGTTTGTCTTTTTTAATGTAGGCACTTTGTGCTATAAAATTTTCTCAAAGTACTGTTTTAGATGCATTCCACAAATTTTAACTTGTCATATTTTCATTTTCATTGGAAAATGAAGAATATTTTGGTTGTTTACTATGAATCTGGTCTTTACTATTCTCAATCATCACCACCTCCGTGGGCTCAGAGTTACTATATACTGTGATGCAGGCCACATGTGCAAACCCCACCACTGCTATCAAAGTGCCTGTACTTCCCTTCTCTGAGTCCTGCATGTGAGGAAGTGCTGGTTTCCAAAATTTTCAAAGACACTCAAACCCAGATGCCTTTCCTGTCTCCCTTCCCCAACTATGTCTCCTCCATTTCTTGAATAGAATGGCTTGATCTTACAACAGCCTGAAACATAAACATTGCAAGTTTACTTATCCCTGGTCATGGATACACTGGGGAAGGGACTACATTCATTTAGGTGCCTCAATAGGGGACATCAAAACAGGATTAGACATGCAAGAGGCTGGTTGAAGAAGGGAGCAAGAGAATGAAGGGAGCATCTTCAGATTATGATGCTGATCTGACATTGTTGAAAGGAGAGAGAGAAAAAAGGAGGATTCAGGGAGGAAGATTCTTGGCCTGCAGCACAGTTTCAAGAAAGATTCAACCAGGCTGTCGGAAATATTCGAGCCAAACCCACATCCGCTGGAACACGCTGGCCTTAGCGCCCAAAGCATGCTTAGTCATTGCTTGGCGCAGTCCTCAGGAAGTATGACTTTAGTGTGGCCGATCCCATAAATACCTTGGAAAGAACTTCCAAATTGTCCAAACCATCTGAATTTTATCTCCTGTTAATACAGGGAGTGGGGCGAGGGAAAGCCGACGCCTTTATTACTTATTGGTTTACAGCTGCTGCAATCACCAAGGAGCAGACTCACGTCTCTCGGCGGGTCACCAGAGCCAATGGAGCCACACACCATTGAAAGACCTTCCACATACTGACCGTGCTTGCCCTCTGCAGCAATAACGCCTGTCAAAAAATACTTGACATATATGTTTTGCCTTGTTCTGAACCGCATGAACCGCAGGAAAATATGCCTGCTCCAATAAAACAGGTCAAGGTTAACACAAAGGCCACCAGCTAGCTGTACTTCTCAGCACTTTATCAGCATAACGTATCTGCAGTAGTGTGTGCTGTTACAGGCATCATAGCTATGAATTTCTTGACAGTGGCCCATTCTTAAGAGCCACTGAAGCACTGGAGACTATAACCAATGCAGTGATGGGCGTGCATAAATTCTTTGCCGACTTCAATGGAAACCTAGAATGGATGATAGGTCTTTGAAGGCAAACCAGATTCAGCTCAATGGACCTTTTATTCTGCATGGAGGATTAGTGAGCCCAGAGTGGCAGAAGCTAAAGCAGCCGGGACATAGGCAACCTTGCACAACTTCTTCAGAAGTCATTTCTCAGGCACTACAGCAAACCTCCTAGAGGCCCCTAGACAAGATGGCTCATGGGTAAACTGAGGCAGGAGAGTAAAACCGAAACCAAACACCATTCTCTCATCATCCCCTCCCCTTCATGGGTAAGCTATTGAACTGCATCATTGCCTCTCTCAGCAGAGCTGTCATTATCTAGACATAGCCTGCAATAATCACCGAAGACCTAATTCTGTTTCTGGTAATGAACTCTGCCCCTTGTTCACTCAAATGCCTTGGAAACAGCTCTCAGCATTTGAGGGCCCAGTGGTTCCCCAGTTGTGCAACCACTGCCTGCAGCTGTGATCTCCAAAGCTGAGTGCGAGGCAGTGCCTGTCCACACAGATCAGCCCAGGTTCTGTCCAGTGCCTGGAAGAGGTCAGTGTGCAAAATTGATTTAAAATTTTTCAGGAATATTTATCCATGGTATGCCTGGCAGCCACTTTAACGAAGCACTCTAACCTGCCGAACTGACAGTGAGCTATGTTTAAGACTATTTTCCACTCTAGCTGCTTTGGCTCAGTGGATAGAGTGTCGGCCTGCGGACCAAAGGGTCCCTGGTTTGATTCTGGTCGGGGGCACATGCTCGGGTTGCGGGCTCCATCCCCAGTGGGGGAGGGGGGGCGTGCAGGAGGCAGCCCATCAATGATTCTCTCTCATCATTGATATTTCTAGCTCTCTCCCCCTTTTCCTTCCTCTCTGAAATCAATAAAAATATAGTTTTTTTAAAAAAGACTATTTTCCCATTTATATAATTCCTTCATGTATTCCACATGTATTTATTGAAGTTCTGCTCTGTGCAAACCCTCCGCTAGGTGCTTGGGATACAAATACAAACAAGGAGCTATTGAAATAGTCCAAGGAGGCATCTTGGCCCTGGAGTAAGGTCACGGAAGCTGAAGGGGAGGCATGTGGAAGGATTAGGAAGATATTTAAGAAGACTAAGATGCAGCCATCTCTGAGCACCTGTCTGAGACTAGTCCAGACTACAGCGACTTCTCTCACCTGGACTATTTCTCCACCTGACATCACATACCCAACCCCAATCTGGAATAAGGAGTGAAAAGCAAGACTGGCCAGAGGTGAGGATAAACAAATCACAGTGGTCAGGTGCCATGATTTAGGAGATTGGTCTTTGTGCTGAAGACCATGGAATGCCAAAGACTTATACATATGTCACTATGGAAAGGTCATTTTGTCCTATGTGCAGAAGTTGGATTGGAATTGGGCAAAACAGAGGCTAGGAGCCCAGTTAGGAAACTGGTACAATAATCCAAGTCAAGCATCCTGGTAGCCTGAATTAGGAGTGGCAGTGGACTGAAAAGATATGAGGAGGGTGAAATTGTAGGATCCAGTGGACAATTGAATGTAATAGGTGAGAGAGAGGAAGGGATTGCGATGTCTACATTTCTGGAGACTGTGTAGATAGTGCTGTCATTCCCTGGGCTCAGGACCACAGGGGAGAAGCACACAGGAGGAGAGGAGACGAGCTCAGTATGTTTCCATGTTTTGCTACAGCTGTTTGCTAGACATCCAGGCATGATGTTTGGTAGACATGGGATGTAGGAATCTGACATCAGGTAAGGATTCTGAGGCTTGAGTATGGGGTTGCGTGTTTTCAGCATATCCTTGGTAATAAAACCATGATGGGGTGTGGGGCCCTCCCAACAATTTTAACCCCCAAGAGGTGCACAGCTGTCTCTCTGGACCAGAAGCATCAGCACTGGTGCTTTAAAGCAAGTTTGGGATCGTGTAGCTGAGGGGAGAGCTGAGATTGGACTGCAAGGCCTCAACAATCCATTGCATTGAGCTTCTGAGCCATCAGACTTTCCTACCATCCAACATTTATTTTACTTTTCATATCATAAGAAAGTTCAGTTTCACCCTAGTGTCAGACACTCTAATGCTAGGACATTAAAATTACATCTCCTAGAAGACTTGCTCTATCTTATGCTATCTCCTAGGCTTCTCCTCCTCTCCAGGTCTTCCACCTCCCCCTGGCACTTTTCTCATCTTTTTCATACCCCAAAACCTTGATCTTCCAGCCACTTCCTCCCTTTCCCTCTAGCCTGCCTGCTCTCTCTTCTGCCTGCCCTAGTAATTCCCATCATATATCTCTGTGACTGATGAATAGGAAGTTAATCAGAGTGCAGTCAGCTGTACCTTCGAATCATGAACTCATTTTGAGTTGTCTTAATTGAACCGTCTCCCTGGGAAAGATGAACTGTAGATAACAATCAGGAAGGCTTGTGCAAAGGGCAAAGGGATGAGTCTTCTAAAATGGATATATGTCAAAGTCAGATGACAAGAACCTTAGGTTCGTTGAAAACCATTCAGTCAGACAGTCATCACTCAACAAATCTTTACTGTGTTCCCCACACCCTGATGGGACCTCCAGGAGTTCAGGTTTGTGGCTGCCTTTGCCTTTGCCTGGAGAAACCTTGAAAACCACTCAGGGAAGGATGAACTTGGAAGTCAGCTTCCTTGTGATGCCAAAGAAAGAGATGATGAGCTGAGAAAGTGGTCCAGGTGTGAAAACCCTCTCAACGTGTGTTAGCTTCACCTGCTAGATCAAAGCAGAGGAGATTGCAGCAGACCCTGGCTAGGTTTTTTTCCCCAAACGGTTTCTCATCCTTTGCCTGGCAGAGCTGCCAGGCTACATCCCCACCCCCCTTGCAGTTGGATGTATGGGCGTGCCACTGGTGCCAGTATACCCAGGCCACCACCACCCTCCCTGAAAAGCAGTGTCTTCCTCTCATTGGAGGAAACTCTATTCAGGCAAAGCCAAGCTCTGATCCACAAGTTCCATCCCCCAACTCTTTCTAGGAGCGTACGTGCCCATTCCACCTCCTGGATAAACAAAAGTAAAAACAGCATAGTCTGCAGGCATTTGAACCAGGGCACTTCCTAGCCTTTCTTGAAGTCCTGCTCAGAAGTCTCTGATTATTCAAAATCAAAAGGATGGAGACCACATTCAACTTAAACTAAGTTCCAGCCAGTGTCTGTATTCAGGAAGAATCACTGCAATGGCAATCAGGTTCTATTTTTATCACAAGGAAAAATCATTGGTTACCTTTGGTAAGTCTATGTATCACCATACAAGATGTCGGTCCCAGGGAATACTAATTTAGCTTGGGCTCCTGCTATGAGATGCAATCCAGCTGATATTCAAACATGCACAAACATCGTCATTTGCTAATAGTGGCTAATAGCTTTAATCACTGAATAAAACAAATCAATAATTAACCTTAGCAGTAGAAGTGCAACTTGGATTCAAAAATAATGAATTCACTAATGGTTCTTGCTGCCATCAGTACATATATATCAAGGTAAATATGCAAAAATGTGCCCATTTCCAAGTAGCTAATCTATTCATAAATTATCAGATTATGACTTCAATTTGGACATGAAGGAGGGCAATAAATAATACATCCACTAAATTACCTCTAATTCATTAAGAAAACTATTAGCTTACATGTGAAATCATTTATTTACCGGAGTATCCCCATTACATTCTACGTCTGTACCAGAAGCAGGTGGCAGAGAGCGGTCAGAGTGAGCCTCTGGGTTCAGGAGCCCACGTCCCAGCAGAGTGGGCAATGACAGCAATGTGATAATGGCTCTAACAGAGGGCAGCCTTCATGCCGGGGTTGCACACAGACAGATACACACGAGCTGCCTGGCAAAGCCTAAAAGAGATAGTGATTATGATCAAAGAGGTGACCATTGAGTTAGGCACTGAAGGATGAATAGAGGTTTCCAGATGGACAAAAAATGAAAGGCCAAAAATAAAAAGAATTGCAAAAAGGAACACAATGTCTACAAGACACTACAAGCATAGCCATGCTGCTACAAAATCAGAGACACATAAAGGCTCTATGGGCGTTAGTATTAAAGAGTCGGAGTGGGCCTGATCACAGAAGCCTGTGGGTGTCTTGCCAAAGTTCTTAGTTTATTTCTATTAGGCAATAAAAGCCACAAAAAACTGACCTATTGGTAATTAGAAATAAGACACGCAAGCATTGAGGATTTTGTGCAAATGCCTTTATAGCCGATAGAGATAGGTTTTATTGGAGGAAATGTATATTTATCTTGTTTGCCTCAAATCTAAGCGATTACCCTGAAGACTCAAATGACTGAATAATTCTCAGGATTTGGGAAGTGCTGAGTTGGACAAGCCTTATAATAAATGAAGAGATTTCTGCCCAAAGGCTAGCCTGTACGTGGATCATATTCAATTTTATTTACATGTAAATATGATTTGTTTTGTGATATTTTCTTTTTAATGTATATTTGAATATGTTCTTTTAAGACATTCTGGCAGATTCTCTTTTTTATAAAGGGTAATATGGCAGATTCCTTTGGCTACCTATCCAGAGGCCAATCATTTCTTCTTCTTACATCGTGGACGAGCCCTGATTTTATTCCAGTGTTCACTCCTCCTCCTGACTTGGGTGAATTCTGATTGGTCAAAGCCAATCATGTAGGTGACATTCTCCTTGCCAGTGATTGGTTCAGGTCTATGCCTGTGACCAAATTATGGCCAATGATACGTAAGATGAGATTTGCTGGGGCTTCTGGGTAAAGTTTTTATAATCTTATTTTGTCTAAGAATTATTAGGAGCCCCAGCTATTTTAAGGGAAAGCACCCTGAAGAAAATGCCAGTTCGTAAAGATTGCATAGCAGAAAAACAAAAGAGCCTGGGTTTTTCATTATGCAGCTACATTACTGAAATAACCAAGTTGGAGACACCATATTTTCAGACTTCTTATCTGGGATAATAAATTTATTCCTGTTCATGCCAGTGGCTCAGAGCATCCTTGTTTTCACAGAGGGCCTACAGCAGGCCTGGTTCAGCTGGTACACACCTATGCCACCATCTTGGTCATAGCCAGCATTTATTCTGATAGGACAGAGCCTGTGATATTTTTCAATAGAAACTTTGCAGGCCAGAGGAGATGGCAGATGATATATTACAAATTTTTTTAAAGGCTATCAACCAAGGCCTTGGCCAGCTGGGTCAGTTGGTTGGAGCATTATGCCATACACCAAAAGGTCACAGGTTTAATCCCTGGTCAGAGCATGTACTAAATGCAACCCAATGATATCTCTCTCTCTCTCTCTCATGCTCTCTCTCTCTCCCTTTCACTCTCTCTCCCTCCCCTTTCCTCTCTCAAATCAATAAACATATCAGGTGAGGATTTTTTTTAAAACTATTAACCAAGAAAACTATGCCATGCAGAGTTGACCTTCAGAAATGAAGGAGAAATAGAGTTTTCAAATAAACAAAATTTGAGCAATTTCACCACTAGGCCTGCCTTACAAGAAAAGTCAAACATGACAAACCCACAGCCAACATTATACTCAACAGGCAAAAATTAAAAGTATTTCCTTTAAGATCAGGAACAAGACAGGGATGTCTGCTTTCACTACTCTTTTGAAACAGCACTGGAAGTCCTAGCCACAGCAATTAGACAGGAAGAAGAAATAAAAGGCAAACAAATTGAAAAGGGAGAAGTAAAATTATCACTATTTGCAGATGACATGATACTACTATATATAGAGGACCCTAAAGATTCCACCAAAAATTTACCAGAACTGATCAATAAATTCAGTAAAGTAGCAGGATACAAAAAAAAAATCCAGAAATCAGTTGCATTTTTATACACCAATAATGAATTATCAGAAAGGAAAACAACTAAGAAAATAATCTCATTCATAATTGCTTCAAAAATAATAAAATACCTTAGAATAAATTTAACCAAGGATGTAGAAGACCTGTACTCAGAAAATTATAAGACACTGAAGAAAAAAATTTTTAAAAGATACAAATAAGTGGAAGCATATACCATGTTCATTGATAGGAAGAATTAACATCACTAAAATGTCCACACTACCCAAAGCAATCTATAGGTTCAATGCAATTTCTATTAAGATACCAATGGCATATTTCACAGAACTAAAAAAAAAATATTCCAAAAATTTATATGGAACCACAAGAGACCCCAAATAGCAATCTTGAGAAATAAGAACAAAGTTGGAGAAATCACGCAACCCAATATTAAATTATACTACAAGGCCACAGTAATCAAAACAGCATGGATACTAGCAGAAAAGCAGACATGTAAATCAATGGAACAGAATAGAGAGCACAGAAATAAACCCTTGCCTTCGTAGTCCATTAATATTTGACAAAGGAGGCAAAACCATACAATGAGGTAAAGATAATTTATTCAATAAATGGTGTTGGGAAAATTGCAAGCATATGTGCAAAAAAAAAATAAAACTAGATCAAGCACAAGAATAAACTCAAAATTGATTAAAGACTTAAACTGGAAACCATAAAAATTCCAGAAGAAAAAATAGGCAGTAAAATCTCAGAAATTTCATATATATAGTCTTCTTGGGAAAGGAAAACTAAAGAAAAAATAAACAAATTGAACTAAAAAGTTTTTGTGCAGCAAAGGAAACCATCAACAAAATGAAAAAACAACCCACTGAATGGGAGAACAATTTCGCCAACAATACTTCTGAAAAGGGGTTAATGTCCAAAATTTATAAAGAACTTATACAACTCAACAGCAGAAAAAAAAAATCCAGTTTAAAAATGCAAAGGACCTGAATAGACACTTCTCTAAAGAGGACATACTGATGGCTAATAGACATATGAAAAGATGCTAATAATCATCAGAGAAATGCAAATTAAAACCACAGTGAGATATCACCTCACACCTGTCAGAATGGCTATCATCAATAACTCAGCAAACTAGTATTGGCAAGGTTGTAAAGAAAAGGGAACCTTCCTGAACTGTTGGTGGGAAAGCATATTAGTGCAATCACTGCGGGAAACAGTATGGACTTGCCTCAAAAAATTAAAAATGGGACTGCCTTATGACCCAGCGACTTAAGTTCTGGGGATATATCCAAAGAAACCAGAAACACTAATTGGAAAGAATATATGCACTTATGTTCATTGCAACATTACTTATACTAGCCAAGATTTGAAAGCAGCCCAAGCGTCCTTCTGTATATAATAAGTGCATAGTTAAGATAAAAGGAGCCTTAAATTTGTGGGTTGAAGACCTGAATAGAAAAATGTGTTCCAATTGATGGCAATGTGTTGCACCAGAAAGCACTGAGGCTATACAGAAACTTCAACAAGAGACCTCCTGAAACAGGTAACATCAAGCTACTCACTGTGAGTAAAGAATGTTTACACAGATTCAATAATAAGCTTGGACTGGAATATGTAAAACTTACTGAAGAGGCTGCATCTGCTGATGAAGAAGCTCCTGCCACATTCCCAGCAGAGTTCAAGGAGGTGATTAGGGTTCATTACTACCCCTGGTGCCAGGCATCCGCTGGAGGTCTTGAAACATGTACCCTGTGGATAAAGAAAAATAACTCTATTTTATTAAACCTCATGGTAACCACAAAGGAAAAACCTGAAAAGGTTACACACAAAAGTGAGATAAATGATTCAAAGCATATTGCCACAAAAAGTCATTAAAACACAAAGGCAGACAGCAAGAGATGATAAAAGACATAAAAACAACAAAACAGTGAGAAAACAATGAACCAAGTGGCATTAATAAGTACTTAGTTATCAATAACTACTTTAAATATAAATGAATTAAATTCTCAAATCAAAAAACATGGAATTTCAGCCCTAACCAGTTTGGCTCAGTGGATAGTGCATCGGCCTGCGGACTGAAAGGTCCCAGGTTCGATTCCGGTCAAGGGCATGTACCTTGGTTGTGGGCACATCTACAGTAGTGGGTGTGCAGGAGGCAGCTGATGGATGTTTCTCTCTCATCGATGTTTCTAACTCTCTATCCCTCTCCCTTTCTCTCTGTAAAAAATCAATAAAATATATATATTTTTTAAAAAAAACATGGAATTTCAAATGAGTTTTTAAAAGATCCTATAGTATGCTGGCTATACCAGACTCAGTTTACCTTTGAGGACACACAAAGGCTGAAAGTGAAGGATGGAAAAAGATATTACAAGCAAATAGTAACCAATAAAAGCAGTGGTGGCTATATATATATATATATCAGAAAAAAAAGACTTTAAGCTAAAAATGGTCACAAGAGACTGGGTAATTGTATAATGATAAAGAGGTGAACTTATCAAGAAATTATGATAATTATAAATATTTATGCACCTAATGTCAGAACACAAATATTTAAAGCAAATACTAACAGATCTAAAAGGAGAAATAAACAGCAATATGATAATAGTAGGGGACTTTAATATCCCCCACTCAACAATAGATAGATCATCCAGACAGGAAATCAATAAGGAAACAGAGAATTTGAGCAACACTATATACCAAATGACCCTAAGAGGCATACAGAACTTTCTACTCAACAGTAGCAAAATAAACATCTTCCCAAGTGCACACAAAACATTATCCAGGATAGATCATGTGTTTTAGGCCACAAAAGGACTCAACCAATTCAAGAAGATAAGAATTATGTCAAATATCTTTTCTAACCACAATGATATGAAACTAGAAATCAATAACAGGAGGAAAACTGGAAAATTCACAAATACATGAATAATAAACAACACACTGAATAATCAAGAGATAAAAGATGAGCTCAAAAGGGAAATCAAAAATATTCTGAGACAAACAAAAATTGAAACACAACATACCAAAACATATGGGATGCAGCAATAGCAGTTCTAAGAGGAAAGTATATAGCTATAAGTACCTACATTAATAAAAAAATAATTATCTCAAATAAACAACCTAACATTACACCTCAGAGAACTAGAAAAAAAACAATTTAAACCCAAAATTAGCAGAAAAATAAATATGAAAAAATAGAAAAGAAATAAATCACATAGAAAACAGAAAAACAATAGAAAAGAGCAACAAAATTAAGACTTGATTTTTTTGAAAAGGTAAACAAAACAGACAAACTTTAGCTAGACTATCCAAGAAAGAGAGAGGACTCAAGTAAATAAAATTATAAATGAAAGATGAGACATTACAACTGATACCACAGAAATACAAAGAATCATAGAGACTATGAACAATTATACACCAACCAAGTGGACAACCTATAAAAAATGAATCATGGAGAAGTATAAAATCTGAACAGACTAATAATGAGTAAGGTGATTGAATAAGCAATCAAAAATCTCCCCCCAAAAAATGTCTAAGACCAGATGCTTTTTCACTGGTGAATTCTACCAAATATTTAAGAAAAAATGAATGCCGATTCTTCTCAAGCTCTTTCAAAAAATTGAAGAGGAAAGGAAACTCCCAAATTCATTTTATGAGGTCAGCATTACTCTGATAACAAAACCAACATAGCCAAATAAGAATATTACAAGAAAACTACAGGCCCATATCCCTGATGAATAATGAATATAGATGCAAATGTTCCCAGAGTACCTAAAATGAGAACATGAGGCTTTATTGAATTTGGAAAACATAAAGTACCATCGAGGATTTGCAGATCTTAGAAAGGGGGCTGACATCAATCTGTGTTAGAGTTGAGAATGGATTCACTAGAAACAGCTCAGGAGGCAGGGAGTCCAGAGCCGTAGTTCTAACAGGTGCAATGGGGATGGAAAGGAGGCGATAGGTTGGCAGATATTTAAGAAGCGATGCCACAAGACTTGGTGACTCATTGGTTATACAGAGCAAGAAGGGAGACAGAATCAGATGAGCCTGTGTATATGATACATATACCAGGTCACCATAACAGACACTCCGTGTCATCATGATGGAAAAATACTTCAGTGACATCTTGAAGGACAGGTACTTCGTGTCATAGTGACAGACAAGTACCATCTATCATGGTGACCATGACACACAAGTATACTAATTATTATGTCAGGTACACCATGTCATAGACCGATATGACGCCTTTTGCATTGCCTTTACAGACAACTACCATGGCATGACCATGGCATATACTGTATTTATCATGTCTTCATGACATACAGAAACAATGGGTCAACGTGAGATAGAGAAATAGGCTACTGTATGTCAGACAAACAACATCTTAGCAACTAAACGACACAGGAAAGGGGTGTGGTAAATTGACTGTGAGATTGTTATAAGTGAGCTTGATAGCTTCCACTCTTAATGAAAGTGATATTACTTATGTACATAGATATAAAGCTAACTGATGGTTTCCAACAATGGAGAAGTTTTGCATTTTGCTTAAACAGTCCTTATAATAAGTGCTGAGAACTCTGTACTCAAACTAGCAGTCCCTGTGATGACTGGTGTTACCATTATCTTGTCTCACCTCTCCATGGAGACAGCAGCCCAAAGTGAAACTAACCTCCCAGCCAATGAGCACCAAGTATTGTTCACTACTTTATTCACTCAGTTTGCTTGTTATATTATGTGGCATTTGCTATATTCCAAGCACCATTCTTAAGCACGTTCACATTCTAACTTAATCATTGTAACAACCCTATGGTGCAGAAATATTATTCCCATTTAACTGATGGAGAAAATGAGGCACAAGAGGCCATACAGGCCAGTGGGTGGTGAACTTGAGATTCAGAAGCAAGCAGCCTGGTCTAAGCTCTTTTTTATCCTGGCGTCCAAGCGCTTAACCTCTCCATGAGCGATGCCTCTGCATCTGTTAGAACGCTTTCAGTTGTAAGCAACAGAGCTCATCTCAAACTGGCTTGAACATTAAAAAGAGTTTATTGGCCCCATAACTGAATTAGGTGTGGCCTTAGGCAAAGCTTGATTCAGAGACTCAAGGGATATGACCATGATCTGAGATCTAACTCTCAAATTCTCAGTCCTAGTTTCTTGGCATTGATTTCATTCTCTGAAGGCTCCCCGGTGATTGTTACCAGATGCTGTCCACGGGCCTTGGACATGTTTCTAGGTTCCAGAGGAAAAGACAAGTCCACATACCTGATATCTCAAACAAGTCTTTGGGTTGACTCCTGCTGGCCGTTGTTGACCTGGATTTAGTCATGGGACTTTCACCAAATTAATCACTGTGACTAGCTGCTGGGAGGATGGTGTGAGGTTAACAGGATTCACTGGTCCAGTTAACCAGAGCCACACCTATAGCTGGAGATAAAGGTAATCCCTTCTAAACCACAGCATGGAAAATTTCCTTTTGGCAGAGGAAATAAGGGGAATAAATCCTGCAGAGGAAACCAACAAATTTTCATTATACCATCTTATCCCCACTGCCTACAGTAATACCTGGCACAGAGCAAATGCTCAGGGAACTCTCGCTATTTGGATGGACAAATGGACGGATGGATTAAAAACTCACGACTGGGACAGAAACGCTGCACTGGAACATTTTTCAACCTTCACAAGCTCCAAATTATTTACCAAGAGTCACATGGATCTACGTGAGGATGGGCTGACTGAGACCTATTTCCTTCTGGAACTCAACTCTGCCCACAGAGTCTCTTTAGTGATTATAATTAGGCTGTTCGTTTAGGTGACCATTCTTGACTCTTGAACTTGAGAGAGGAAGACTTATTTGCATCTCTTCAGGGTTATGAGTGAGTCCAACTCTTCTGGGAGTCATGGATTAAAGGGTAAGTCTCAACTGTGTGTAGCCTTAAGCATCCCTGGTCCTCACCTACGTCCTATGGAGAAAATATTGGTTCCCACCTCTACTTGAAAATATCCTGGAAAACACACTACTCATTAAAGGAAAATGTCCATTTTCCTCATTTCTAGCATGAAATATAAAAATGCAGAACTCACTCCACCCTAGTTCCCTTATAAAATCAGCTCACCAATGCAAATTCGACCTAGAAATAATTAAAGCCCCCTGCAGCATGGGCATTCTAGTGACTCTGGTTCCCTGATGTCCTCCCACCTTTGTGCCTCAGCCCCACAAGGTCCTGTACCCTGGCTCATATGGCTTCCTTGGAGCTAATTGATATACAATATACAGTGGGGCCTTGACTTACAAGTGTCCCAACTAACAAGTTTTTCGAGATATGAGCCGTCTCTCGGCCGATTTTTTGCTTTGAGTTGCGAGCTAAAATTCGGGTTACAAGCCAGCTTCAGATACCCCACCGCTAGTTGGTGCAGCAAACATCTCAGTGAACGCCACAACATCAGCCCAGCATCACGTGTCTCACTCGTTCACTTTTTGATTTGACATACGAGTAATCTGAGTTACGAGCTCCGTCACGGAACGAATTAAACTCGTAAGTCAAGGCCCCACTGTATTTGGACTCAATTGTCAGCTGTGGTCTCAACACCCCTGATTAGACACCACTTGATATATTGGCACTTCAGTTCTCAATCCCACCCTAAGCCCATTGGAACTAAGGTCTGGTCTGTGTCGACACCTAATCCCTGCCTCACATCAAGAGAAGCCAGCAAGTTAGAAAGGAAGATCCTTAGAAACATGGAAAGCTCTTCAAGATTGTATTGTCAAACATCTACATAATAGTATAACTGAGAAATATAAGAGGGAAAGGGGAAATAGCATGCCCAGAGCCACACTGGGATAAAAACCAACCCCCAGGCGGGGACTCGGTGAGAATACTGACTACTTTACCAATCTGGTCCTGCAAAATGGCCATCACATTCCTCATGCTGTGCACCCCTCAAGAATCCCACATGTGTCCGTGTGTGTATCTATGTGAGTAGACTTCAGGACTTTCAAAGGACATTTATAGGGACACTAATGACTTGGTACACGGATTCCTGCACATTGAAAAGGAAATTAATTAGAAGGTGGCCAGCGAGGCGGGACTGGGTGAGATGGGCCGGACAGCCCCTAGAGCCAACCTCCCATGGTCCCTCCCAGTGTCTGTGGAGTGAGCGGGGTCCCTCTGGCAGGTGGGGTCCCTTGGCAGGGCCTACGGGGATCCGGCCGAAACCAGCTCTCCAAGATCCCCCAGGGGGTCCCAGAGTACGAGAGGGCACTCTGCAAAGTCGCTGTCATACAGGGTGTGGAAAGCAAATGCAAGTATGTAGTAAACCAGATTCGGGGCCGACAGTGCCCCAGCAACAACATAACCCACGGCTGAAGGTGGAATCATGCAGCCCCGTGAGGAATCGGGCTCCCTCCTCTCTGGTTTCAGGGTGTGTCACCCAAGAACTGCAGCTCAGCAGCTCCTGCATTGAGCGTCTTCCCCCTGGTGGTCAGTGTGTGTCATAGCGACCAGTCTGACGGGTGGAGGGACACTTAGCATATTGCCTTTGATAGATAGATAGATAGATAGATAGATAGATAGATAGATAATAGATAAGATAGATAGATAGATAGATAGATAGATAGATAGATAGATAGATAGATAGATAATAGATAAGATAGATAGATAGATAGATAGATAGATAGATAGATAGATAGATAGATAGATAATAGATAGATAATAGTTAGATAATAGATAGATAGGTAGATAGATAGATAGATAGATAGATAGATAGATAGCCCAAACATCCCTCCAGCCTGACAATTTCCCACCTACTGAGAGACATCATACATGGGGAGAACTGAAAATATGGCAGCCCACTTCTGTGTACAGGGACACAAAGCCATCCCTACTTAAAAACCAGACTGCTCAAGTCCTTTGCCCTCCTGCAGACTGTGTCTCCCACTCCCCAGCAGTGCTCCGTGGCAGGTAAGCATGGGCCACTGGTTAATGGCTAGAGAGATAAGGTGAAATCTGCCATGCCCTTTCCTCCAGTGTCTCTGCACTTATTTAAAAGCCAATTCATTCCCTTTAAAGGCCCAAGACACTTGTAACTACACTAAAAATCAAAGTCACCTAAGAAATTAGAAATGTGGTTTAGAGATGGATACAAGGATGAAAAGTGGTCAGCAAAGCTAAGTGGTTGCTGGTTTTCCCTGGTCATCTGCACCACGTATGGCTGAAAAGAGAGATGCCAGGCTTTCTAGAACCAGCATACCTTCCAAGGGCCATCTGCTCACCATGCAGTGGGAGGGACAAATGACTGGGGCTGATTGACAGCGACAGCCACCACCACTCACACTCTCAGGAAAGTACCTCTCCCTGGACGGGTATCACAGAGGACTGCATGTGCCCCCTCTCTCCCAGTTGATGGTAAGTTCCTTAGGGCCGGGGATAGAAGAGATTCCTTTCTCGGCCCACGGCAAGCCCTGCAGAAGCTTTGCCGGGTACTCAGGACACACAGTTCCTGTGTTTGCTTCATTCCCTGCCATGCCTCCTTCTTCCTGGGTACCCAGACTTTGCTTGTGATACCTTACCAGTGGTCGGCAAACTGCGGCTTGCGAGCCACATGCGGCTCTTTGGCCCCTTGAGTGTGGCTCTTCCACAAAATACCAGCTCTTCCACAAAATACCGACTTCTGCGCATGGGCCACAAAGTTTCAATCGCACTGTAAGTGCATGCCCGCACATGGTATTTTGTGAAACAGCCACACTCAAGGGGCCAAATAGCCGCATGTGGCTCGCGAGCCGCGGTTTGCCGACCACGGCCTTAGACCCGATGAGATACCACTTTGCTGGGGGTGTATACATCTTACCTCATCTTAAGTCTAAACTCCTAATAGGTAGACTGTACCTCCCTCTACTCACTTACTACCTACTGAGCGTTAGGGCATGGAGCACTCAAGCAAATGACTGGACAAACAAAGCTTATGTCTACCTTGAGGCTCCACTTTATATGCAGGGGTCTTAGCAGACCCCCTCGAGTATCTCTCATCAAGTGCATATCCTATGAAAGTCTGTGGAAACGTTTGATCAGCCCTTCCTTCCGGGAAGCCTCCAGATCGATCACTCGGGTCTCTTGCTCAGAGGCACAGAGTCTGCCTATGAAAATCCAGGAGAGGGTGAGCAAAGCTGGCCAGAAGCCCCTTGTCTATAGGGGTCAGAGTTGGTCTTTCGCATGCCAGGAAAGGGAAGAAGTGATGTCTGGCCAATTCTAGAGGAACATCAGGGCCTATCATAAGGTCAGAAGTCAGCGAAGCCAGATTTCCAAACACAGCTGGAATGCATTGGAAGAAGCGATGCTTCAAATCTCCCAAGACGAAAATAGCTGAAGAATGATGTTTGAGGATCTCAGATTTAACTCAGCAAGCGACAGTTCGGGAGATGAGCCGTGAGCTGGGCAGTGAGACAAGTGATGAGCTCATCCTCGAGCCACCCACAATCTGACCCAACCTGCGGCAGCAGGAGAGGTGGAGGCTCTGATTGGCTTTTTAAAAGGTGGAGAGAAATGGATGTGACTCAGCTGACCCCAGGGTCCAGACCAAAAGTCCACTTGGACACCTGATGCGGCTGATTCTGAATCAGATGCGGTTTTGAGATGGGGGTGGCCAACGAGGACGGGGAGAAATGGAATTTGTAAAATCTTTGAATTGTGATAAAAATCCAATACAGTTGGGCTGAGTGAGGGCTTGAAATTGCATCAGTTCTGTGAACCATCTTCCGCGTGCAGGGGAAGGGGCTGGGTTTTATCATCTCAAAAAGTCAGCAGTGAAAGAACCGTCCTACGGTCGAGGCAGAGCCGAGCTGACATGTCAGCCTGAGATGCATTCCTTGCAAGGGCCAGGATTTTAAAGAATGTGCTTTTCAGCCTCTCCCCCAAGCTCAGAGGCCAAGCCGAGGCGGAAGAAGCTGTGTGTGCAGTCAGATGTGTTTTTCTCATTACCCTTAGCTGCTTTTCAAGGCTTGCTCACCCACTCCCCGCTCCTGGCACCTTTCCCAGATTGGGGGACTTTGGCTGGAAGGCTGGCGAGGGGAAGCCACTGTGGAAGGAAGGTGAAGGGAATGTATTCAGGTCTAGCTCTCCCGAGGACTCGCTGTACACCATCAGGTTCATGATGAGTGTGTCTAAGTCAAGGCAGGAGGGAGAAGGGGGCGCTCTGCCTCAGGAATCCACAGGTCTGCCCTCAGAGGTGTAAAAAGCTAGACTCTGAATGTCGCTAAAGGTGTCCTGCCATGTATTCACTCATTCACTCCTCCATTCATTTAACAAATGCTTCCTGAAAACCTTCTCTCTGTCCAAATACACACAAAGGAAAGTATCAGCCCTGAAACCACGTCTTAAACAATCACAGAGCAACCCCGTGTGATGTTTTTCTGGCCAGGGCTGCAATGCTTTGCCTCGCTCTGCTGCAGTTCTACCTGGAGAAAAAGAAGGAGCCTGACCATCTGGAAGACTGGAGATGACCATGTCCATATTTCAGTGCTCTCAGCCAATCAAGCAAGAGTATAAATTGAATATTGCCTATGGGTCTATGAATCAGAATATATTTCTGCTTCAACTGGAAATATGGGTTTGGTATATGAGATTTTGCTTAGCGGACAGATTTGATGGGATGTTCCAATCCAGAATACTGGTGATCAAAAAGCCAAGGTCATTTCAAACCTTCTGGATATGAGAGAATCTTCAGAATATGTTTCTTGGTGAACATTTCTTTTTATGGCTCAGTTAAAGCTGAACTTTTTCATTATAACAATAGGGGTGCTTTTTTTGCTTTGAGCTTTAACAATATTCAGCCACTGAGATGGAGGGAAGAAAAACTCCAGGTAATTTGACAAGTGATTTCTGCATTGGTACCAAAATTACTTATAAAACTAAAGTCTAAGAAAGCATTGCAACTAGCCAGAATGCCTTAAAAGTTCTTGTTTTACTTAGTAGAAGGACTCACCCAGGACAGTGTCAAACTATATGCATTTTTCCAGTCTCTAAATTACTTCATAAACATCATTAAACATTACACTGTAGTAATAGTTGATATCAATATAGTAGTCATTCCCACACAAAGTTATATGGCTTTTGAGACAGACGTTATATATGTTTTGGTCTTTGTTAAGAAAATTTTGGATACCGAAAGGTACAAACTGTGCTTATGACCACTCTAAAATAAAAACCAATTCTTCATGAGAACTCTAAGACCAGAAATTCACAGTGTTGGAAGGGATGTGCAATGCCCGTTGCCTTCAGATAAGCTCCTACCCAAAGCAGGCATTGGTCATGTTTCCCAAACTATTATGTAAACATATTAAGAGGTCTGAGACAGTAACAGGTGTTCTACTACTGAAAGGTTCAGCAGTCAACTAAGTTGGGAAAAACAGTAGATTAAACCAAGCCAATTAAGTTGGCACTTTGTTTGTTGTTTGCTTATTCATTGTTTTGTTTTTATTGCAGATTTTGGAGTTGCTTTAATATGCTAACGTACACAATGAATTCAAAGATGGGAATGGAGTATGTTCCATTATCTAAACTTAATTGACCACAGAACCGTTTTGTCAGGGAATACTAGTCTTCTATGCAAAATACTTCTACAGAGGACAATTAACTCTGTCTTGGTTGCAAATATTTGAAGAATCATCTTGCCCTTTCGAATTTTTATTGACCCATCCCTTCTTTGTGCACCCACAGCACTCTGAATACAACACACTGACTTCCAAATATTTGTCCATTTTGCATTTGCCTTACACATTTACATATCTAGTAACATGTATGGATATGCACAGATCTGCAGCCCAAACTGGACTGGGATCCTCAAGGTACAAATGATGCATATTCACACGTCCTCAGCGCCTGGTCCATGGTCATCATATTAATCTTGGTAGAATCTCCCAATGAATAAATGTTATTCTTAAAAAATAATCTGGCCCTGGCAAGTGTGGCTCCATTGGTTGAGTGTCATCCCATGCACTGAAGGGATGACCAGTTTGATTCCTGGTCAGGGCACATGGCCAGGTTGTGGGTTCTGCCCGCAGTCAGGGTGTTTACAGGAGGCAACTGATCAATGTTTCTCTCTCACATCGATGTTTCTCTCTCTCCCCCTCTCCCTTCCTCTCTCCAAAATCAATAAAACTATATGTTTTAAAAATAATAATAATAATCTGCTTTAATGGAGTTTCACGTGTATCAGGTTCTCTATTTGGATAACCTCATCTGATATATGGATAATACTGACCAATTTCTCTTGCCACATTGTCATATGTGGCTCAACATACACGTTGGATTATACATGGCTGCTCTGAAATTGTCAGGTTCTGGGCAGCCAAGTGATCCTCCTCCTGGTAGTGCTCAAGGTCTTCCGGGCACTGGCACCAGCCTCCCCGCCTGCTCTGACTCTACTGCCTCCTTTCACACAACCTCCACGAAGCCAACGAGCACAACTCCACCTTCTAACCTGGCTGACATTTCCCTGCCCCTGAGCATTTCCTGCCCCATTCTCTCCATCCTCAGTCTTTCGACAAACATTCAACCAAAATCTACAAAGGCCTGGGCTTTGCATTACACACTGGGTTACAAAGATGAATGGATATGGCTGCTGCTCTCAAAGAGACCATAACGGTCACTTTGAGACATGCCACACAGCATGGGACATGTGTGACAGAGCTCAGTACAAGGTACTATGTTAGCACAGCAAGGCCTTGGGTAAGACTTCCTGAAGCAGGAGCTATTTAAGCTGGATCATTCCTTGAACTACATATTACTAGTGGGTGCAGTGACTGGTCCTCGGTGGTAAGAATCTATGCTGCACCCTTCTCTTCTACGTCTCATTTCCATACAATAAGCATACCGGGCTTGGCCACTTAGGATATCAGGCGGTCTCAGTCATGCATTGCATTGGGTGACTTCTGCCTGAGGCTGTTCTACAAATAATGGCTACCTGAGATTGGGGACAAAAGAAGTAGGGAGTAGGAAGCGGCTCACCAGGGCAGCCCTCAGAGTGTTGGTGGCAGCATCTTACAATTGTTGGCAAGCAGGTGTCACTGCCCACACCTCAGCTTACTTGGGTGTTGTTTTGGTGGCAAGGTTACATAATTGCAAACCTTGGTCTTTCAGTCAACAAACCATTGAATGACCATTTGAAGGGAAAAAATACATAAATCCTGGGTTCTTACCTTCTGGGGAGATTAAGGCAGCATCTGCTTAGAACTTGTAAATGGGTGGCCAGGTCTGGGAAGACTACTCAGATCCACAGTGTAGGGCACTGGGAAAAAATGCTCAGTCACCGCCCTGAATGTCCCACAGAGACCCACAGACACAGCAGCTCTAGGTCAAGGAGTCCTGCAGAAGAGCTCATCTTGTGAAGACCGTTTAGGAATATTGCAACCAACGTATTTTGCTTATATTTTCATTTTAGTGCACGCACGAGTGTCTACATAAGCCTTACACCCTCTTTCAATAAGTATAAAATTACAATCCTAAATTATAAAGCATTATGGCCATAGTTTAATTGGCAGTGCTTTTTCCTCAGAGGTACATATAACAACGGTGCATCTTAAAATCAATACCTTCTGAGATGCTATGCAACATGGCGGCTGTCTGTTTGCCCAGTGAACCCGCTGGATCCTAAGGGCAATGAAGGTTTCTCTGTGTGTATCACCTCCACTGAGTTGAAAGCTTCCCCAGACCCTTAGCTATCCAGCTGAGCTCCGGAAAATGTGTCCGTGTTCCCTGGAAGAGAACAGCAAAGCCTGAACAACTTTCATATGTGCCACTGGCCTGTTGTCCTCAAATCTGTTTCCAGGCATGAGATGGGGATGACTTCATTGTTCTGCCGGTGAGTGGGCCGCATTCTGTGCAGCAGATGTGCAGTTGGGGATGGACGTGACCATTTAGGTTTTCTAAAATTCACTTGTGCTCCTGCAGAAAGACAGTTTGCTTAAGACATCATGCATGCACATGTGCACGCACGTGCGCGCGCACACACACACACACACACACACACACACACACACACATGCACGCACACAACTTCACTTGAGAATCCTACAAAGATCAGAAGACTAGTTAAGAGCAAAGCCCAGGCCTGCATGCCAAGATTCCCAACCCTGCTGGCCAACCCCGTACCCCACCACACACACACTTTTGAAGGATAATTATTTCTTTAGATTTAAAAACCCAGAAAAATTGAAAACTCTTTCCACATTACCTCTTCAACATGGGGCAACACGGTGTTACTAACAAGTATGTAATTCTGGATCTGCAAGCCTTTGCTATAGGCTGCGTGTCAGGACATGGGAGCGTGAGACCCAGACAGGCGGCCGCGAGGAGGGGATGGCGATTGATGGGATTTTCGAAACAAGAAAGTGGTCCAGGTCCAAGGAAATGGTGTTCGGTCACAGTATCCTAAGAACGTCCGCTGCAAGGATTTTTCTGCTCCTGCCATTCTGAAGGTCTTAATGGGTTTGAATTGATTCACTGAGCCGTGCCGCTGAAAGGGAAGGGAAATGTCAAGCCGCCGTGTTCCCGGTCACGCATGTGGGGGCCAGATCCAACTGCACTTCAGAACTTCTAAGTTCAAATGTGTTTTCACAGCAGGAAAAATAAATCACTGAACAAGCCTTCCCCAGCATCTGTCATGTTCCCAGCCTTGCCCCGGCCCTCTCCAGGGAGCAGGAAGTGAGGCAGACCCGGTCCTCACCCTCAGACAGTTGACCACGGAGATGTGGGGTCAACAGAGGATCCGGGAGAGCCACCTAAGCATCTTTACTTTTCCACAGGGCCCGGAGGCGATCGCTGCCGTGAGACCAGAGTGACTGAAACCATCGCACCACAGTCTATAAACACCTTCACCGCCCCGGGGAGATGGAGACAAATTGGCGGAGGAATATGCCCAGAGGTCAGGAGAGGCAACCGTGCATCCAGCACCCCCTGCAGAAGCCAGCAGACCTTTGGCAGCTCAGACTGGCACCTGGGGTTGCAGGGAACACACCTGGGAGCTTTCCGCTTCCTGGCACATACCACCTGGGTGTTCTCACTTCACTGCACAAAATGCCAGCATTCCAGAGGCCTCTGATCGCCCCTGGGTCTCTCTGTGCAAACTAGACAAGATCCATAAGCAGAAAATTAGAGAACTGGGCATAAAATGAGGCACCACATTGCTGAGGACCCGCAACAACCCAAAGGAAAACCCGAGATGGTGCCATTACCTGTTCTGGAATTGAGGCCAGTGGGCCACCAGCTAAATTGTGTGCCGCGATCCAGTGCCGGAGGAGGGCGCTCCTCCCGTGCATCCCTACCTACAGCTCTGAGAGCATCCCTTCCTGCCTTCCCCAGAAGCAGGTGTTTGTCTGAATAGCAAGGATCTCCGTGCAGGGAGGAAAGCATGCCCTTAAGCAGAAGAGAAAGGCTGGGGGTTTAATGGGGTAGGAACCACATGTCTGTGGGGAGGGTGTGGGGGCGTGAAAAGCGGGGAAGCTTTCATCTGAGGATTGGGGGCCATGAGCTCCAGTTCTCACCAATTAAAGAAGATGCCACATTCCCATCTGCCCCAGAGTAAGAGCCGAGCCCACGCAGCTGAGCAGGGTTGTTCTGACTTCACCTTCCCAACAAGAAAAGACGGGGGCAAGGAGAGGTGCAGAATGCTGGGCACAAAGATAGCTGACCTCCCCCACCTTTCCGGACACAGCTTTGTGGGCTCCCGTAAGGCCAAGGCCACTTGTCTGACCCCTGATGAACCCCAGAGACGTACATTGTTTAAGCTCAAGTTTCAGCTCTGAACTCTCCCCCAAACCATACAGATCTCTAAGCTAGAGATGGCCCATGTCAACGCCGGCAGATGAGGAAGTGGGGATCGTGTCCCTCATGTCTGATGTATAGGATCGTGTCCCACATGTCTGATGTATAGGATCGTGTTCCTCATGTCTGATGTATAGGATCGTGTCCCACATGTCTGATGTATAGGATCGTGTCCCACATGTCTGATGTATAGGATCGTGTCCCACATGTCTGATGTATAGGATCGTGTCCCACATGTCTGATGTATAGGATCGTGTCCCACATGTCTGATGTATAGGATCGTGTCCCACATGTCTGATGTATAGGATCGTGTCCCACATGTCTGATGTATAGGATCGTGTCCCACATGTCTGATGTATAGGATCGTGTCCCACATGTCTGATGTATAGGATCGTGTCCCACATGTCTGATGTATAGGATCGTGTCCCACATGTCTGATGTATAGGATCGTGTCCCACATGTCTGATGTATAGGATCGTGTCCCACATGTCTGATGTATAGGATCGTGTCCCACATGTCTGATGTATAGGATCGTGTCCCACATGTCTGATGTATAGGATCGTGTCCCACATGTCTGATGTATAGGATCGTGTCCCACATGTCTGATGTATAGGATCGTGTCCCACATGTCTGATGTATAGGATCGTGTCCCACATGTCTGATGTATAGGATCGTGTCCCACATGTCTGATGTATAGGATCGTGTCCCACATGTCTGATGTATAGGATCGTGTCCCACATGTCTGATGTATAGGATCGTGTCCCACATGTCTGATGTATAGGATCGTGTCCCACATGTCTGATGTATAGGATCGTGTCCCACATGTCTGATGTATAGGATCGTGTCCCACATGTCTGATGTATAGGATCGTGTCCCACATGTCTGATGTATAGGATCGTGTCCCACATGTCTGATGTATAGGATCGTGTCCCACATGTCTGATGTATAGGATCGTGTCCCACATGTCTGATGTATAGGATCGTGTCCCACATGTCTGATGTATAGGATCGTGTCCCACATGTCTGATGTATAGGATCGTGTCCCTCATGTCTGATGTATAGGATCGTGTCCCTCATGTCTGATGTATAGGATCGTGTCCCTCATGTCTGATGTATAGGATCGTGTCCCTCATGTCTGATGTATAGGATCGTGTCCCTCATGTCTGATGTATAGGATCGTGTCCCTCATGTCTGATGTATAGGATCGTGTCCCTCATGTCTGATGTATAGGATCGTGTCCCTCATGTCTGATGTATAGGATCGTGTCCCTCATGTCTGATGTATAGGATCGTGTCCCACATGTCTGATGTATAGGATCGTGTCCCTCATGTCTGATGTATAGGATCGTGTCCCTCATGTCTGATGTATAGGATCGTGTCCCTCATGTCGGGTCCCAGTCACAAGGAAGCAACTCCCTTGCTTCAACCCCTCATGCGTACATGGAACTCGGAGCACTGCTGGGGAAGCCGTAGGACGAGGCCACCCCTCGGGCCTCCCAGCTGCTCCACCCTCATTTCCACAGCTGACGATCGGAGGTTCGAACCTGGAATCCCAAAGACATCCAACATTCGTGCTGTCTCCAACTCCGCATCCTCCCACCCAGAGAGCACAGCGATCGGAGTGAGTGCTCCAACACGCCCACCTCAGCAGGTCAGCTTCCTGCCAGCCACTTCCCTCCGCACCTCTGTGGGTCAAAGTGTGGACAGGCCCTTCCACTGAGTCTCAAGAGTCTGGGTCCCATCTCTTTTTCAAAGTTGGTTTTTCCCACACTGCCCTCTGATAGAGGATAAAAGACACGCTGGATTACTCGCTGATCCCTGCCAAGAGCCACCCTTTGACTTCCTGCCCCCGTGCCTTTGCTGATGCTGCCCATTCTACCTAGAAGCCAAACCACTCCCCAGTTTATATCCTACTCACCACTCAAAGCTTGGCTCAATCGCCACCTGCTCCCTTTAACAAGAAGTTTCTTCTTCCCCACATGAACCCATAAAACCGTAACGTAGCTCACTTAGAGCTCTTTCTTCCCACAAGCAACACACACCCTGGACCCACCTTGCATTCTGCCATCTATGAGGATGTCTTAACTCCACACATACACCCCGAACGCAGGAGCCCCATGAGGTTAATCTTTCTATCCCTCCTGCCTGGTAATGTGACTCGCATTTAATAGGCATTAAATATATATCTGCTGACAGAATAACTGAATAAAACACATCCCTAGAGTTTTGTGTTACAAAAAGAAGGTTAGAGAGGGAAGGAGAGAAGTGAATTTGGGTAATTTGTTGTGGATTATGTTTGGCACTTTGCCACGAGATAGGTAGCAATCCTTTAACTCTCAGATTCAATGTCCCCTCCCACGTTAGCTGAGGTTAGGTTGCTCTTGTGTGCACTGTCCCACGTACACATGCACACACACACTCTCATACACTCACACACTCGTGCACTCACACAGACTCGAACACACCCTCCTGTGATCGGTGTGCGGGGCAGAGGGGTGGTGGAGGCATTTCTTCCCCGCTCCTGGGATTTCCCTCCACATCAGGTGAGCTTCCACTAGCATCATCCTCCTGGCCTCCCTCTCTGCCCCTCACTCACTCATGCTGAGTTGATAGTAATTCATATAAAAGGAACGGAGAGGGGAAACCTGGGCCTAGTTATCTCCCATTACCCCCCTCCCCTTCCCCTCTCCCTCCTCTTCCCCTTCCCTCTTTCTCTTCTCCTCCTCCCTCCTGAAAGAATGTTCCTAGCAGAAAACACATCAGGAGGAAGGGTCTCTGGCAGCAAGTGGGAGCTGGCCTGGCCCAGGTTGCCTGCCACTGGTCGACCAGCTGGACAAACTCTGAGACTCAGTGCTGGGCAGTCCCCACGCCTGAAGGGATGAGCTGTGTTCCCCAATAGCAGGCTCCTGGTGAATTTGATTTCCCATTTGCCTTACCGGTTCCTCTTATTCAGCGGTTCTCAACCTGTGGGTCGCGACCCCTTTGGCGGTCGAACAACCCTTTCACACGGGTTGCCTAAGACCATCCTGCATATCAGATATTTACATTACAATTCATAACAGTAGCAACATTACAGTTATGAAGTAGCAACGAAAATAATTTTATGGTTGGGTCACAACATGAGGAACTGTATTTAAAGGGCCAGAAGGTTGAGAACCACTGCTCTTATTTCTCAGTTGACTCAGATCTTGGGTGAGAAAGAGGAGAGTTATTCATTAGACCTTCTAAAACCCAGCTTCGTCTAGTAATAATTGCTTATTTACTCATCAGCGTCCCCTCTGGACGCAGCTCTGTGAGGCCTGGCTCCTCTCTCTTCTTCAGTGTTTCACCGTGACTATTCAATGACTGCTGTGCGCTCACAGCTAAACCTCAATAAAGGTTAGTTTCAAGAAGGAGTGAATGATTAATGCAACTGAGAAAAATTAGGAGGAAAGAAAAAAGGGAGAGAAGAAAGAGGAGAGGGAAGGAGTTCTACAAGAAAGAGGCTGGAGAGGAAGAGCAGGAAGGAGGAAAAAAGAGTAACCAATGCCACTCCATTAAATTCAATTTCTAAACAATTTTAATGAAAATAAATAAATAAAATACCCAGGTGAATATTTTGCTCCTGTGAATTAACCACATGATCAAGGGTGGGTTAAAGGTTGGAACCATTGCAAAAAATAAAAAGTAGTGATGACAGAGAAAAAGAAGAAAGAAAGGAAAAGACAGGGAGTCAAAAAGGGAAAAGAGAGAGAAAATAATGTGCCAAAGCCGGATGCCCCTGCACCCACAGCCAGCGTCCCTGGGAATCAGGGCAAGGCTGCGGCTGACTCTCACCTTGGTCCGTCTTCCCCCACCTTGAGGGCTTCCATTCCCACTCCCCTGCCAACTTCCAGCTCCAGTGAATCATCTGGAAAATGGGCGTTCACTTTCCTGCCCCTCTGTCCCCGGAGCTGCTGGGAGGGACAAGGGTGCATTCAGGTGAGAGGCTTTGGAAGGAGAAAGCCTCACCGAAGACAGGGTCAGGGGTGTTTAAAGCATCTCCAGGTCACCCAATACTGCGGAGCTCAGGCCCCACCAGGCCGCCTAGAGGTGGCCTCCAACCAAGCCAGAGCCGCCAGCCCCTCCCGCCGCTCCTCCCCAGGCCGGGCCCCCCCTTCCTTCCCCAGCCCTCCGTGTGCTTTCAGTTCTCATTATCCTGCTGCTAATCGAGAAGAGCCGGCTCTTGATCACAACTACTGGTTCTGTAACTCACAAGCCGAGGCGTTTACGAGCATCCCGGGATATATATTTCCGTGACACGCCTCCATGAGCTCCCTGGCTGCCCTGGAGTCTAGACATCTCATTTCAGAGGAGGTTTCAGAGAAGGAGCCTGAAGCTGCTGCAGGTCTTCCTTCGGGCCTCCACCTCCCTGCTGCCAACCGCTGAAGGCGGGGCACAGGCATTGCTCAGAGAGCCGGTGGCTTCATTATTTTGTGTTTACTGATCTATAGATGAACTAGTGTCACCAGGCAGCGCTCACAATTAAAATCTCCGCGGGACTCCAGCACAATGAGATTTTTTAAAATTGCAGCTCTACTGCTAAGAAACATGTCGTCCAAGTTACATCCCCTACAAATGGCTTTTCCATATTTGCACATGCAAGGTAGTTGGCAATAACGATAATCGTGTTGCTGTTGTTAAACGTTAAGTTCTCCTCTCTGAGCTGCAGATGACTTGAAATGACACCCTGCGTTAGTGCGCTAGGGCCGTCATACCCAAGTCCCACAGACCGCGTGGCTTAAACAGTAGAAATGTATTTTCTCACAGTTGTGGAATCAAAGGTCTGAGACCGGGGTCTCAGCAGGTTTGGTCTCCTCTGAGGCCTGCTTCTTAGATGATGGACGGTCCAGGCCTGCCCCTTAGCTGGTGGACGGCCCAGGCCTGCTCCTTAGCTGGTGAACGGCCCAGACCTGGTCCTTAGCTGGTGGACGGCCCAGGCCTGCCCCTTAGCTGGTGGACGGCTCAGACCTGCCCCTTAGCTGGTGGACGGCCTAGGCCTGCCCCTTAGCTGGTGGACGGCCCAGGCCTGCTCCTTAGCTGGTGAACGGCCCAGACCTGGTCCTTAGCTGGTGGACGGCCCAGCCTGCTCCTTAGCGGTGGACGGCCATCTTCACCCTGTGTCTTCACAGCGCCTTTCCCCTGTGCATGTCTGTGTCCTAACCTCTTCCGATAAGGACACCAGTGGCACTGGATTAGGGCCACCCTGAAGACCTCATTTTCACGAAATTACCCCTTTAAAGCCTCCATCTTTAAGTGAGGTCACGTTCTGAAGTCCTGTGTCCCACCACACAAGCTCCCCCCTCTTTGTTCCCCCATCATATCACTTAAGGACCAGCTGCAACCCCACTTTCTCCCAGGCAGCTTTCCAGAATTCTCTAGCTCAGTTGCTCTGCCTCAGAGCTCAGGCAGCTCGGGCCACAGGGTTTCATTAGGCCCTGAGCACGGGCTGTGGTGTCACTGGCATGTGCTCTCCTTAGCTGCCAGGGACCCCCTCGGGGGTGAGGATGCCACAGCTGCACCTCTGTGGCTCCTCACAGTTGCCCCTCCAACATGCTCCGTGTCGTTGTTCACGATGCCCTCCCCAGACCCTCTCACTACAGTGCAACCCACCCTGCCTCCTGGCAAAGCCTCCCTGACTGCTGCACCCAAAGGAGGCACTTCGGCCTCTGTGCACCCACAGCAGCAAACACATCCCTTTGTACTTGTCGTTGACACTCACTGAACATGCACTACTCGCCAGGGCCTCACCCCTATCTGCTCCTGTCCTCACACATAAGCACATGACCCCATTCTGCAGGTGAGGAACCCAAGCTTCCGGTGAGGTGGCCCGCTCTGGGTCGGAGGAGACCAAGGAAAGAAATTGTGACCTTAGTCTGTCTGGCTCCAGAGGTAGTTTGTTTTCTACCACACCAGCGGTTCCCAAATGAAGAGCATGGATACATAAATCGTGTGGGGTCCTGTGACGAAATATACCCAGGAGTGAAAAAAAACAAACTACTGCTTCACCAGCAACATGTATTATGAGCAAAGAAGCCAGGCACAAATCATCAATGTAAGATTCCTTTTAGTATATGAAGTTCAAGGCCAAGCCAAACCAATCTACACTGATAGGAATGAACACTGTGGTTGCTCCTGGGTGAGTGGGGTGGGCGGCTGACTTGAAAGGGACACAAGAGAGCCTCTTGGAATGCTGGGAATACTCCACGTGTATCTGGTGGTGTTCGTACCAGTGTATATGTGTGTAAAAATCCATACACTACACTCTAGATGCATGTGATACCTCAAGAAGAAATTTTTTAAAGAAATATCTCAGGGAGGACATGTGTAGTTTTTAAAATATATTCAATATTATAATTTCATATTTGGAAACCAAAAAAAAAAATAACCCACTCTATTGCTTTTGAAACACAAACTTTAAAGGAATTTTCAAGATTCATGTTTCTCCACAGGAGACATATGCTTAAAAGACGGAGACACACTGCACTACACTGTTCACATTCTGCCTCAGTTCCCTGCGTACCTCCGGCTCCCCCATCAGACTGGGCATCCTCGAGGGATGGCACCACTTCGGTACAAGCGAGCAAACAGCACAGAGCCTGCTGAGCACACAGGAACCGCTGAGTAAGAGATGATCGAATGGGTTCTCCAGAACGCAAACCTGCTGAAGCAACAGAGAAATCCAGGCCCGGCACTGCCCCTCCCAATTCCATCCGTCATTCAGCCACATTTTGCAATTCAAGAAAACAGAAGACAGCACCTGCTGTGGCTAGCCTTGCTCTGAACCAAGGGCTGGTTGCTCAGCAGGCCTGGCAGGGCGCTGAGCCACTGAGGGTCTGACTCCACCCCAATAATCATATGAAATTTCCCCAGCCGATGGCCTGCCCCCTGCGGGCAGTGTGCCCCACACACAGATTCCAAGCACAGAGAACCTGCTGGAGATTGCTCTCACAGGCAACGGCCTTTGCTGTGCTTAGAACAAAGCCTTTAATTTGTGTGGCAAGCAGTTTAGTGTACTTCACGCTGTCATTCTCATCATGAATGGCCAGGGGAGGACGGGGAACGTGAACCTTCCTGTATCGAGCACCTGGCATGTCCAGCCCCTGCCATAGGTTCTGGAACGAGGTGGACACACACAGGTAGTTTCACTTCCCCCCTTTCCTGGGAGTTCATGATGAGGATCGTGTTCAGGAAGTTTGGTATCATCAGCCAAACAAGGCACACATTTTTCTAGAGAAATTACCCCATGTCTGGGAATCTCAAGAGGATGGAGTGTCTTTGGTGGCTGATAATACCATGCCCCTTGAACAGCTGGGCCATGCTGAGCACTAGAGAGAAAAGTGCAGAAGCTGCTTCACTCTCTTAATGGGGCAAAATGTGGGTCGGTGACATCTGCCTGCAGTTCTTCCTCTGTATCAGACCTCACAAAAGCTCCTGCCCAACTGTCAGCTCTTAATCACAGGTAGATGGACAGGCATCCTTGGCTTTAGGGAGGCTCCAGACAACGCAGGCTTTTCTGGCCTTCATCGCAAAGGTACCTCCTCATCTTTGACAGGTTCTGGGACAACCTCAGGCCACCACTCACTCCTGAGTGTCACTCCTCTACAGAAGTTTTAAAAACCTCTAGGAACTGCTTATCTGCTCATGGATGTCCAGCCTCTTGGTTATTCATAATTAGAACCAGGTGGATGGATTAAATGGCTCATCCTCTTCGAATACCACAAGAGGTGAAAAATGCTTCAAAAGATCAAGAAATGAGAAGAAAGAGAGATGAGAGACAAGGAGGTCCTTTCTGGAGAAGCTCCAGAGACTATTAGAGTGGAAGGTCCCTTAGAGATATTTTAGTCCATCCCTTCCATCCCCATGTTTATGGATTCCCAGAAAAAGACAGTGGTCAAACTCATTCTCCCAAAGATCTCAGAGTGGGAGTGGGCCTTAGGTTCTACCAAGTTTAATTACTCCCAGGCCAGGTCATCTTAATAACAAACGTCAGGAGTTTCTCTCTCTAGCAATGAAGCTACAGGGATGTTCTCCCAACTAAGTCTCTCACTTTTTCTCTGCTACCTAACAATGAGTTCTGTGACCACTCCATAGATAAGGGCTGCGTGGGGAACCCAATATGAGGCCCACTGACACTCTCCAGTTCACAGGAACCTATAGATATTGCCCCATCCACCATGCGACCCGCAAGTCACCTAGCTAGCGGGGATATTTTCATTATTATTGGCAACAATTTTCATTCTGATATAAACAATAATTCCTATTTCATTCACAAATGACCATTTGGAGGCATCTCTAATGTTAGAGGTACACTGAAGGTCACAGAGGTTAGGCATGTTTTCTGCTCTCAGAAGTTTTAGTCTATTAGAAGAACTTTGTATTCAATAACAAAATACAAGTAGGCTGTGAGAACTATGCCCAGGAAGGGACCAGGGCTCCATGGGGGCACAGAAGAAGGAGAGTCCTCCTAGTTGGAGGAATCAAAAGAGAAACCATGCAAGAAGAGAGATTTATCCAGATATGTGAGAAAATGGGAAGGAACTAGCCTGACAGGTGAGAGGACTCAGAACTAAAAATCGAGATGAGACAATGTAGGGCATGCTCAGAAACAGAACAGTAAATAGATTTATTTCACCAGCCAGGATATGTGAAAAGGAGAAATGGGACAGTTGACCACTTAAGAAATGGTCTAATTTAAGCAAACTCTAAATCTCAGAATACCTCAAATACCATTTTGGAAACCTAGACTTTTTTCATTAAGCAATAAGAAGTTATTGGTGCAGCCACTATGGAAGACAGTATGGAGTTTCCTCAAAAAGTGAAAAATGGAACTCCCATTTGACCCAGTGATCCCACTTCTAGGAATATATCCCAAGAAGCCAGAAACACCAATCAGAAAGGATATATGCACCCCTATGTTCATAGCAGCACAATTTACCATAGCTAAGATTTGGAAACAGCCTAAGTGCCCATCAACGGATGAATGGATTAGAAAACTGTGGTACATCTACATGATGGAATACTATGCTGCTGTAAAAAAGAAGGAATTCTTACCATTTGCAACAGCATGGATGGAACTGGAGAGCATTATGCTAAGTGAAATCAGCCAATCAGTGAAAGAAAAATACCTCATGATCTCACTCATTTATGGATAATAAAGAGCATTATAAACTGATGAACAAAAATAGATACAGAGGCAGAGCAGCATTAAACAGACAGTCAAACTACAGCAGTAAGGTTGGGGAGGGATGGGGAGGGGGCGGTAAGAGATCAACCAAAGGACTTGTATGCATGCATATAAGCATAACCAATGGACATAAGGCACTGGGGGTAGGGGAGGCTGGGGGGAGGTCAAGAGGGGAAAAAAAGGAGACAAATGTACTACTCTTTGTAATATTTTAAGCAAAAAAAAAAAATTTAAAAACAAGTACAAATTAAAAAAAAAAGAAAGACGTTATTGAAGAACATGGTCAGGGCCAGGGTCAGAGTGGAGGGATTAGGAGTGGCTTCAATGAACTTTACCTTCAGAAGAAAGATCTGGGAGCTTAAGAATCAAAGACAAAAAAAATACAGAATCCCCATCTTAGAGAAAGAAAAATTTTGCTTTCTTTTCGGATGCTCTGTGCACCAGTTTTCCCTTCTCTCTTTAAATGTTAAGATTTCTGCCCTCGTCTAGTGCTTTCTTCATAGATCACAAATTGTCAAGTCTATCTCATATCTTAAGAAAATCAAATCTATGTAAACTTGCTCTCAAGCTTTTTCTTTACAGGCAAGCTTCTTAAAATGATAGCCAGCCTCCTAAAATGAATGGTTTTGTGCACATCCCACTTTTAAAACCACATAGTATTCACAAGACGATTCATTAGAGAATGAAAATAAAGTATTAGAACCTTATCTTTTATTTATTTTATCTAAAAATATAAAGTGAAATTGTGTTTTACTAACCCAGTAGAACTCTGTCATAATTCAATAAGTAGAATCCAAAAACTTCAATCATATAAAATTCAGAGTGGTGTTCTTCGAAGGCTAACAAAAAAATAGCATTTAGGGACCATTTTGTACTGTCCCCAGGTAGTACCAGATGTAAAAGGCACATTACATGCAAAACATATTAGCCAGTGTCTTCGCAACCCTAATAGAAGACCAAAAACAATAGAATATTTTTTCAAAGGGCTGAGAAAAAAGTAACTCTCCACTTAGAATTTTATACCCTGATAAGTTATCACTGAAGAATAAGAGTATAGACTAAAAGAATTTACCACTAACAGACTTTTGCCAAAAGGAGAGCATTATGCTAAGTGAAATAAGCCAGTCAGAGAAGGATAAATACCACATGATCTCACTCATTTGTGGAATATAATGAGCAACATAAACTGATGAACAAGGTCAGATCCAGAGACAGAGAGGCATTGATTGGACTGTCCGGCCTTGGAGGGAAGGTAGGGGAGGGTGGGGGTAAGGGGGAGAGATCAACCAAAGGACTTATATGCAAGCATATAGGCCTAACCAATGGACACGGACAACAGGGGGGTGAGGGCATGAGCGGGGGGATAGGGAGTAACGTGGGGATGAGGACACATATGTAATATCTTAATCATTAAAAAATATATATTTAAAATAATAATAATAATAATAAAAAGAATAATTTTCTTCCTCCAAATACAAAGGATGAAATTAGGAACAAGGAAACTGAAGCCAAAGGAGTGAAATGAAAAAGAAATGGTGAACATGTACATAAACCTAAACACTTAAACAATAATGAAAATCATGATTAATTTGGATTCATAAAAATCAAGATGAAACTAAAATTACTGGGCAAAGGAAACCTGTAGGATGGAGGTTTCTGATAAGTGCTGAAACTTTCTAAATTATTTGTATCATTCATGAGAAAGATAGAGCGATGGATTAACTTTAATTTGTAAGTAAAGTGTACATAAAATTATTTTTAAAGTAACCATTAAAAATGGGAAAAGAACATATAATTTTCAAATAACTAGAAGGTATAATAAAAAATATAGAAAATGCTGTCTGTTTAAAGGCAAGAAAGAAGAGGAAAAAATGAAAGCTAAGGAAAAAATAGAATAAATTCAAATATAACAGTAGTCATAAGAAATGAACTAAATTAAACTCAGCCATTAAAACTCGGGTTGTCAGATTGAATAGAAAAACTAAATCTGGTTATATGGCATTTACAAGAAACATGCTCAAAATCAAAAGGCAGCTATTTTATTTTAAAAGATTGGGGAAAAAGATAAAGACCAACCAAGCCTGGAAAAAAAATGGAGTTTGAGAGGAAAAGCATATTTCAAGACAAAGGTATTCACTACCCACTAAGAAAAACAACTATTTCCCAGGAAGATATCACAATTCTAATGCTGTTCACACCTAAGAATACAATTGCAAAATATATAAAGTCAAGATTGATGGACTCACCATGTGAAACTGACAAATCAGCAATCACAATGGGAAATTTTAGCACCTCTATCAATAATTAATACATTAAGGAAAACAAATTAGTGCAGATCTAGAAGATTTGCATAACAGAAGTAAAAGCTTGATCTAATGAACATCTATAGAGAAAACTCCCTAGCCACATTCTCTGTCTACACTTCTTCACCTCCCATTCACTATCCAACCAACTGCCTCCACTCCCTCCTCTGAAAGAAAGGCCCAGGAGTTACCTATGACCCCCAGTTACCAAAATCTTCTCCTGCTTCTTTTAAAACTATTGGTTACTCTCTCTGATAACTAGACTTCCGTGACCCTGGCCTCCTGTTTATTCTACGTCTCTTTCGGCACATTCCCCATTCCCTTCACCTGCTGGTCTCCCCAGGGTTCTGTCCTCCTCTCTCCTCACCCTATGCCATATAACCTCCCCAATAACCTTATTTTGTACCATGGATTTATGTCCCAAATTCAACTTTAGGAGTCAAGGGTTTAATTCAAGAGCCAGCATAGATGCAGGTATAACCCCTGGGTTCCCTTAGTGAGCACCCTGGTGAATGCCAGGGCTGGGGGGAGGATGAAGGCCTGGAAGGGACAGTGAGTTTCTTATTCACTTTTACACCTAACTCAGTGCCCAGCCTATAATAGTTATTTGATAAAAGTTTGTTACTTGACTGAGCACACACTGAGTTTTGCCTGTTCTCTACAGAGCTCCACGTAGAGAGGCTACTGAGGGGTGGAAAGTTATCATCAATCTCTAACTACCTCAAAGGGCTGTGACTCAGGCCAGGAGCTGTAGCCCAAACCAGAGCCAACATAATGGTCAAGAGCTCAATGTAAGCCAACCGCCCAGAGGGGCCGCTTCTTGGACAGTGTTCCTACCGCTTTATAAAGCCAGAGCGCTGTCTTAAATCCACGGTATTTCTGCTTAGTCCTTCCTGGCCTTCTGTTTCCCCTTCTCTGACACAGCAATCTCCTTCCTCCATCGCCCACACAGCTGTGAATATGCCCGCCGTCCCTGAAAGAGCCAGCGCCTGGGCACCCTTTGCATCAGTGGCTGGGGCCACGGAAAGCAGTCCTCTGTCTGGCAAAGCAAAGTGGCCATTTTCACAGACATTCTCATAAGCACATCAGCCAAACCCCCAGCTGCTGGAAAATCGGTCTCCTGTCCTTTCACATTTCTAAGGCAACAGAAGTTCATTTTCTCATCATATACTGTAAATTACAGGCAGAAAAGGTGGGTCGCGGCTGGCTTCAGCCAGCATATAGCATAGCTGGTCTTCCTCTGCTTCCTCAAGGGGCCCATTCTGAAGAGTGGGCTTAGCTCCATGCAGGCCCGGCAGAGACACCGAAACGCAGGAACAGAAAGCTAATCTCTCTCCAGTGAGCTCGGGGACAGAACCGGGACCTCTTCCTGCCTTGGAATCCGAGCAGACCCTGTTCAGGGCACGCAAAGTTGTCTATGAGGCAGCTTCTAGATAAATCCACTCCTGGTCTCTCTTCATCTCTCTTACGCGCCCCTTCTGCAAACGGCTCCCAGCACTGCCCCGGACTCTTGTAAAATAAAAATCAAAGCTGAGCAAATAATTTAAGACTCGTGTTTAAACCTTTCCCAGGTCCCTGAATTCATTGCCTCTTAAAGTGGAAATGCCTTTGCCACGGGCTCCTGAAGCCATTCGGAGATGACAGCCCCCTCCCCCCTAAACCACCAAAGAAGCAGTTTGTTTAGTGTGTAAGGCACTCCTCACAGGGCACATGGAGGGCGCTTTTTAATCAATCAACAACGTGATTTATCACCAGCTGCATGCCTGACGTGAAATAGGTGCAACCGTCAACGCAAAACATGAGTCTTGTCCTCAAGGAACACACAGGCAGGTGGACTAGACACAACATGCTCTGCAGAATAACAGAGGGATGCACAGAGGCCTGAAGAAAACTGGGGTTCCGTGTTCAGTGAGCGGCATGGATGGAGAGCACGATAGGGGTGTAAGGAGAGTGGTCCGTGAGGAGAGGAGGATTCCTGGGGGAGGTAGGGACTGAGCTGCATGGCTTTGGAGACACAGAGAAGATTAGGGGGAGAACCTGAAGCCAGGAGGACAGTGTGAGAAAGGCAAGAGAGCAAAACAGAAATCACGTTTGGGGAGCTGTGCTGCCTGGATGTGTCACATGCAGAGAGAAATGCATGGTTATCAGCTGACTATGTCCCCTCCCTTCCTCCCCGCCCCCCCCCCGCCCCCGCTAAAATTCATGGGTTGAATTCCTAACCACTAGTAGCTGAGAGCTGAGAATGTGACTGTATTTGGAGATAAGTTCTTTAAAGAGTTGATTAAGGTACATGAAGTTCCATGAGCGGGCCCTAATCTGATGCGTCTGGTGCCTTTATAAGAAAAACAGGACACAGACCGACAGAGAGGGAAGACCACGTGAGGACACAGAGAGAAGGCAGCCTCGGCAAGAGGCCTCCGAAGGAACCTGCTGACACCTTGATCTTGGATAGCCAGGCTCCAGAACTGTGAGAAAATAAACTTCGGTTGTTTAATCTACCCGGTCTGTGGTGCTTTGTTATGGCAAACGGATAGAGTCAGGTTCTCTTGCAAAGAGCTCTCAGCTCCCAGGGGTGACCTCTCCCTGCCCTTCCCAACCCCCAGTCTCTGAGCAGCAGGAGACACCTTTGGGGCACAGGGTGCTGACGAACTAAACCTCAACTCCCAGAGCTTCCTGCTGACTCAAGCTTGGAGCATCCTGGTAAAAAGAAAAAATCATAAATCATAACTTATCACCTACTCCAGCACTTCGCTGCCCAGCTCTTAGTCGGAGCCAAGTGGGTAGTCAGGGAAGAAATCCCTCCTGGGGGAATCAGTCATTAAGAGACTCTGGAAAGCAAAGTGTCTGTCTCGTCATTCAGCCGCTAGGGATCCCACACTCCGCAATCACTCAAGCCCAAGACTCTCAGCCGCAATCACCGACGCCCTCAAAGCCCAGACAGCCCAGTTCGTGCTGGAAGAGGGGAGTCAGGAAAGTGTGCTGTGACTTCTGGAGGGGAGGTGGCACCCGGGGACATCCCTCCCCTCTCAAGACACCTAACGAGCTTGGGCTAATGATGGCACGTGCTTACCCTGTGCAGGCACTGCGTGCCTTTCACACATCAATGTATTTCACTCTCCAAACAGCCCCGTGGTGTGCAAAGTGTCCCCCCAGGACATTGTCCTAATGCTGGGCATGCATGTACCGGATGACCCGGCCATTCCATCCCTAGGTTCCTGCCCAGCAGAAATGAGCACATATGTGCCTCCCCGCTCCCCCAAAGACGCACCATAGCAGCGCTGTGGTCCCGGGACCCTTTCTCACTAAACAGGAATGAGAGAGTACAACTGCACACAGCAATATGGAGGAAGGGCACAAACCTGAGGCTGGGAAAGAAACTAAACACAGAAGACCCCTGTTGTATGACTCTCAAACTGGCACAACTAAATAGCCTGTGGAGTTGGCCTGAGGTTAGCGGTTATCCATGGAGTGGGGAGTAGTGGTTCCTGGAAGCACGAGGGAGGCTTCTGAGGTGCTAGTGACATTCCGGGTGCTGGTTTTATGGTGGGTTCACTCTAAAAATTCAATCTGCTATACACTTATTTTTGTGTACTTTTCCGTGTGCATTTCAGTTAAAGCTTTAAAACATTAAAACCCCATATGGTAGGAAAACGACTCGGCATTGAGGAAAACGAGACGCAGAGGACCTAATAACTTTCCCCAGGTCATGGCCAGCACAAGTCAGGGCCGACACTTGAATCCAAGCAGCGTTGCTCTCGAGTCTAAGCCCTAACACACCTCTTAAGACACCTCTTAAGAACAGGTTGTGTGATAGCTCATGTCCTGCTTTGACTTTCTCATGCAAACCCTTTAGAAGCCCAGCCTGTATAGCTCAGTGGTTGAGCATGGACCTATGAACCAGGAGGTCACTGGTTTGATTCCCTGTCCGGGCACATGTCGAGGTTATGGGCTCGATCCCCAGTGAGGGGTATGCAAGAGGAAGCTGATCAGTGATTCGCTGTCATCATTGATGTTTCTATCTCTCTCTCCCTCTCCCTTCCTCTCTTTCTAAAAATCAATAAAAACATATTTTTTAAAAAAGAAGAAGAAAAAACAGTGAACCTAACCGCCATAAGCCTGGGAAAGTTCCAACCTGTACGACGGCTGTGAGAGTTACATGAGATAATGCAGAAGAGGCTGGCATTCGATGAGCACTCTCTCATTGTTAGCCATTATTATTTGCAATAGCACACTGCAGAGTACTAGTATCTGTGTGGGGGGAAGGGACGTTCACTGCTATGCTGGCAGCTAATCAAATAGACAGTAAGTGCAAGTATAAAATCAACAAACATCTAAAGATGAGTAAAAGTAACCCAATGCAGCCCTAGCCAGTTTGGCTCAGTGGATAGCACGTCGGCCTGCAGATTGAAGGGCCCAGGTTAAATTCTGGTCAAGGGCACATGCCCAGGTTTTGGGCTCGATCCCCAGTAGGGGGCATGCAGAAAGCAGCCGATCAATGATTCTCTCTCATCATTAGTGTTTCTATCTCTCTCTCCCTCTCCCTTTCTCTCTGAAATCAATAAAAAATATTATAAATAAAGAAATAAAGTAGCCCAATGCATAAATAACTGAACACATACATACTAAGAATCAAGCCACACACACACTGTCCACATTACCATGACTTTCCTTCTCCAGGAAGGAGACTTTTGCTCAGGAAGGGAAAACTTGCTCAAACCAGGAACTTTCTGAAAGACTCGCCAACTCTTCAGTAGAAAGCATCCTATGTGTTTACACCCCAAGACCCTGTGCGTCCTCTCCTCAAACTCCCAGGCTAGGAAGCCATGACTCTTACCTCGCTTCCTCATGGAAGGATCTGTGTGAAATCAGACTTGGAAGACTCGGTAAATATTCCCGCTCTGCTCCTCCCCCGAGAGCGGGGGCCAGGCTGTGCCCAGCTGGTACTCGCATCACAGTGAGCTACCAACTCTCTCTGCTTATCCACAGGTCGGGCGGGCGGTGATACTTTGGGCGACAGCATCTGGCAGCCCATACATGTGTACATTCAGGTCCTGTTGTACCTAAATCATGGGGTATCTCAGAGCAGATGTCCCAACCTCTCTGTTCCCTCACAATAAAGCTGGAGATGCTGGATAAACACATTCCCCTCGTAACTTCAGACACGGCTAAAATGATCTACTGTGGCCTGAGGCAGAAATAATAATAATAACCCGTCAGCAACACAGGCATTTGCAGCATTGAGATCAATGACTAAATCCTCTGAGGATTCTTGTAAACATCATTACAAAACAGACGCCTGCATTTACTCCAGGCAATTAGGACACAAAAGGCATCTAAACAGAGAAAGAGCCAAAATTGGGAAGAGGTTTGGGGAAAAGGAAATAAAAAAAAAAGTCAGAGTTATATTAGGATGAGAAACCTAGAATATTAGAACCAGAGAGAAAGTTTTCACAACGCGGTTTTATAAACTGAGCAATCATTTTTTTTTCTTCCCCATGGCCAACACACTGAAGCTAATGGCGAAAGCATTAATTTATCATGAGATTTTAAAGATCTCTCTCGTCAGTAATGAAATAAACACGTGACAGGCTAGCCAGGCAGTTATTGTTCAGAGGAAGGTTATTACTATAATTAAGATTAATAGCAATTACTTGTTGTGTTTGTGGATTTTTTTCCTTGGGAAATAACTGTAGCCATATTAAATAACTAATTAACACATCTCCATGTCAGGCGCCCTCTTATCTCCGGGGCTCCATAACCAAATAAATAAATAAATGAATAAGCAAGTACTGTGCAAAACTAGCTCGCATTTTGAAAGGAAACTTCAAAATTAAACCAGTCACAGCCCTGGCCGGGTGGCTCAGTTGGTTGGAACATCCCCACACACCAAAAGCTGGAGGGTCCATACCCAGTCAGGGTACATCCCTAGGTTGTGGGTTCCATCCCTGGTTGGGGTGCCTTTGGGAAGCAACCGATTGATGTTTCTTTCTCTCTCTCTAAGTCAATTAAAAAAAAACACACACATATCCTTGGGTGCAGGTTTTTTTAAAGTTAAACGAGTCACTGGATTGGTGAAAAGGCCTAAAACAAAACCCAGGCTTTATCCTAGTCAGGACTTGCTGAGCCCCTGGCAGCTGCTGAAGTGACGACTCTGGAACGCTCTGCCCTTCCGTGAGCTTCCGTGCAGGGACAGACGTAAATATGCATCTGGCGTGTTACATATTTTATATAATAACTTGAATAATGTTATCGTCATGCATAATGGGATCCTTTCCTCTCAGTCACAGCACTATAAGGGAAACCTTAAAGCCTTAAGTCGTAAAGCCTTAAAGCTATTTTTAGTGAACATTTTCCAGAGCAGCATGAAGATGGATAGGAATGTTTCTTCATATTAGAATGCCTTTTGTAAGAGGGGGAGGTTGCCCCTGACAGAGCTCAATCCTGGGGGAGAGGGAGGGTCTAGGAGTCACCTCTCCCCCCGGCCCCCGCCCCGGACCTGTGGCCAGCCCCTTCCAGGAAGCAGGTGAGGTTGCGCACAGTGTCCCTATGAAGGGCACGAGGGCAGGCCCTGCAGGGGACGGTCACCCGCCTAGAGCCTGTCACTGAACAGAAGCACAACATGTTTGTAAACAATGGAAGACTTGGCAGAAGTGGGGAGAGGCAGCGCCTGCTCCCTCCCAAATGAACCCTCTCACAGCCGCAGCCCTGCAGCTGCACACAGACTCCAGGCCAGAGCGACGCCTGGCCCAGGGCTGGACCGCGTCTGAAGGATGGAGACAAACGGGAGGGGGAGACTGCCATTGTCCAGCCAGGCTCTGCCCTCCCCACCTGGCCACTAAACCCTCCTTAAGGCACCTCTTTCCTGTCCCCTTTCACACACCAACACACGCACAAACACACACATACACACACCACACACACCAACACACATGCACAAACACACACACCAACTCACAGCCACCCTGCAAAGTTGCATAGATTCCCATTTCTCCCTGCACCCTCATTTTCAGACTGGTGGGTGATATTTGTTCCACGATAACGATGTGCTTATGTAGATGGGAGGAGAGAGGGAGAAAAGATGGAAGAAAATAAAAGGCATTTACTGAGCCTGCGCTGAGGGCAGCCCTGGCGCGGGCGCTGAGCTCAGAGAAGACAGTGAAGACCCAGCCCCTGGTCTTCAAGGAGCCGCATCGTTTCTGCTGTAAGGAAATCGCCTTCCTGGTCAAACAACACCTAGCGCTTTGCATGTCTGCTCCAAGAAAGCATCTTGGGAAGGGGCTGGTGTGAGAGGCCTGGGCCCTCCTGCGCACCTCATGCACAGGCCCCCTCGGTTCCTCCTGCCCGGCTCCCGGCCTGCCCTCTCCTGGCGAGGACCATCTTGCTTCTCACCCTCTCAGCCCTCTTGCTCCATTCAGCCCCAAGGCCATGGCAACCCTCATGTGAGCCACCAGGGGTTCCACTCACTTTGAGGGTCTTGCCTCATAGAACCGTGTTGGGCAGGAGGCCTGGTCTCCACTTAGGAAGAAGGCCACCCCTTAGATTCCAAGTGTGGCCTGGTCCCCCGAAGGCCACGCTGTCACGGAGCCTTAACCAACAGCCACCTGGAGAAATGAGACGGGCAGGGGTTCTACAGGCAGAGACAAAGGAAAGTACGGCCTCTAAGGGAGAGAGGAAGAGCATGAACAGAGGGTGGTGATAGAAATGCAAGAGATTTAACAAGTGTCAGGATCCAAAAAAAGGGGGGAGCTTCCAGCATGCGGGGTAAATATAGGAGGACGAAGATGAGGAATCTTCTCACACCGGAGTAAGTTTGCCATACAACTAAGTACTGAGCCCTCCAGGGCGGTTCAGCTGGAGGTCTGGACACTGCATCCTGACAGCAAGGATGCAGGGGGAGGGGTGGGGGGTGGGTAGAGGAAGGAGGTGGTAGAGAATCAGTGCTCAGAGTGAAGCCTGGGCAGGAGATGGGACGCTGCGTGTCAACAGCACTCAGATGGTCTTGGTGGCTGTGAGCGAGGGTGGGGGTGCCGGGAAGAGTGTACACAGTGGGAACACTATTGGCCAGAGGACAGGACCCTGGAGAACATGAATTTGTACAGGGCAGGCTGAGCAGGGGAAGGACAAGGGATCAGAGGGATAGAGGTAGGAGGAAAGCAGCAGGGGGAGGCGCTCAGAGCCTAAGGAAGGAGAGAGCTCAAGGCCTGAATCTCACCTGGACATGGCTGGTTCCAGGGTCACCTTGCATCCGTCCTCCAACCTCACATCACATTCATCTTCAGAACGGGCAGTAGTGACCACGGGTTCTGCTGACTCAGAACACCTCAGAGGACCGCACCCCTTCACACAGGCACTGAGGTTCTCCCGAAACTCTCCACCATCACCCCATAATTGCTCTCCCAGAGATACCCTGCTCTAGTTAAATCCCCACTCCCCCTACTTTCTTCCCACCATTCTTTTATTTCTGCTGTTCCACCTTCTAGAATGCCTTTTGCCTCCTTGCCCACGAGAGAAGGTAGAGACCACGCTTCCTAAGTCTGCCTCATACTCCATCAGTTCTAAGTCACCCAGAAGCCAACGTGCGCGCACATTAACCCCAGCTGTGGACAGGCATCGCCACATGGCCAGTCCTTCCTCTCGTCTCTGTCGATGGAAGTTGGCCACCTGATGGTCACCAGTAAGATGTGCAATAGCACACCCCCCTGGACACACAGCAATGTGAGGCTATCTGAGTGTTCCCTACAGCCCTGAGCAGTGGTCCCGCAGCAGCTGGTAACAAACCCTGTTGGCTTCTCTCTGGGTCTTCATTGTCACTCTGGGTAGAAAAAGGCAATTTGGGCATTTTCGGTAGCTGGCTCCTGGCTCTTGGCTCCTCCACCATCGCCCAGAGAAATCAGAGCGCTCCCACTGGGCGCTTGGAGATCTCCCAGGGCAAGGCCCAGTACCAGAACCAATAAAAAGCAAGTATGTGGGGGGTGGGAACGGCCGGGGAGAGATCAATGGGGGAAAAGGGAGACATATGTAATACTTTAAACAATAAAGAATTAGGAAAAAAAAAAAGCAAGTATGACTGTGTTGCTCGGCTCTGACATGGCCTGGGAATCCTTATCAAACCAACACAAGCGTGGGAGGAGAGGTCACTGTGGATATCCCAGCGCTAACAGTCAAACGTTAATAACTTTGCCATGTAGATTAATTTTAAATGTCAGACCACATTGCTGTGTAGAGCTGAGGGGCTCGGGAACCATGTATTTTTCAGGCTTCCTGACAACACCAGTGCATTCTGCGTGTGATCCCCCGTGGAGGTGGGCAGGATCAGAGGAGAAGAGGGGTTTCTTTAACAGCCGCTGCCCCTGCCACGCAAACATGACAAATGAACAGCACCTGCATGTGTCGACTGCCGAGCTTCTGCACCAGGAACATGACCACACTGGCGGTAATGGGATTTCACGTGGAACCACAAGGCTGTGCGGGGCCGAGACCTGGCCCAGGATGCCGGCTTCCAAGCCCAAACAAAAACGTGTAACTTGGTGAAGGGCCCCAGGAAAATAGCATTTGTAATGGGAACAATGGTAATGCTGGCTGCTGAGCCAGCCCCGGGGCAGCTGGCAGGGCAGGGAGGCTGCTGGGAGGCTCTGCACAGCCCAGGGGAGGGGGCGAAATCAGGGGGCAGCCCCAGCCCAGGGAAAGGCTTGAAAGGAAAGGGAATCGAGGCAGAGACTGCAGAAGGAGATGGAGAAAGAAGCAGATGCTGCTCAG
Source organism: Myotis brandtii (assembly GCF_000412655.1). Classification (NCBI taxonomy): domain Eukaryota; kingdom Metazoa; phylum Chordata; class Mammalia; order Chiroptera; family Vespertilionidae; genus Myotis; species Myotis brandtii. Next base: position 3,813,758 of record NW_005367354.1, on the reverse strand, counting down.
CAAACCCACCCAGGACTGCCAGGATTGCAATTAAAAATTCACATATTTTGGATTGAAATTCTCATATTTTAAGAGAACTTGAGCAGAATCCTCCTCCCACCAATATTAGCAATGCAAAACCAGTAGTCAAGACAGACCCAAATTATCATTCATTTTGCAAAAATGATGGAAATTGTACAGCGCAGAGTCCAAAATTTCTTCAGCGAAAACAATCATTAGTGTGCACCTGGCAGCCTTGGCCCTGCCCCCCCCCCCCATCTGGGTTGCCACAGTGGTTCCCAGTCATCAGGGGCTCCCTGGGTTCTCCTTCAGTTTGAGAGGCCTCCCTTATTGGATAAATGCTCAGACTGAATTCAGGGGGCACTAATACTATAGAGCAGCGGTTCTCAACCTGTGGGTCGCAACCCCTTTGGGAGTCGAACAACCCTTTCGCAGGGGTCGCTTAAGACCATCGGAAAACACATATATAATTACATATTGTTTTTGTGATTAATCACTATGCTTTAATTATGTTCAATTTGTAACAATGAAATTGGGGGTCACCACAACATGAGGAACTGTATTAAAGGGTTGCGGCATTAGGAAGGTTGAGAACCACTGCTATAGAAGGACAGAGTGAAAGGGCCAACAGCTTGCCAAAAATCCCGACACAAACTTAGCTCAGGCCTCACCCTCCTGGATTGAACTTCTGGTGTTTAAGCCAACATATGGGGTGAGAAAGGGAGAAAGAGAAGGCCACGATGGAAAATGGTAGGCTCCCCGAATCCAAAGCAAAGTGAAATCCTCAGTGAGCATGATTTGACATGGAGCTGACCACATGACAGGCAAGGAGTCTCTGGCTAAAATCTTTGAGGTTCTACCTGCAAGATGAATCTCAAATATACCTCCTGCCTTCTTCCCCACCCCCACACTCTCTACCCAACCTTCTTCCCCACTCTCATGCTCTCTACCCAACCTTCTTCTCCACATCAACCTTCTTCCCCACTCCCACACTCTCCACATCAACCTTCTTCCCCACTCCCACACTCTCCACATCAACCTTCTTCCCCACTCCCACACTCTCCACATCAACCTTCTTCCCCACTCCCACACTCTCCACATCAACCTTCTTCCCCACTCCCACACTCTCCACATCAACCTTCTTCCCCACTCCCACACTCTCCACATCAACCTTCTTCCCCACTCCCACACTCTCCACATCAACCTTCTTCCCCACTCCCACACTCTCCACATCAACCTTCTTCCCCACTCCCACACTCTCCACACTAACCTTCTACCCCACTCCCACACTCTCTACCCAACCTTCTTCCCCACTCCCACACTCTCCACACTAACCTTCTACCCCACTCCCACGCTCCCTACCCAACCTTCTACCCCACTCCCACGCTCTCTACCCAACCTTTTTCCCCACTCCCATCCTCTCTACCCAACCTTCTACCCCACTCCCATGCTCTCTACCCAACCTCTTCCCCACTCCCACACTCTCTACCCAACCTTCTTCCCCACTCCCACACTCTCCACACCAACCTTCTTCCCCACTCCCACACTCTCCACACAAACCTTCTCTCACACTCCCATGCTCTCTATGCCAACCTTCTTCCCTACTGCCCCCAGAGTGATCTTCCATAAACACCCATCTCAGTGTCAACTGGCCACCTCCAATTTTCAGCTCCAACAAGGTCTCTAGCTGGAGTCTTTTAATTACAGGTGGAATGGGATGGACCTTCAAATGTCCTTGCAGATGCAGAGAGCAGGAACTACTGGGGCAGCACCAAGATTGGCAGCAAGCACTTTCCCTCTTGCCCGGTCAGCCAGGCTCCCAAAAGTGGCTCAAGAGGCAGGAGAGTGGAGGCCTCAGAGAGTGGGCTCTAAACGCCTCCATTCTGGGTTCAAACCAGCCTGTTTTCCCAGGAGGAAGAACCAAGCTAATTGGTTTAATCTCTCTGAGTTTCCTCACCTTAGTGGCTTAATCTCTCTGAGCCTCAGTTTCCTCACCTCAGTATAATAATAGTACCTCCTTCACAGGGTCCTTGGAGAGATTTCAATGAGATAATTAACACAATGCCATTATTCCACCGCCTTATGATTCAATACATGTTCTTTATTATTTTTAGAATGAGGAGACCAAGACCATAATGGAGGAAAAGCTCTGGCGAGGTCACACGGTGAGCTGGTGGCAGAGCTAGAGTCACAGCCCTGGTCTCCAGGTTTCCTCCTGGCTCCTTCCCCTCACCAGGCTCCGTTGCTGCAAAGTCTGCAGCAGAAACATTACATCAGGAGCCAGAAGATAATAAACCTAATTGGGCCATTAGGACCAGTCACTTCCCTCTACATCGAGCCTTTGGGGGATGTTGTGGGTGATCAATATAATAAATAATGTTGCATCGTCTGGAGCATCTCTCCAAGGAGCATCTTGGAAACCAGAAGGAGAAAGGGACTGAGATCATAATGAGAGAGAAAGCAAGGTCTTCGAGCATGACTAAGTTCCAACCTTGCTTCCCTTACTCTGCTCTGTGCCAGACGGACTTGGTGCTTCAGGTTGTGTAGTTCCAGGTTTTTGTTACCCCGGGTATACCTCCCAGTCATGCCCGCAGGGCACAGGCCTGGGTCACAGGGAATAGTGGTAAGGCTGTGATCCTAACTGTGAAAAAGGCTTCCTTCTCTCCACACAGAACCCGAAATGCCTGGGGAAACCTCACAGAGCCCCCAGCACACCTTCAGATGCAGCCCCAAGCCCAAGTGCACTCACTGGCCCACTGACTTTCAGAATCCTGCAAACACATCTGTCTGGGATGCATGCTTCTCCAGTTCCCTAGAATAATTCTGAGTTCAAAGGGCAGAACCAGTGTGGAGGGAGAAAAGTGTCCTCCAGGATTCCCTAGCAAATGAAGGAGCTAACTGATGTACCAGAAAACCAGAAGCCTCCACATATCTCCTGGATTTCACTGAAAGTCATGGCCATGACCTAAGGGACATAATGGTGACACACAGGTAACCCCAGGGGGCGTGCAATCCAGGAAATATTGGAAGTGAAACAGTTGAACTGGAAACATTGGAGCATTTCATGCTAATGAAGATATTTAGTGGTGAAGAATTACTACAGTGACCAGGTCGGCCAGTGGAGGACTATATTGTAAACTTGAATCTCAATCAATAGCTTATTCAAGCAGAGGTATCCATCCAGTGAATGCCGAGCCTTTGGCTGTGATGTGTTGCGATTCCAAGCCAGCAGGCAGAGAAGCTGTTGTCGGGGACACAGAAGGTGATTGTAGCCATGCACAGAGGGGACTCGAGGATGTACAGCTCCTCAGAAACAGAACAATAAAGATTTAGTCCCTAATGGACCTCCAAGCATGTGCAGAAGGAGGAACAGAACATTTCCTCCACGTTCAAACTCTCCAACTCAGAATTGATTGGAAGAAACAGCACAGGACGCCCAGGAGGAATAGAGAATCTTAACTGAACCAGAGCAGAGATTAAGAGAAATTAGAAATTAGTAACTGAACCAAATAAGTTATCATTTGTTGTATTAACGTGATCATATTCTTTGTCTGGTAACCATTTCTAGATCTTTCTCATTATACTCTCCTCAACCAATCTCCACTAAGGTCTCCATCACGAGCACTACTCCACACACTCTAGTTGACAAACATGTGGCGTGGGTGAGCCTTGACATCACTTCAGAACATTGTTCCCAAACCAGGCCGAGCCAGGGACGGGACCTCCTGAGAAAAAGCCACTTGAGCACGGTGGCTTTCTGCCTGAGAGCTCTCAGCTGCCACTCCCCAGGAGCCTGTGCACACATGCGTGAGTGCGCCCAACAGCAATGGTAGCCACACGTCTACCTTTGGGTCCCTACCCCCACATAGAGTGCCTACCGCCCATGACCACGGTCCCTGAAGTCTCCATGCCATACCTGTTGCAGTAAACATGACGGCCTCCCCGGGGACAGGCGAAGCAGAGCCAGGAACAAGTGATAGACCTTCAATCACGTTTTACTTTTTCCCACATTATTCCCCAGATTATAAAGAGGCCCATCCCTCTAAAAGCAGGCAGGGAAGGTCTAGGGTGGTTTGGTTTCTGCATCTGATGACCCAGGCTGGGCAGTATTAGCTTCCCAGCCATAAACAGGTTCAAGCATGGACATGTGCCTCCAGCTGGACCAGACAGAGGTCTTCTCTGGGAGGTTTCTCGAAGTGGATCTGGTGGAGAAAATCCATCTCTCCTCTGTGCCCATAAGGATCTAAGCCTGGACCTACCCATGTCCTTGGTTCCACATCGTGGAAACAGCTAGCTCAAGAGAATGAAGCTCTCACACAGGAAGAGGCAGGAAAGGGTGAAGGGGGTGCAGAAGAGGAAGTTCTGAGCTGGCTCAACACCTGCCCACTCTGTGATTTCATTCATTATATCCTCTATTTTACTTAAGCAATTGATTTGGGGTTCTGTCATGTACAACCAAGAATCCTGATAAATTGTCTCACCTTCCTAATCTAATCTTATCTCATGCTTCCCTCTACCTACACTCTTATACCTCTTAGGCCAATCTCAAATTAGTTCAACTGAGCAAGCATTTACAAGCATCAGTTTCACATAGGACTCTAAGTACAGGGAGGAAGGCAACAGAACATCCTTGCAAAGGGCATGTGACATGAGCTTTAAAAAATGGATGAGAGGCCCAGCCAGTGTGGTTCAGTGGCTGAGCGTTGACCTGTGAACCAGGAGGTCACAGTTTGATTCCTCATCAGGGCACATGCTCGGATTGTGGGCTTGATCCCAGGGGGGTGGGGGGGGGGCATGCAGGAGGCAGCCAATCGATGATTCTCTCTCATCATTGATGTTTCTATCTCTCTTTTCCTCTTCCTTCTTCTTTGAAATCAATAAAAATATATTTTTTTAAAAAAGAATGGATGAGATCTTCTGGAAGACAGAGGTGAGGAAGAGGGCTCTCCAAGCAGATGAAACAGCATCAGCAATGGCACAAGAAGAGTTTTAACAGGAGAGGCCAGCCTGGTTGGTGACAGGCAGGAGGCAGGAGGGGACAGAGCAGCTGTACAGAACACTGGATCTGCCCTGTGCTTGCACTCAATTCCGGAGATTATGGGGAGTCATTAAAAGGTTAAGCAAATATTCCCTCTGAATAGATACATCAAGACAGGCTTGGAGGCTGATAGAGGCAGGGCGACCAAGCAGGAGGTGCTGTTGGTCTGAACCAGAGCAGTGGCAGGAAGTCTGAGGGAGAAATGAGAAGCCAGATCCCGACACAGGGCCACAACCCCTGTCCTGGGTCGGCGTTTCCCTCTTGGAGACTAGTCTCTTTCCCACCCGCCTCTGCACATCCCTCGCCTGGAATGCCCTCTCTTCCTTCCTGCCTTTACTTAAGTCCCCCAACCCCCCATCATTCAAGGCTGACTTCAGGGGCAGCCTTTCCTAATTCCTGTCTGGCTACCCTTCTCTGAAATCAGAACTTAAACTATAAAATTTAAACACAAAACATGTCCTTGCTTCCCATCTCACCCTAGGAATCCATGACTGGTCTGTGTGCGGATGTGTGGATGCATATAGATGTGTATGTATGTACAGAGGCACATGTGTATTGGGTATCCCTCCCATAAGTTCTGGGTGAGCAGGGGTCCTGTCAGTGTCACTTGGGCCCCCAGGCATGAAGGTGCTCTCTCAATACTTGTGTATGTGGGACCCCAAATGTCTCTGTAGCAGTGGCCCTGATGAGTTCTGGCCTTTTAGCAGGGACAGTTCACATAAATGGACACAGGAAGGGACAGCAATAGCCTGTAGGTCACACAGGGCATCAGTGAGCAGGCTCGGGTGGGTAAAAGGCAGCCTGTGACCTCCAACGGAGGAGGTGCTCCTGCCCCACTTATCTCTCCTGTCTCTAACTGCCTGGATCAAAGGCAAAGCTTTAGAAAAATCAGCTCAATAAGCAGATTACCTCTCTTTTTTCACTGCTCTCTCTTTTTTTTAAGAACAGGTAATATGGTTCTTCTCTTTCTTTAGTTTACAAAGATTTTATTCCTAAATGAGTTATGAATAATTAAAACTCCACTCCATTTGTTCTATATTGTTGTTAATTGAAAAAATTAAAGATGCATGTGCTGCAACTGCCAGGGTGGCCCTGGGAGAAGCCAGAAGCCAGCGGAAGGCTTGGGGGAGATTGCCGGGTGCCTCCCAGGCCCACTGCCAGCGCTACCTCTGAGCAGGGCATCTGGTCGACCGCTGTAAGCACTCCTCTTGCCTGTCCTCTCCACTTCCCACCAAGCACACTGAGGGGATAATGTCATTTCATTCCTTAATGCGCATTTTTCTTTGCCCATGTAAGAGGCAGGAGGCAAAAGGAAGATATTTATCATTCAAAAGATGGGGAAACGAGGCACTTATTTCTCTTGAGGGGTTTCTCAGGGCGACTGGGGGGCCAGGTGCCAGGGTGACCTGCTGGGCATGAGATGTGACATTTTCCAAGGACACCATGTAAAATCTGACGTGTGGTGGCCAGACTGACCACACTTGCCCATCCCTTACCACCCAGAACTGACAGGCACAGACCTGGAGCTGAGCCAAGCAAGGTCATGTCCTCTCCCTGGAGCCTGGGCCCAGTGCATGTTTGCCCAACTTGCTGGGACTTCCCTCCTGTTCCTGTGACCTTTGCACTTTACTCTGAAGTTCTTCTTGTCTGTCTGCTGAGGGCATCAGGCCACCCTCACTGCCTGCTTAGCATGCAACTGGTGCTCAAAAACTCTTTTCTGAATGAATGAGTCATGTCCACAGGCAGGACTACCACACCTGAAGTCGGAAGCATTGCATTGCATTAAGCAGGACACACTAACAAACAACCTCAGGTCCCAGTGGCTTAACACAGTAGTGAACACCCATCTCTCACTGGCCCCTCAGTCCACAGTCCATTGCTCTCCCGGCCCTTCCTCCTGCAGCCTATCCTGCTCCCTGAAATCTCCTTGACATGGTCTCCACTCAGCTGCGGATGAGGAAAAAGAACCCTCAAGTCCCCCGCCATGCCTTGCCATCACTGCTGCCCTCCCCTCCCTGTGAGAAGCTCTGCATCTGGACTCCAGAGGCTGTTTCTTCCCGGTCTTCCCCACTTGTCTGTGCCCCATGAGCTCCTGCACTGCCTAGTCGCCCTGGAGTCCTTCAAACAATCTCCCACGGCCGCAGGTGCACTCTGAGATGGCTTCTCCACAGGCCCCATCTTCATAAGCTCCCCTGGACACGAGATGAGCTAAGGGGATTGAAACACTACCTACCCTAGGCTGCAAGGAGAGAAACTGGCTGGGGTTCCAGTCCTCCGGGCCGCTGCCCTGTACTGGGTGGGCAGAAGGGCCTCCTGGCCTCCCAGCCCCAAGACCAGGTGAGTGACCCTTTCCCGGGGGAGGCTGATGAGCATGGCTGGTTCCCTGAGTGTGTTTCCCATTTCCCTCCAGGCGGCCCCGTGAGAAGACTGCGGCTTCACGCCCAGGAAGCCAGGGAGAGCGCGTTCTAATGAGCTGCTTTCTCCTTGGTTTGTGAGCAGTGATTGCGCAAAGCCAAGACTTGCTGCAAGTTCTGCTGCCCCCATCCCGCTCCCCCACCTTCCATGTTCCCCTCATCCAATTCCCTTCGCATTAAATAAATAATAAAATAAAATGTTTGGTAGAATACAGACCCGCTCTCTGCAAGAGACCCGGGTGGCACCGAAACTGGGAAAGACCCATTCTGTTCGTGAGAGCAGTGAGTCCTTAAATCTCCACAAGTTCTTCCTCCCCGCCGGCTGCCTTGATCACATGGAAGTAATGCCACAGCCTCCTCTCCCTCGGGGAGCTCACTCCCAGAGGTCCAGATACTAATAAACCCCGCATCAGAGGACCACACAGGCATCACAAACACTACAGCCAGCCCAGGGCCTGGAGGAACCCTAACTGACAAGGAGCAAGCGGTGGTCCAGGCCGCCACCCTCCGGAGTTTGGGTTTCCGCGTGTCTCTCTTGGCAGTTCAGAAAGGCACCTTCAAGAGGCTCCACAGTGAGCCTGGAGCCAGGAGACTGATTATTAGGAAAATTTGAAGAGGGGATGGGGCTGCAGAGGGATGTGGAATGAGTGCTGCATTCTAGGGACAGTCTTGGTGCAAATATACAAAACTCAGTTTCTGCCTTCAGAGCAGGGAGTCAGCCATCTGCATCCAGAAACAAGAGGTCAGGCCACCACAGGGTCTGAAGCTGGGGGAGCAAGACCCAGTGGGGGTCCTTGGACGTGCTTCTGTCTTCAGTATCAATGTCGCGGCCACATGGGGTAAAGGCACAGGGGATTGGGGGCAAACAGGGTTGAGAATGGTGGGTTCAGACACCCCAGACGTGCCCCCCAGCCATGGCACAGCACAGCCCTTGGAGGATGAGTAGAGAATCGCACCCTGAGACCAGGATGCCGGGCTAGTCCAGAGCACGGTGACATGGCGCCTGGCCCAGAACATCCATCTGCCAGAGGAGAGGAAATTGCAGGCCTAAATCTGCTCTTTGCCATTTTCTAGAAATGGCTGCACTGGTTCGCTTGTTAAAGAGAAGGAGAGGGAGGAATCGGGGCCAATTCTGAGGCCTAATTGCCTTTGCTCTCTGCTAGAGCCCATGCTTTTCCCGGCGAACACACTCTCCTGTCACTGTGCACAGACCCACATCCACTTCCAATCAGCCCCGAAAACAGCCCTTGATGGAGAAAATAGGAAGAACAAAGAGACGCTGAGAGGAGCAGGGAGAGGGGAGGAAAGCCGTGCGAGAACCACAGCGGAGCTGTTTGCAGAAGGAACACCTGGCCTCCACCGGCAAGGTGTTAACAAACCCCGAGGAGCGGTCTGGGCCGGGCCCAGGAAGGGCTCTTTGACGTTTTAGGTCATGGGCTCCTTCGAGAATCTGCAAAAGCACAGACCCTCACTCTCACCAGGAAAATGCACATAAACACGGATTTCACATATGAATGCAGGGGCTGAGACTCCCCAAAAGCCCACGCCACAGACCCTGGTTAAGAACCCATGATACAGGCAATGTCTTTTTTTGTTTAAACCTCACCCAAGAATATGTTTATTGAATTTTTTTTAAGAAAGGAAGAGAAAGAGAGAAAAACATCGATCTGAGAGAAAAACTTCAATTGCTTGTCTCTCATACACACCCCAATGGTGGACCAAATTCATAACCTAGGTGTGTGTTCTGACCGGAAATCGAACCCGCGTTTTGGTGTACAGAATGATGCTCCAACCAACCCAGCCACCCGGCCAGGGCCAAGCAATCTCTTTTTTAAAGGCTTTACTACTTGTTTCTCTCCTCTCTCTCTCTCCCTCTCTCTCCCCCCCCCCCCCCCCAGCACCCTCTGCCGAGTGTGTGTGTGTGTGTGTGTGTGTGTGTGTATGCTCACGTGTGTGTTTACAAGGAAAAGCTTGAACTGCATTTATTTAAACATAGTCTAAGGATTTTTTTAATTTGCTCAACTTGAAATCTTGGAAGCCTTTCTACAAATAAGTGAGCGAGAGGGTTCAAAGAGGGGGGTGGTTCCACGTGAGCCGTTCTCGCAGGCCTCCGCCCGAAGTGTCCCACCTAAAAGGCCAGGAATGGCTACAGCTCTGGAGGGACTGCGGGAGCCCTGAGCCTCACGCCGGGGAGGGTGGTGTCTGCCAGGGCTTGCCCGACCTCCCTGCGGATCCCAGTCACTGGGTCTTGTTAAAATGCAGATCTGGCTCAGGGGCCTGGGATGGCGGCACGCTCCTGCATTTCTAACGGCACCAGGTGATGCTGGTGCCACTTGGAGCAACAAGAGACCATGTGAGTACCTGTTCCTGGCCGCTCCCTAGCCAAGACCGTGACTGTGTGCTCTTCATGGAGCATCGTCAGCCGGAAGCCCAGGGTATAAACGTGTCCTGAACTGAGTGTGATGCTGCCAAAGTCTCCACGACAAGAGTGCCCACGTAACCAAGGGCTGGGCCTCTCTCCCAGGCCACCCCGGGGTGCAAGTCAGGGGGATGGGGCCTCTTTCATCTCTGCATCCTTACCCCAGCCAGCCCAGAGCCACATACACAGCAGGCATCCTTTAAGAGAGTGAGTGTCTTCCCAGCCAGCGTGGCTCAGTGGTTGAGCCTGGACCTATGAACCAGGAGGTCACAGTTCAATTCCCAGTCAGGGCACATGCCCAGGTTGCAGGCTCGATCCCCAGTGTGGGGCGTGCAGGAGGCAGCTGATCAATGATTCTCTCCCGTCATGGATGTTTCTGTCTCTCCCTCTCCCTTCCTCTCTGAAATCAATAAAAATAAAAAAAATAATAAAGGGAGAGTGAGTGGCTGAGGGCTCCATAAACTGCAGGTCGGTTCTCTAGCAGGTGGGAGGTGTGTCATATGTACGGTCCTGGAAATCTGGGAGGCAGAAGAGGAGGCTGAGGGGTCGTCTGTGCTCAGAGGGCTAGGTGGTGTGCATGGTGCTGGCCAGCTGTGTCCTCAATCCCATGCTGGGTGTGGGAGGAGGGGCAAGCAGGGGACTGAGAGATGAGAAGGAACTAGACTCTCGGAGAGAGAAGGACTCTTCGAAGTCTTATTGTCCAATCCTCTCGTTTTACAGATGGGGACACTGAGGCCCAGAAAGACTCATTCAAGACCAAACAGCTGGTTGCAGCAGGACCAGAAACAGATGCAGGCCCTCTGACCCTGCCTCCACCTTGCCCGGGGGTCTGGTGAGAGCACACACAGTGGTCATTTGTGAAGGCCCACGGACAGCTTGAGCAGAGTGAGCCTGAGGTCCTAGAACCTGGTTCTGATGCCCAAGGCCACACACTCACCAGGCCAGCCCGGGGCAGGCAGGCCCGAGGCTGAGGTCTGCTCAGCTGCCCCGTGATACAGGGGGAGGACCTCCGTCAGAGAGCCCTGCTCGGAGCTGGCCAGCTTCGGCCAGGCGGGCTTCCTCCCTGGGTCCGGGCTCACCCCGGGCAGCCCTCTGCCTCCTCCTGACCTCCCGGCAGCCCCGCTCAGCAGGGCTCAGCTCCTGCACATACAGGCGGCAGGGAGCACCTGGGACACGCCAGGGCCCCACGAGGGCGAGAGGCTGCTGGGAGCAGTGCTAACTAGGCCTCTCCCAACGCCCCGCAGACTGTCAACCTAATAGGCCCGCCGAGCGCCTGGGGGGAAGTCAGTTCCAATCAGGCCGCGCTGCGTGGCCACCGACAAACGCAGGGCGAAGGCGATCTGGCCTCTGAGCGAAGCCAGCCTGGGCCTCCTGTCCTTCAGACAAGCTCACTCCCCGAGAAGGGAGAAATGAGGACGGGCTTTCCCCACGGCCAGCCAAGGAGCCCGTCTTTCATGTGTTTTGCTCAAAAGACACCCGTAAGAAGATACTGCACGTCGGGCTCCCTGGAGACGCAGAGCTGAGGAGGGATGCTCAGAACAACAGAGGGTCATTAGCCTCAAACTCCTGGCCCGGCCCATGCTCAGGGCTCCCAGGGCTCCGGTCGCAGCCCCTGCGTAAATCACACAGGTCCCTTCTGAAGGCAGAATCCACTCCCTGCCCCTGCTGAGGCCAGATCACAAACCCCCGTTTAAAAGGATATTCTGAGATACTGTGACGGCCACCCCAGGACTGAGGCCATCGAGAGCTGCCGCCATCCTGGGGACCGGATGCATGGGGAGCGTATGCACCCTGAGGAGTGATTCAGATCAAGTCCCCGCAGAACTAAGCACCTACTGTGTGCTGCTCTGCGCTCTTTGCAGTCACGGGGCTGAGGCAGCTCGCCTGCGCTGGTCTTCTCTCACATTCGCGGAAACCGATGCTCCTCTGTCCCACTTTCTACATCCAAAACACACTGCAGGGACTTGGGGATGAAGTGGCTAAATTTAAAAGCAATTGCCTTCCTCGGCCTTTCAGAAGCTCTGCAAGAGCCATTTGGAAGAATTCACTGTGCCTCTGTCCCCCGGGAAACCATCCTGACCACCTCCTCTTGCTCCGACTTTGAGACCATGCAAGGAGTCAGCATCCAGCCCGCGGCTCCCAGAACCGGCTTTTCTGCCCCCTCCCCTGACGTTCACACAAGGCAGCTCACTCCCCTCTGAGTCCTCATGAAGCCTCAGTGTGCTCTGAGGCCAGCGGTGCCTACTGTGTAGGCTGGTGTTAAAGCCACAGGAGATCATTGGTGTAAAGTACCGCGTGCAGGCCCAGCCGGCGTGATTCAGTGGTTGAGAGAGAGAGAGAGAGAGAGAGAGAGAGACAGCACTCATTGAAAGCTGCTGCCCAGGTTGTCATTGAGCATGACCTGACCTCCTACTGGACACAGCCCTGCCCTGGCCCTGGACAGTCACTAGTCTTTTGCGAGGAGTTCACCATCAACATCTGGAGGGTCCCAGATGTATCCTACTTGCAAGCTCACGGGTTTACAGATGCGGGTAGAAGACACGAGACTCCTGGGTCAGAAACCAAGCTCTTCTTTCTCACAGCCCAGCAAGCAGCATGAGCACGGCATTGGCACTGGGTCCCCTTGCCCACCCGAGTCCCCCGGGAGCAGCTGGAGGGGCCCAGGCGAATGCTGCTCACATAGTGGCTTTGCTTCACAGCTGAGGGACTCCAAGCTTAGGGAACCCCGTCCTTTGCAGAGGGAGGTGAGTGTGCCTGACTTTCGTCCTGCAGGGAGACGTTATCCTGGCTGGACTGCACAGTGTAAACACCTGCTCTCTGCTCTTCACCCCGGAGGGGGACGCTGCGTCTTCCAAGGCTATTTGCTAAACAATATCCCAGAAGACAGAGTCTACAACCAAGGCCGTCAGGGCCGCTGCTCGCCAGACGAGCAGAAATGCAAGAGACCCCTGGAGAATTGTCTCGAAACATTCACAGCCCACAGACAGAGAGTCCTACCTGGTCCCTGGGGGAGCACAGCGTGGAGCGGGCAGGGATGCTTCCTACAGGGAAAGTCCTTGAGCCTGATCCTGAAGGATGGCAGAGACAACCTCCCACTCTGGTGTGGCCCATTCTGAGGAACGTTTTCTCTAAATCACACTCTAAAGCATGGGCCAGTCCTAGCCAGTTTGACTCACTGGATAGAGCGCCGGCCTGTGGACTGAAGGGTCCCAGGTTCGATTCTGGTCAAGGGCACATGCCTGGGTTGTGGGCTCGATCCCCAGTTGGGGGGTGGGGGGTGTGCAGGAGGCAGCTGATCAATGAATCTCTCTCATCCTTGGTGTTTCTATCTCTCCCTCTCTCTTTTCCTCTGAAATCAATAAAAATATATTTTTTAAACAAAATAAATAAAACACAGGCCAACCAGGGCGCAGCGCAGCAAGGAGAACCCCCCCCCCCCCCTGCCCTCCCCAGGGAAAAGATGCTCTCGGGTTTTTACGGTTGCCTAGAATCTGAATCACATTCGAGGCCATTCTCTGGCCACTGAAGGAGGGCTCCTTACAGACCCCACCTCTTTACTCCGTCTGTGGCACACCCCACCCCCACCCCCTAGCAATGGCATTCCCCAAGGTTATGGGAATAAGGCCTGGAGGATGCTGCCTTCCAGGTCCTGCTCTAAAGCAGCCAGAGGGAGAAGGGTGCCCCCTCTTCCCGGCAGGCAAGTGGTGAGAAATTAAGGTTTGGGGCGTCTGGCTTCTACGCTCATTGAGGAGATTTCCGATTCACAAACCTGCACTTAGAAGGCAGGTCAGACGACCATACAGACAGGTCAGTGACTCCTGCCATCATGTTGACTTTTCATATGAGAAAGCAGGGTCACTCTTCCGACTTATAGACTCCCACTCAGAGTCACAGCCCAACACCGAACCTGTTTCCACGCGGAATGTATAGCAGGGGGTGCACAGGCCGTGACACGGGCCCCCCCATCTGAACTGGCCCCTCCTGGGATCTCTCCAGCGGTTCCCACCAGCCCCTAATCTCCTCCCCCACTCCCCGGGATCTCTTAAATAAATGTTATGTGATCGATGACTGCAGGGCCCTACTTAATTGATTTATATGCACTTTAAAAAGTTTTACACTGCACTGGAAACACATCTATCATAATACTTGGTTGAAGTGGAGGAAGGAGGAGGAAGAGAGGGAATTAAAATTTATTGAGCACTTATTGTGTGCCAGGTAATGCACAAGGTACTGTACATACGTTACTGGGTTTCATCCTCACAGCCGCCCTGTGAGGTGGCCGTTTTTCCCTATTTAGCAGATGAGGAAACTGAGACCGATGAAGGCTAAGGGACTTGCCCGAGGTCACAAAGCCATTAGCTGGAAGAAGCAGGTGTCAACTGCAGTTCCGCTTCTAAGCCAACATATATTTCAAGATTTAAAGGTTGTGTTTCTAGGAACAGTTATGAATAAGGAATGCCCCTCATTGTAGCTCTGTTTCACTGCGGAAATAAGACTCAATTTGCATTGCTTCCCCGTATCACATCTTTAGCTATAAGTGGATGTGACATGTACACCATTTCACACTTAAGGGCAACGGGGTGTGGGGGATAAAGAAGGGGTTGTTGAGGGACAAGGGTGTTTACCAAGCATGAGAGTTTTCTCTCTAACATTCACACTTTATAGAAAATTTAGCCGTTAAACTCTTTCTATTCAGTCCCATTGTGAATGTTATAGAGGACATGTATTCATTCAACAAGTGTCTATAGGAGATAACTCCCTGTGTGCAGACAGCAGAGAACAGGTCGCTCACGGTTCCTTGGAGCTTACATTCTACAAGCTGAAGTGAAGCTCAGACTCTGCAACAGCTGCTTAGAAAGGGCCCTGAGTGGACAGATAGACACGGCAGGGCCTCGTGCTGGGCAGAGACCAGGGGAGGGGTCAGCCGACCTGAGAACCTGAGTGACAAGGAAGAGAAGCCCTGCACCTTCCCTTCATGACACAAGGTGAGCATTGTCAATTCAATTACATGGAGCCTCAAGTTCAAATGAAGGCTTGGTGTATAATTCTGGGTTCCCCAGAGAAACAGAGCCAATAGGATGATTATAGTTAGGTAGATGACAGATGATAGATAGATAGATAGATAGATAGATAGATAGATAGATATTATGGAGGCTAAGAAGTCCCAAGATCTGCAGGTCAACAAGCTGGAGACCCAGGAAAGCTGATGCTGTAGTTTCACTCCAAGCCTAAGAACCAGAAGCGCTAATGGTATAAGTTCCATCTGTGTCCAAGTCCAAAGGCAGAAGAAGAGCGCTGTCCCAGTACAAAGACAGTAAAAAAGAAAAGAGTTCCTACTTATTCATTGCAGGGTCAGCCTTTTTGTTCTATTCAGGCCTTCAACTGATTGGATGAGGCCCACCCACAGTGGAGAGGACAATCTGTTTTATTCAGTCCACCAAAAACACCTCCACTCGCCCAGCATGCTCCCGGAATAATGTTTGACCACATATCTGGGCACCCTGCGGCCCATCACGATGACATAAGATTAACCATCACAGTTGGGAAAGTAGTTACCCCTTTCCTAAACCAAACCAAAACTGCTGAATTCCGCGCGTCCGTGTCTGCTGTAGGTTTTCTCTCTCACTAGCGGACTGTCTGCCATCACTTGTGTGATCGCTGCCTCTGCCGAGAGAAGGACCTCTCTTCACTTCTAATTCACTCTGGGTTTTTAAACACTTGTTGGAATTTAAGAATCTTGAATGAGCCCATAGATGTGTAGATAAAATGCCTGAGATGTAGAGCAAAGACTCGGTGACATCCCTTTTATCTTCTCAGGGGAACTTTTTGCTTCTATTCTGATTCTTAGAGCTGTGATCTAGATAAGGGAAGTTCCCAGGTAGTATGAAGACTTTCTGTATCAGATGAATCAAACCAAATGGAAATAATCATGTGAGGGCAAGTCAGGGGTAGGGATGTTTTCATAACTTCCAGGGGCGGGGGGGGGGGGGGCCATTGGGTATACAGGAATGACAAAACACAACAAATGTGAAAACAGGTAGCTAAACAGAACTGATTCTCCCATTTTCATCGATACAAACTGTCCTGGGAAAGAATCGACAGAATCAGTCTTCACTGGGTCTTCACATGCAATAAACCCCTCAGATCCCACCCAAGCGTTTCCAAAAACAATAAGCCTTTTTACTTTTAAAAATGATCAGAACATTCGGTACTTAACACAACGAGTAGCAACCATTCTGCTTGGCATCCCTTTGTCAAATGTGAGTGTCAACATTTTTTACAGCTTCAAATTAACAACAAGGAGCTGTAATTTTTGTGTTTGTGTGTTCAAAAGACCAGAGATTTTTCTTTTTGCTTGTTTAAGCTCCATTGAATTCAGGCTCCAATCGGCCCCTCTTTGATTGCATTTCCAAATCATAAGTAAAAGCGATAAGTCTATCTGCCAGTTGTAACAAACTGCTGGTACCAGTTATTGCTTTTTGCAAAAAAAAAATAAAATAAAATAAAATCATTTTAAAAGCAAGCAAAAGCAAAAAGAAAATTTTAATATTTAGCTGACAGCTTTATCCAAAAGAGGGGAGAAATTCCCAGCTTTTCAAAACCACCCGATATATTTGTAACAACCTCTTTACTGAGTTCATGTATCTTCTTTATTGTTCTTCATAAACAGGCTATTGGATCTCTCTGGCTTGCAATGTGAAAAATGAACGAATTTCCTCCCATCCCTGCCCCTCTTATCTCATAATTGTTTTGTTCTGAGAGGTAGGGGAGACCCGTATAAATGTCTCTGCTATTTTATTTGCCCTCACCAAGCCCATTCATGCTTTTCTCCAGGGCTTTTGACTCCTTCTGCTCTGTTTCTGCCTGAACCTCTAGCTGTTTTGGATCAAAACGCCACTAAAGTGTTTGAGATTTCATTTCAGAGGGTGGTATAAGAGAGATAAGAGTGAAAGGCATTTTAAAAGCCACCTTTCAGCACATCTCTGCTGGGTAGGTTGAGGTAGAGGTGCTTACAAAGCTGCTCACCCGACATCACAGGGAACACGCTGGCTTGGGTCTGCGACCTCTCTGGGCTGTGTGAGCATGCAGCCACTTCCCTGCGTGCCGCATGCTTTCCAGAGCTTTCTCCCCTGCTGCTGCTCACTTCAGCGGCCCCTCCCTCTCTCTGATATCCAACCCCTAGTCCTCCCTGGAAGCCTGAGGTCCTCCCACCACAGGAATAGCCCTTGCCAGGGACAGACAAGTCTGAGAGCCTGTGGAAGTGGCTTGTCCAGGATGCGATGGAACTCTGTAAATGTGGTGACTTGTCCTGTAAATGTAGGCGTTACAAACTCCAGGAGGAGGCCACGGAAAGGAGTCTGGAGGGGAAAACAAAACAACAACAACAAAACAACTGTGTCCACAAAAGTTCGCTGCCACCTTTCCACTGTCCACAGCATTCCCCAGGCTGGGGCGCGGAAAAAGCAGAAACTTGATTCAGGTGAACAGTTTGCTAACTGGAGAACCTCAGCCTCTGGTGGAAACGGGAAGTGTGTGCCAGGAAGACAAAGAAAAAGTTCCTGCCCTGTTTGGGGATTGGTCCATTTTTATGCAAATGAGGAATCCAAATGTACAGTTTGATTGGTTCAAATGGCACTGTTGTGATTGACTTCACCGCACCTTCTGATTCGTCATTATGGAGCTGCTCTGATTGGTCAGGGTAGATGCCAACGAGGCTACACAGCTCCCTTGAGATGGGGCAGGTCTTAGCTCAGGGGTGGAAAGATGAGACCAGGAGCTCCTTGATAAGGGCCAGCTCAGCCAACAGGAACCAGCACAGGAGGCTGACAGCTCAGTCTGGGGCCTTCCTCTGAAATGCAATGTACCTAAGAGGCCTCTGTGAACAATGGGTGCTACCCTCTCTGCTTAGGATTTGGTGCCCAATTAACCATGAGAAGTCCTTCTTGGCAGACATATTCCTTCTCAGGGTTCACAGCTGTTAACTAAACCCTGATTCCTCACTAACTATAGTAGAGTAAGCATCTCCGTGGAGAAAAAGGACAGATAATAAGATGCCCAGCTGGCGAGGCTCAATGGCTAAGCATCGACCTATGAACCAGGAGGTCAGGGTTTGATTCCCAGTCAGAGCACATGCCCGGGTTGAGGACTCATTCCCCAGTGTGGGACACGAGCAGAAGGCAGCCGATCAATGATTCTCTCTCATCATTGATGTTTCTGTCTCTCTGTCCCTGTCCTTTCCTCTCTGAAATCAATAAAAATATATATTTTTTAAAAAGAACAGAGAATAAGAGAAAGAAAAAGGGAAAGCTACTGCAAGTAAGGTGGCCAATGATGGCCTCTCCAAAGAGGCGGAGACCTGAGCCGTGTGGGCAGGAGCGCTGAGGAAGCTGGCTGGCGGGAGTCGGCCCTGTAGCTCAAAGGGCCTCAGATGTGAGGGCAGCAGCCAGCCAGGGTGATGCGAGCATGGTGAGCAGGGAAGGGGGGCGTGAGGAGAGGACAGATGGGTTGGCCATGACAGGAGCACCAAGTTTATTCTGGGTGCAGCAGGAAGCCAGGAAAGGGTGTGATGTAACTTGGGTCTTGAGCAGAGTCTCAATCATTCCGTGTGCTCTTATCCATGTGGCCCTTGTCGGGGAAGGCCTAACGGGAGAACTTTACGTTTGTCCCAACTGAGTTTCTCTTCGTTCCTTCAGGCCCCGGATCTAGCCTCTCAGCCAATAAGCCAGCTTCCCTTCCCAGCCCCATGCCACCGACAGGGAGGCAGCCTGTGCTCCGTGGCTGTATCCAGGCCAGAAGGAAATGCGACTAAATGGGGTGAACAGCAGAGCCCTCGGGCACATCACCTGAGAGAGAAAAAGTATGAAAACCTGACAAAAGGATTTTAAAAGCAGAGCCTTTAGGAGCCATGATTTGCAGGAACAAACAGTTCATCTTCCTAAATAGCAAAGAGGATTTTTAGGGCAGTGAAACCACTCTGTATGGTACCATAATGATGAATACTTGTCATTACACATTTGTCCAAACTCATAGAATGTACAACGCCAAGCGCGGACTGTAATGCAAATGGACTGTGGGTGATAAGGATGTATTAATGGGCTATCCATTATAACAAATGCACCGCTCCGGTGGGCGATGCTGACCATGGGGTGGGGGGGACCTGGGGCATACGGGAAAATCTTCATACCTTCCTCTCAATTTTGCCGGGAAACTAAAACTTGTCTAAAAACACGAGATCTTCATTTTTTAAAAATGTCTGGAAGCTACTTATCAGACAGTTGGCAGTCTTCTGAATTTATTCATTCCCTTAGATACTTATGGGGAACTTCTACGATAGATACTTGACCATAACCAAGTATCGGAATTTAATTAATTTTATGTATGTGATTTAATTTCCTTTCTTCGTTCTCTCTTCTTTATATCTGTATTTCCTCGTTTTTGAAGTGAGCACATAATGATTATGAACCAAAGAAAAAGCTTCGAAATAGGCCTCCTCCCCACCCGCTCGGCTTCCCGTCCCCGGCTCTCACAGCCCAGGCCAGGTACTTTGCTCTTGTCGGGGAACCTGTAGGCTTCTGCTGTAGCATTTGGACCTGAAGTCCCTGCTCTGCTTTTGGTCCTGGTGTCCCCTCTGAGCTCAGATGAAGCCCACGTGACCTCCGGTGGCCCCCAGAAAGCCCCCGAGCGAGGATGCTGGTGGCTGTGCTGAGCCCCCGCCAGGTAATGTGGCCATTGGTTCATGCCGCGCTGGAGAGGCAGCAAGGGAGTCAATGGAACTCTGCTCAATGACTTGATAATAATAAATAGGCTTCTCTCCAAAGACTGAAACTGGTTGGCTCATTCCAATGCACAAGATCATTCATTTACAAAACCCTCTCCAAGACCTGACGTAGGTGGGGGATCAGTAACCGTTGACCTATTTGCAGATGGGGAACCAGGACCCAGCAGGACCTGGAGCTCCCAACCACAGGGAACTCAGGTGCCCCGACTCCCGGCCGGCGCCCTCTTTGGAGGGAGTACAATGACAGCCCCGAGGCAGGGGCGGATGCACAGGCCCAGAAAGCCATCCCTGATCCTCAAGAGTCTGTGCTGAGTCCTCCACTACCTGCTTCCCTCCTCCCCCTGAGCTCCCTGAGGACCCATCCGCTGTCTCTTCCTCTGCTGTCCTCCCAGACCGGGCAGACCGAGAGCAGAGCCCAGCGCCCCTCTGCCGCCTCCAGCCTGACTGAGCTCAGGAGGGCCCCGGACACTGGCCCGGGATGCTGTGTGGACCCGCTGAACCTGGCAGATTAACTTCTCTGGTCCAGGCTCTTGCGTTTCCCAGAAGCGACCTGCCCGGGGAGGCAGAGGACATCCCTCTCCCGCGCTGCCTCCGCCTGTCAGAGCTGCCAGCCTCGGGTAACCATGGCAATCACCACATTAACCACGGCAGTGACGGAGCCCCGGCGGGCGGCTCGGACCTGCTGCAGCTGCAGATGGTGCACGGCTCCCGGCAGCACACAGGCCCGGTCCCTACCCCTGAGCCCGTGCCTGTGCCCGGGGCTGCGACGGATAGAAAACCAGGCCCAGGAGTAGAGGCTCGAGGGAGAGAGTGGGCCCGAGCCTCCTGCACCCTTACAGGGCCTGCGTCAGAGAGGATGTAGATGTGGCCTAAAACCCTAGTGGCCATGTCAGTGGTCACCATGGGCCAGGGCTTATTCTCTGGACACCCCGTCCCATTCCGGCCCTGCCTCTGAAGCGGGCAGGCATCAGCCAGTCACCACAGGAGGCCTACCAACCCGAACCTGCGGGAGCCTCGCGTGCCAGGACTTTGGGGCATCCACCAGGAGCCTTGCACTGCCCTTAACCCAAGGGCCAGGCACAGCAGAGCCAGGCTGGCCATGTTAGAGCGTGTTCGCTCGGAGCCATCCCACACAGCCCAGGAGGTGTCGGGAGCCAGCTCTGCTGTCTCCTGGTCTCCAACACCAGCCACAGGTCTGCCAGCCTGGCCTCCCCTCACTCCCGAGTGCTGCTCCCACCTCCCCTCCCTCTAAGCACTGAACCGAGGGGCCCGCCCTTTGCAGCCTGAGGGGCAGACCACACTCCCCAAGGGGAACAAACTGAGGCCTGCTTTTCTCGGGTGGGTTCTCGGGTGGCTCCTTGGGTGCTGGGAGGAGGGGCAGCTTCCCTGGGCGTGCAGAATCCCTGCCACGGCCGCCCCAGGGTTTGCAAAGGCTGAGACTGCATCCTGAGTTCAAGGGCTCTGCAGATTCCTCACAAGCACTGCCGCGGAGGCTGGCGTCCAGCTGCTTCTGAGGGAGCTTTGCGTGGGAAAGAGCAAAGGCCTGAGTTTCCCAGGAGCCCCCAAACCCTTGCCACCCCACCCAGCTTGCAGCCTTGGGAGCCCCGCGCTGGTGAAGGAGAACGAGGAACGACGTGGCACTCCCTCTAGTGGCAGACATCCCGCACAGCCCGGCATCCCCGCAGTGCAGACTCCCGCCAGGACCAGGCAGCTCGGAGTGGAAGCAGTGACTGCTGGGCTTTGGGAAGCAGGAGCATCTCAAGGGTCTCAGAGAAAAGACCGCCCCTCGTGCCTCAAAGCCACTCCTGCCCGTGCCCAGCAGATCTTCTCCTGCCTGCCTGCCGAGGCCATGGCACTGCCCCCTGCCTGGCTTAGCCTGTAGCGAGTCAGGAGAGCTGTGGGCCTGCCCCAGACAGCTCTCTGCACACCCCGCCTCTGAGTGGCTCTGCCCCGGGGAGCGTCCCATCTTTCCAGCACTGACTGCGCAGAAGCTCTGCAGCTCCCTCTGAGCAGCCCCTCCGGGCCTCCCTGGGTCTCTGCCTCTACCCTGCTAGGCGACCAGAGTCGGTTCATGTGCCCACCCTCCCCTTGGCAACACATCTCTATCCCCAGCGCCCAGCACCGGCACTGTCTGTTGAATTCATATAAGAATGAAGAAATGAAGTAGTGCCTGGCCAGCATGGCTTAGTGGTTGAGCATCAACCTATGAACCGGGAGGTGATCACGGTTCGATTCCTGGTCAGGGCACATGCCCGGGTTTCAGACTTGATCCCCAGTAGAGGGTATGCAGGAGGCAGCCAATCAATGATTCCTTCTCATCGTTGATGCTTCTATCTCTCTCCCCTCTCCCTTCCTCTCTGAAGTCAATAAAAATATATTTAATTTTTTAAAAAAATGAAGTAGCATTTGCTGTGACAAGAGATGTTCCTCCACACAGAGACCATCTCTTTGGCCAGAATCCCCACAATACTCATCTGTGCTCAGTGAATGCCTGCCTGTCTTCCCCAGGCTCATCCTCTGTACCTCTCCTTCCTACCCTGCTCCGCCCCCATGAATATCAGCTCCCAGAAGATAAGGCCTGAGTCTAACTCAGCCGTGGGCAAACTATGGCCCGCGGGCCGGATCCGACCCGTTTGAAATGAATAAAACTAAAAAAAAAAAAAAGACCGTACCCTTTTATGTAATGATGTTTACTTTGAATTTATATTAGTTCACACAAACACTCCATCCATGCTTTTGTTCCGGCCCTCCGGTCCAGTTTAAGAACCCATTGTGGCCCTCGAGTCAAAAAGTTTGCCCACCCCTGGTCTAACTCATCTCTGGGTCAGGGTCTCCAGAAGAATGCTGAAAAAAATAGTTAAGCAAAGGAGGGAGGGATGCAGGAAAGAGGGAGGAAGAGGGGGCGGATCTATCATCCAGGTCCAACCAAAGCTGGCATTTGGAACAGACCCACTCTGATTGGCCTGTTCATCAAGCTTTCAACTGCGAGCCAGGGGTGCTCTTACTTTAATTTAATTAATCAGCTTCCACAGCTTTATGGAGATATAATTCATATACCATACAATTCACCCACATAAAGTGCAATTCAATGGTTTTTAGTGTATTCAAACAGTTGTACATCCATCACCCCCATCCGCTTTGGAACATTTTCATTACTCCAAATAGAAACTCCACACCTATTAGCAATCACTCCCCATTCTCTCCACACCCCCAGCCCTAGGCAACCACTAATCTTTCTGTTTCCATGGGTTTGTCCATTCTGGACATTTCAGATAAATGGAATCATACAATATGTGGTCTTTAGTGACTGGCTTCTTTCACTTATACTGTGTTCAAGGTTCCTCTCTGTTGTGGTATACATCAGCATTTCATTTCTTTTTATTGCCTGATAATATTCCACTATGAATATATACATTTTATTGACCCACTTATCAGATGATAGATGTTTGGGTTGTTTCCACTTTGGGCTATTTTGAATAATTTTCTTTCTATAGTAATAAAAAACAAAAACTGATGCTTTCCTTGCTTCCAAAGAGGAAATGAGGTAGTTTACCATAAAAATGTCAAAGATATAATGAAATCTAAGAGTCTTCACAGGGATATTATTTGAATTTTGAGCTTCCTCTGTGTATCAGGCATCGTGCTAGATACTTTCACAAAATATTATCTGTTTCCAACAAAAAATCTTGGGCAAATTTTTGCCCAAAAATTGAGCCCCAGTTTAGCCTTACTGGTAAGCTTCATAGCGGGCAAGGCAAAAGTGGAAACATAAGGAAACATACCTGGCAAAGTTGTTCCACTATTGACACTGTTGGGTTGGAAACAGCTCTCTCTCTCTCTCTCTCTCTCTCTTCCCACCATTAGGAGAGCAGAGCTGCTGTTGGTTGTCAATCAGGCATGAAGCCTTTTGGTTGCCACACTTGTTTCTCCCCCACCCTCCTCGGGTACTCGGTTAACCACTGACATTGCTGATACTCTCTCTGGTTTTTACAGCATTTGCTTGATCTCTTTTAACCCAATGGGGAAAATAAACTAAGTAGATATTACTGGCCCCTTTTGTAGGGCTTTGGTGTTTCTCCCACGAGTGTTTGTTACAAGTTGAATACCATGGGTCCAGCACTATACTAGGCCTGGGGATATGAGGTGTACAAGACCGATATGACATCACCCTCCCAGAATTCATGGCCCAGGGAAGGCACCAGACAGAAAGTGGGTAACTAAGTAATTTCAAAATGTGAAGTGAGGGAGGGAAAGCATCAAGGTGGGCAGAGAATGTACTCACCTAGGGCAGGTGGCTTTTCAGCTGGGACACTAAGAAGGAGCCAGCCATGTGGTCAGAGAGAAGATGGTATTCACTGCAGAGGGGATGGCACCAGCAAGAGGTTGGGGGCGGGGGGAGCCTCATGTGATCCAGGATGTGGGGGGGTGGCTGTTGTGGCTAGAATGTGGGGTCAGGGAAGACATTCCACACAGGGTGACAGAGATAACAAGGGGCCTTACAAACCAAGAGAAGGAGCTCAGATTTTGTTCTCAGTGCAGCAGGACTCAGGACTCAGTGAAAGGTTTTGGAAAGGAGAGTGATGGGAGCTAATTTAAGTTTTGAAAAGACTGCTGAGTGGAAAATGAACTGGACAGTGAGAGAAAAAGTTGGGAACTGGTGGGGGAGCCGGGGGGGGGGGGGGTAAGGGGGGGGGGCGGCTCTGTAGATCCAGGAAGGGATGCTTGTCGGGGAGAAAAGGGAGGGGATTCGACGAATGTCCTACAGTAGAATCAAGTGGACTAGCCGATGAGTTGGCTCTGGGGCAGGAGAAAGGCATAAAGGAGAGAGAAGAATCACATGAGGCTCCTGGATTTTGGTCTATGGAGCTCGGTCAATGCTAGGGCCATCTACTGAGGTGGAAGAGGGTGGAGAAGGAATGGGTTGGGGAGACATCCAGAGCTCTGTTAGAGACACAGTTGGTTTCAGATGCTTGGGTAAGACCCACCTGGAGATGCCAAGCAGGCAAAGAATGTGGGAGATGAGCCTTCCCAGGATGCAAGTCAGGGGCTGTGAGAATAGAGGTGGCCTTTCAAGGCACGGGTGGGGTGAGCGCTCCTGGGAGACCTTCGGAGCCTTCGGAGCACTTCTCTGTACCTGTGCCTCCCAGGACAGCACGTCTGTCAGGTCGGGGGGTGGGGATTCACAGATGATCCTGACCATGGGGCACCATGTAAATGAAACGGTCTGATTGAGCAACTGCTCCTCCTGTCAGTCATGGCTGTGTTTCCATGTGTGTACACAAGAGACACAAACTACTCAATTTCCCCGACCAGGTGAGAGCAAAGGGAAGCCAGGGCACTAAAGGGCTAGCTCCCAACACGGAAAATCATGTTCCTTTCCAGCAGTTAGATTGATGTCAATAGACCTACACACACACACACACACACACACACACACACACACACTGCAGCAGAAATGTTGTTACAACACAACCTTGACCGATCAGGATGCAGACTGGGCCGGCACTCTCAGAACCTTAAGAAGCCAAGAGATCGATGTGTGTCTGTACTCAGTTACAAAAGGGAAGAAAGAAACAAAGCCAGTTTGGGCATCCAAATATACACACACATCATCATCATCATCATCATCATCATCATCAATTCTAACATAAGAAACCTGTTTTGCCCAATAAAAATCTACAAAACAATCCCTAACTTTTATTTTTCTGAAAAAAAAAGACACTAAAAAATGTGGTTCTGAGTCCAATGAGGAAAGATAATGTGTTTCTATATTTCTGACACAATCTCTTTTTTTCCCATGACTTTACCAGAAAACCTGCGTGAAAGTATAGATTTCTCAAAAATTGCAATCCCAGGGGCAAAGGCAACTCCGACTTCCCCTGCTTGTGAGCAGGTGATGCAGCCTCTTCTCTCAGCCACGGGGCCCCAGCCTCGAGGGAGAGTGTGGGTAGCAGACACAGGCTCAGCCGGGGCAGGAGGACTTAGCAAGGTGCGGCCTTTGATGCCACCAGGAGCCCCTAAACAAGCCTCCCGGGACTGTGTCCTGACTCCATCTTTACTCGAAAACCCCTGGGCCAGCTGGCTAAGAACTGTAATGCAACTGACTAGAACTCATGCCTTGCCCTGCTGGGCCACCTCGGAACCACATAGATATTTGGGGGGAAAGAGAAATCAGGCTAGCAAATTGGGTAGTTCTACCCCCAAATAAAGCACCAGCCCCCCTCTGCTCCTCCAGGTCCCCAGGATAACTGATTCTCACAAGCCCTGGCATTTCCAGCCCACTGCTCCTCTGTATTTTAAAAGACCACAACGGTGCACAAACTGCAGGGCGCACACTGCCTCTGGCTCTATCTGTTCAGTGAAAGGTTGGCCCCCAAATTAGCAAAACATGTGTTATTTTATTTAAAAACGCAACTGAAGGGCACGTTTCTGGACTCCTGGTTTGTAAAGACAGATTCAGAAATTAAGATAGTGACTGTGAAAGCTTAGGCACTTGCCAAGATTCTATTCAGAGTACTCGCCAGCCCATTTTTTGGCAAATACTTCTGTTTTAAGTGGGCTTAACGCTAAAAAAGCTTAAAGCTTAGCGTGAGGGAAGTGGAGGCTGGGAAAGTGTCCTGAGGCTGTGGTCACGGGTGGCTGGCTGGGCAGCAGGGCCTGCTGTGTCCCTGTGGAGAGAGAGAGCTGGGCGGGGCGGGGCGGGGCGGGGCCCGGTGGGGATGGGGCGGTAGGGACCTGACCCAGAGAGGTGAATTACCACATCCACGGACTCACTGTGAATTTCCACCTCTCTCTCTGATGGTTGAAACCCTGGGGGTGGAAGAGAAATGGGTGGGACCAGCCAGCTGGGTTTGCAGGGAAATGTCCACCCAGAGCAGCTCACCCTGACTTCCCAGGGTGGAGCTCAGGAAAGTCAGTGTCCTCAGGAAACCTATCTCTTAGGCCAGGTGCCCACCATGGGACAGGGTGGGCAATTGGAAATGCGTAGGGAGCTGATCAGGTGGCCCCCGATGGCACTCCCCTCTCATTTGCTGCTGTCCCAGGAGTGGGAGTGTCGAATAAGGAACAGAGAAGCTCCGCACCCCACCACCAAACCCCAGGGTCAAGTGCCCTGCTCTGCCTATGCCAAGCAGACAGACTCCAGTCCCCCCAGCAGCGGGCACTTCGGCAATGGAGCAGGTGAGGCCAGAGGCTGCCCCGGCACAAGTGGGCAAGCAGTCAGCGGGGGGACAGTCTGTGGACCCAGCAAGCCCCTCAAAGCCAGGAAGCATGAAGGTGCCCTGAACGCAGGCATCCTCCAAGGAAGGCAGGCAGGAGGAGAAAGGGGCCAAGAGCCCGCTGGAGGGGGAGCCACAGACCGGAAGGAGGGTATCCTTTTGATTGATTTACTGGGGCATGGGGAGGGGCACTCTTTAAAGACTGTTTAGGTGGTGGTGGTGGTGGTGGTGGTGGTGGTGGTGCTGGTATTGGTGGTGTTGTTTTCATTGCTTTCCAGCCATCAGCAAGAAAGCAAGATGAGACGAGTTCTGGGAAAATCTTTTGAAGCTATAGTTTCCTGCGGATACTAATATTTGCCATTTGCCTGTCGGCCCCTCCACCAGCTACAACGTCAAAGGGCCTGCTGTGAATGGGCATGCACGCCTGCAGGAATCTCGGGATCATGCCACTCGGCCCAGTCCAGTCAGTGACAGCAACTTCGTCCCACTCCCGCAGTGGCCAAGGGCACAAGGACAGGGCCAGCCCTTCGCGGAGTGGCCAGCTCCAGCCAAGCAACCAGCTCCAGGAGAAATGAAGCTCCAGGCAGGAAACTGGACAGACAAGCAGCTTATGGGCTGGAGAGACTTGCTCCGGCTCCAGGAGAAAAGAGCAACTGGGAGGGGTGGTCCTCGTCTGGACATTCAGCGCCCACCCACCTTCCCAGGCTGCACTCCAAGGGAAACAAAGGCTGCCGATTCCCCAAAGATGCCAGCCCTCCCTGCTCCCCCACCTCCGCAAGCTCCCACAGACACGCTGAGATGAGCTAATGGATGGAAAAGCACGCCGTAAACTGCAAAGTGCTATACAAAAACTGCATAATTATTCACATGAGCGGCGGGTCTCTTTCTCTTTTCAGGGGAGAGATACCAGCGTTTGCGCGTTGATAAATCATAAAAAGGCTTCCCGCCTGAGCCTTCTTCTCTCCTCACCCTCTTTGGCCTGTGAGCTTCTCCGTCCTACCCAAAGGGGCCTTTTGGTGGAGATGCTGGTCATTACAGCGCGTGACCAGCTCGTGCCCGTCTCAGTGCCGGGGCGCGGAGGCCTTTGTCAGCACCTGCCTGTGGCACTGAGCAGAACGGGGAGAGGGACCACCCTGTGCTGATGTGGAAACGCCTGCCTGAGCCGTGTAACCACAAGCAAGCACTTAAAGAGACTGCGGTCATCATCGCGTGTGCACCTCACCCCTGCAGGCTTGTCAGTCTTCAGAGGCCCAGGCCCGGTTCTTCGGTCTCTCAGACCCACCCTTATCCATCCAGAGGCTCCAGACCTGGTGACGGGGAGCCCGGCTGACCTAAGGATTGCTCAGTGGCGGAGACGCTCCTCAAAGTCCACACATCAAAGCCTGAGCCCAAAGCCCACATCATCTAGGGGAGATGCTAGGATCAGGGACAGGTTTGTAATGGCCCCACGTTACATGTGTGACTTTGGAGCTGTCCTTCCTTCCTTTGGACATCAGCTTTTCCATCTTATCAAGTCAGGAAAGTGGATAAAGATTTTGACTGGATCACCCCAGTTCTCCCGGGCAATGCCAACAAAACAAAACCAGACACAATCATCTTCAACAGTTTAGCAAAGAGAACAGCCCTGTTTTTGATGAGATTCCAATGAGGTTACGACTGGTTTTAATTAGGTTTTGCAATTATTTAATGCTGTTAACCATTAAAACAGTAAAAATGCTAATGTTGTGTGAGATTTCAAATACATAGAGAGGTGAAATACATGATCAATAGCATAAAAGGAAGAACAGATTTGGATAAATGGAAATAAATTGCTGTAAGATCCATGTATTGTCCAGGAAGTAGCAATTATTAATTGAGGGTAGGTTCTGTTAACGCACACGGTAAATCTCCACCAGGGTTTGGCAAACTCTCCCCCATGCCCACATCAATCCCACAGCCTATTGGGTACAGTCTGGGAGCTAAGTATGTTTAGCATTTTTAAAGAACAGCTGAAGAAGAAGAAGAAGGAAAAGAAGGAAGGCGTCAGAGACTCTATGTGGCCCTCAACACCTAAAATATTTACTATCTGTCCCTTTGCAGAAAAAGTATGAAACCCCTGCCCCAGGGTAACAATAAACAAATAATTAAAAAATTATAACTAAGAAGCAAACACATGGAGGAATTAGAATAATGAAAAGCACTTTATTAAACAAGGCAGCAGAAGAGAAAAAGAGAACAAAAGCCAAATAGAGCAAATGTAAAACAAATAATATGATAGAATTACCAACAAAAAACATAGGAATTTGTTAAAATGTCAGTGGACTCAATAATCCAATTAAAATTAAAAGATTGTTATACTGGAAAAACACCACAGCAAGACCCAACAATATGTTGCTCACAACAGACCCATCAAGGTTGGAAAGGAAAGAGTATAAAACAATATGTCATGAAAGCACCAAGCAAAAGAAAGCTAGCTTAGCTACACGGATATCAGACAAACCAAGACTTGAAGGCAAGAGGTATTTTCAGAGATAAAGAGGAGTATTTCATAATGGCAAAAGGTCAATTCAACGGGAAGATTTGATAATGTGAAGTTTGTATGCACCTTAATATAAAACCCAGAACATGCAAGGCAAAAACTAAACAGAACCAAAAGGAAAAACAGTGGATTTATCATAGCAGAAGATTTCAAATACATCTTCCAGCTTCTGATAGGATAATCAGGCAATAAATCAGTAAAGATAAAGACTTGAACATCATGACAAACAAACTTGAACTTGTTGGCATACATGGAACACTGAACCCAATAACAGCGGGATTACATGCTTTGCCAGTGTGCCTGGGACATTAAGTAAAACAAACCATATTCTGAGTCATGAGGCAGATTTCAGTCAATTGTAAAGGGTTGAAGTTACCGTAAAGAGTATGTCCCCTATTCGAATGGAAAAATCCTAGAAGTCAATATGAAACACTTTTTAAGTCTTCAAATGTCCAGGAGATATTAAATAATGCTTGAATTATAACCCATGATTCAAAAAACAAATCAGAAATTAAAAATATCCATGGAAATTATAAAATTTTCTAACCTGAAAAATAATGAGGAGCCATCCTGTTAAAAACTTGTAGCATAGAGCTTAAACTAGATTTAAGAAAAAAAAATTATACCCGTGCCGAAACCGGTTTGGCTCAGTGGATAGAGCGTCGGCCTGCGGACTGAAGGGTCCCAGGTTCGATTCCGGTCAAGGGCATGTGCCTAGGTTGCGGGCACATCCCCACTGGGAGATGTGCGGGAGGCAGCTGATCGGTGTTTCTCTCTCATCGATGTTTCTAGCTCTCTATCTCTCTCCCTTCCTCTCTGTAAAAAATCAATAAAATATATTTTAAAAAAATTATACCCGTAAATGTATATTTAGAGGGGGAAAAAAGGCAGAAAATCTGTGATTTAATTAGTATCTCAAAAATTTAGAGAAGAGTAGCAAATTTAAGGCAAATAAATTTAATGGAAATAATAAAGATTCAAGCAAGAAAAGATGCAATAGAGAAAATATAGAATTAAGAAATCAACTAAGTCCTAAAATTGGTTTTTTAGAAAGGTAATAAAATTTAGAAATCCCTAGAAAGACTGATAAAAAAAAAAAAAGAAGATACAAATTACTAATATCAGTAACTTTTAAAACAGGTATCATCGCTAGAAATTCATATAAACATCAAAGGAGCAATGAGAAGATTTAATGAATAACTTTGTGCCCATAAATCTGACAACTTAAGATGAAATGGACAAATTCTTTTTTTAAAATCACAACCTGGAAATACTGACACAGAAGGAATTAGAAGACTTAATTATCCTACCAACTAAAGCTGAACATTGCATTTGCATGATCCAGCAATTCTACTCCAACAGAAATTGCCTACCAAGGTGTATGTAAAGATGTATGTAAAGATGTGTAAGGAATGTTCACAATAGATCAAATCTGGAAACTGCCCAAATATCCATCGATAGTAGATATGCTAACTATATCATGGAATACTTCACACAACAATGTAAAAAAATCTGAATTATTGCTATAGGCAACAACATGGATGAATTTCACACACTAATGCTGAGTAGAAAAAGTCAGATACAAAAAAATACATACTATGTGACTCCATTTACATGGTGACACTAATCTACTGTGATAGAAGACTGATGTTCATTACCTTGGCTGGGAGGGGCATACGGGAGGCCTTGGGAATGTGGCCTCCTCCTTGACCAGGGTATGTTCACGATGTAAAAATTTATCAGGAGTATCCTTGAGCTCCTGCATGGCTCCAAATGTATAGTAACTTATTTTTTTAACTTATGAATAAATACTTAATACATCTCTGGTGCAAGTTTGTTTCAGAGCATCTGTCTCTTTCTCCTAAACAGTAGACAACAGAACAGACAAGATTTAAACCCTTTATACTTAAAAATAGAACATCAGTGCATTTTAAGAGCTACCAACCTAGGATCATATATTTCTTTTCTTTTTTTTTCAATTAAGATGTTTTTATTGATTTTTAGAGAGGGAAATAGAAACATCGATGAGAGAGAAACATCGACCAGTTACCTCCTGCACGCCCCCTACTGGAGATCCAGCCCACAACCTGGGCATGTACCCTGACTGGGAATTGAACCAGCGACCTCTTGGTTCATGGGTTAACGCTCAAGCACTGAGCCACACTGGCTGGGCAGGATCATGCTTTTCTTATACCTTTATTAGAAGAATGGTTCTCCTTCCACTTAGAAATAAACAATTCTCTACATCTGGTGGGTCTACAGCAGAAGGAGGAAAGAATAGGAGATTAGAAGGAAGGGGATTTGACCCCATCCAATAGAGACCACCCTTGCAAGCCACAGCATACCTAACACAGGAGCCAGCAACTGATTCTGAACTTTCTGAATGCTGGGTTTTCTAAAAGGGGAATTTACAATGGAAACATCGGAGCATTCAGTATTCAATGTACTCTTCAACCCCGAATGGGTTGGATGAATGAATGGTGCCTTTCCTGACAGAAGGGTAACCACTCTTGCAAAGGGCTGGGACTCCCCAGACAAGTCCTTTCACAAAACAGTGAGTTCTGGAGAGGAAAGAAAATCTGATGGGAAACAAATTAAAGGGGCAAAAAGGTAAAGCGGTTCTTGCCGTGGTAACCCAGGTTTGCCCATACCTAGACTTATTTTGTTGACTGAAGTGGTTTTATGGGTGTAAGTGATTTTTAAAGAGCAAATTAAAAAGATTTTTTTTATCAGTCTCAGTAGACAACAACATAGTATTAACTAATGGCACTTGTCCTCTCTAAAATAATTACTTTTGTAATAATCTGTTTATTAATGAATCGATCTGCAAAACAGATAATGGTTTCTTAAGATTTCGGGCACTGGGCTCTTCCTTCTATTTCATTTTGCTTTTTTTTGCTTTTTTTGCAAAAGTACACTGTGAAGTAACTCGAATTTTGCTGACAGATTTTAAGTAGAATCATTTCAGAAATGCATGTTCAAGTAGGTTGAATAAACCCATATTTCTTGTATTGTGCCCTTAAATTATTCCCTCTGGTGATGGAAATGTTCTAAAATTGCTTGTGTCGATGGTTGCACATCTCTGTAAAATTACTTAAATTGATTGAGTTGCACACTTAAAACGGGTAAATTTTATGGTCTGTAAAGTATAATTCAATGATGTTGTGTTGGGGGAAAAAAGAGGGGGGGAATCAATTGTACATTTTAAAAATGAGTTTCTGTTTCCCCCCATCTTGTCACAGGAATGCTGAGAGTTGAGAAGGGAGCATTCCTGGGAAAGATGGCAACTACACAAAAGCTAGATGCAAGCACAGGAAAAGAAGATCCAAGAGTCCTAGTGGACCACAAGTTGAACAATGAACACATCAGCAGCAGAGTGTACTTTTTAAGCAATAAAGCTCTGTATTGGAAAATTCCTAAAAGCAGCATCTCTCGTGCCCTAGTACCTGAGTTCTGGCAGAAAAACAGACACTGGTTATTTCTGAACTCAGCAGTTCCTCACTTGCTACTCCTGCTACTTCTTTTTATCTTCATTAATTACCACCTTGTGTAGTCCTTATGTTATCCAGTAAAGGTTAGTTTCCATAGACATATGGAGTGTGACCTCTCCGAAGGCAGGAATTGTGTTGTATTCCTCCTTGTACTCAGGCTCAGTGAAAACCCCTCGCCAGTGCCTGACACAAAACAGGTGCTTCATAAGGGCAGTTTCTGTCTTTTTCACCCAGTGCCTAAACCAGGTGTCCAAATGGTTCATTTCCTTCCCTTTTGGACTCTCAGGAGCTCAATCAAGACCACCCTTATTACATAGGCTTGATGAAGCCACCATGGCACAGCTGTGTGAACCACTTGGAAACCACCTACAGGAGAGCCCGCTGCGTCCCCGTGGGTTCGAGGCCCTGCCCCTCCTCTCTGGCTATCCAGCCACTGCTCAGCACAGTCAGTTCACAGCCTCCACCTCCAGCCAACCCCTTCCTGTGTCCTGTGCTCTCTCTTGCTGCCAAATACTTCCCGGTGCCATCAGGGACCCCCTTCACGTGTTCCCGAGGCCCCTCTCCAGACAGGCTGTGCTCAGCCCACATACAGTGCAGCTCAGCCAGGGCCCAGGCCAGCCCAGCTGAGCACAGGCAGAGAAGTGGGCTACCGGTGGACGGCAGACAATGCTGACATACAATGGAGCTCAAGGTGGAGCTCACGGGAAGGACGACCGGAGAAGAGACCTGATATGCTCATTGTCATGCTCACTGTCGAAGAGCTGCAGCTGGTGACAGAGCAGGACTAGAACCCAGTGCCTTGGCCTCAGCGTTGGGCCTAGTCACTACCACAAGTAGGTCATGTGACCTTGAGCACAGCTCTGAGCCTCAGTCTCCATCTGTAAAATGGGACACTGGCTTGTCTCTCCCTCAGGTTGGCAGTAGGGGAGACAAGACGGTGGATGTTCAGGTGCTGGAAGCAATGTCCCAGCACAGAGGGCGGAGCAGGAGACCTCGCCACTGCCCCCCTCAGCGGGGCCCGAGCTTTAGTTTCGGGGGAACGGGTTTCAGCCAGACTCTGCCACTTCTGTGTCGCCCCTGGGGCCCAGCAGCCACCTCTCCTTGCTGCTCCTGCTACCTTGCTTGGACCACTAGGTTTTTCACCTGCATTTCTTGAATTCTTTTTATACTCTCCCTGACAGCTCTGTTACTTTGGGTTCAAAACAAACTTTTGCAGCTGTGTAACCTTTACTCTACAAAGATTTTCAGATCTGAATTCAGAAAATAACACTGTTCCAACTCCTGTAGCTGAGAAGGCCTAAGGTGACAAAAGTCCAGGAGGGAGGAGAGCTGTGAGCTGAGGACGCTGAGGAGCTGGCACGGGAGGCCAGCCGCATCGCATAGCAGCCAGAAGGGTCTGCCCCATGTGATGTTTTAGAAAAACAAGCTGCAATAATGACGCCACTAAGAGAACACTGTTAAAGAAAAGCGATTACTAGTGCTTAGAATTATGGGCGCTAAGAACAGTCTTAGCGTGTGCAGCAAGGGTCGGAGGAGTTCAAGTCCCAGCTTTTAAAGTCAGAACCCGGTTCGAATCCCTGCCCCACTGTTTCGTGGAGATGCAGAGTGTTCCTTAATCTTTCCACGGCTCTGATTGTCCAGATAGTGAGGGACTGAATGAAATGAGACAATATATATATAAAGAGTTTGTGGTGGACAAATAACAACCCTCCTCCAAAGATACCGTTGTCTTGTTCCTCAAAACCTATAAATACGATGCCTTTCACGGTAAAAGGAACTTCACTGATGTGATTAAGCTCAGGACCTTGAGATAAGATGAGTCCAGGTGATCTGGGCAAACCTGATATAATCATAAGGGTCCTTCTGAGCAGTAGATCAGAGGACCAGGGTCAGAGGAGATACAATAACAGAAGCAGAGAGAAAGACAGAGAGACTCACAGACAGAGACTTTAAGACACTACACTACTGACCTTGAAGATGGAGGAAGGGGCAAAAAGCCAAAGCATGCAGGCAGCCTCTTGAAGCTGGAAAAGGCCAGGGAAAGAGCCTGCAACCAGAACGTGGCCCTGCAGACACCTTGACTTTGGACTGCCACTTCCAGAAGATAATAAATCTGTATTGTCTTAAGCCACCAATATTGTAGACATTTGTTACGGCAGCAAAAGGAAATTAATCCAGGGCTTCTGTGCCCACTTTAGCACTGTGCCTGGTAGCCAGTAATAGCAGTTTGTTCTCTCTCCACCTGGTCATGTCCAAGGACAGGTGCTTCTATTTCCCTCACAGCCCATTCATTTTGAACAGCTGTGAGATGGTGGTAGCCAGTCCATTCCCACGTGGACCTGAAATCGGCCCATCGGCCCTTTAAATTCGGCCTGGGCCCCTCTGCTCCTCACACCCCTCCAGATAACCACACAGAAGCCTCAGCTAACCTCCAAGTCTCTCCTGGGCTCATGCAGGGGACTGTTTGGACCCAAGTGCTTGTCCTATTTTTTTTTTTTGAGGGAGGAATACTTCAATATTTTTTAACTTAAAAATTGAGAAGATTTATTATAAAGATACATTGGTTTTTCACAGGGAGCAAAACCTGAGGCTATCATTTTTTTTAATCCTATCCTGAGGATATGTTCATTGATTTTAGAGAGAGGGGAAGAGAGGAGAGAGAAAAAAACATTGATGTGAGAGGGAAACATTGATCGGCTACCTCCCATTCGTGCCCTAATGGGGACTGAACCCACAACCCAGGTATGTGCCCTGACCAGGAATCAAACCCACAACCTTTTGATGTATGGGAGGACGATCCAACCAACTGAGCCACCTGTCTGTTTCATCACACGCCACTACATTTCACTTAGTCCTGGGGCCTAGCCTGTGAGCCTCGTTATGCAAAGCAATGTATTCTCTACAAGTCATCTCAAAATTTAAGTATGGACTAAGACATCTATTTCTGCCTCGCTAATAAAAATATCAACTGGAACCTCACTGTGGCCTTTCCCTAGAAATTAACTTTCACACTGACGTTGATCAGCATCTCTGGGTGTGACCATAAAACAATTCCAAAATCGCCTACTATGCATGCTAGTCTGCAGGTGGAATTACTTCATCCTGTGCACAAATTTATCGTGAGATTCCTTGGCAAATACCGAGCTGAGGGATGCTCTGCCTCAACCATAGCTATCACAAGGCCCCGACATGATCGAGCAAGCCTACCACAAAACTGGGAACACGGTTACCTCACGGAGGCTTGCTGGTGAAGAACCCACACAGGCATCTAGAGACTCCTCCATTTTTCATGTGCTCACAAATCAGCCTTAAATAATCAGCTGTTGACCCGAAGAAGGAACATACCTGGCAAGAAGGATTCCTTGTGGTTAATTGGGCTCAAATTCACAATCAGAGCAGCCCACTGAATTGCCAGCCTCCTGCTCTGTGCTCCTGCCGCTAAGCTGACCCTTATCAGGGAGTACCTGGAATCATCTTTCAACCAATAAGCTGAGACCCTGCCCGTGGAATTTGAGTTACACAGCAACAGACTCATTTGCATCTCTACTAACCAATCAGAGGGGCTTGTAACAACCAATCAGGATGTGAGATTCCAAGCAATCAGGGTAGGTGGACCAATCATACTATGCAAATTTGGATTTCTCATTTGCATAGAAATGGCCCAATCAGGGACCATGGCAGGAACGTTCAAGATAAACACTGACTTTCCTTTTGTCTGAGGAAAGCACTTTGGGTTTCCTCTTGATGCTGTGTCTCCCAGTTTGCAACTGGCTTGGTGGCGGCACACTTTTGTCACAACTTAATGAAGGTGATAAACTACTTTAATAGTTTGCCACATCTTTCCCCCCCTTTATTAATAAAAGTACTGGTTTCCCATGTCTGGTGTGCCACTTTCTTTCCCAGGCTCCGTGTTCCTTAAAGATTGTCAGCACAGTCTCTGCAGCCTCGGTGGTGAGTTCTCTCTACTCCCTGGAGGACCATGTGCCCTGGCTAAAGGACCTGAGCTCATTTACAGGTTGGTGCTTGTTATAATTTCTTTCCTCATCTTGAACTTCCATTTTCTCTTGCCACCATTTTCTTTTTTCATTGTTGTTGTTTTCTCCTTGACAAGAAGGAGGTAAAATTCTTTCTCACTGCCATTCTACAGTGCAAATAGCACCATGTGACTTGGTCTGCCTTTACCCTTGAGTGGCTGGCTCCCTTCTCCGCCAGCAGTGGTTCTCAGACTCCTCTGGGGTACTTGTTAAAAACACAAATTCTCCAGAGAATTCCACTCTCACTGGCCGTCAATTGCTGTATTAGTTAGGGTAACACTAGCTGTGAAGACAAACAAACCCCAAAGCGTACAACAGCTCAAACACAATAGAATTTAATTTAAGCCCCAAAACGGGTGCTCCAGATCCATGGGTGGTTCTCTCCAAACAATAATTCAGGGACCCAGGGCGTCCTCAATTTTGTCTCTCTGCCATCTTTAACATGCAGCTCCCAAGATCCCTGTGCTTGCCTGCATCAGCCTGGAGAAAGGAAAAGAGCATGGAGAACAGCGGGGCAGCCTTAATGGGTCAGGTCTGGAAATGGCACATGTTACTTCCATTCCTATTCCATTGACACGAGTGTTCCTCATTATAAAGGAGGCTGGGAAATATAGTTTAACTGCTAAGGAGGCTGGGAAATGTAGTCTATCCCAGAAAGAAGAGGACATGGTTATGGTGAAAAATCTGTGGTTGTGGACTAAGGGTTAGGCTTAGGAATCTGTATTTTCACAAGCCTCCCATGCGATCCTCAGATAGGACCCCACTTTGAGCAATACTACCCCACGCACCCCCAGTGCAGAGCCTACAGGCCTTTGTGAAGGGGCTCCTCTTGCCTCGCTAGCCCTGTCTGCACTCTCCACTCTCCTCTAAGCACATGAATCAGTAGCAGCTTCCCCAGTCTGCCCGGCTCCCACACCTCTGTGCTTGGTGATTGTTTCTGTTGTTCATTTGGTGAATTCCTGCTCATCCTTCAGGACCCAGGTGTAATCTCTTCTGTACGGCCTTCCCTGACCCACCTGCCCCCAAGGAGCACTGGCAGCACCTTCCCTAATGCCTCTGTTCTACCTGTACTGAATCTCATTATGGTATTGATCGCGCTGAATGGCGTTTGTTTACATGTGTGTCTTCCCATTAGACTAGGCGATCCCGGAGGGCAGCGACCTTTTCTTAATTATCTTTGTGTCCTCAGCACCTGGCATTTTGCCTGGTACCAAGTGGCACTCAGTTAAGAGTTTGCTCCTTTGTATGAGACAGCTGACCACATCGCCCATCAGGTCCTGTCTTGATTTTCTGCTCACGTCAAATAAGAAAAACGTCTCTGGTTATCCTTACAATTTTGCTGCCTTAATTCATTAAACCAAATCATCAAATGAGCTTTGTGTCACTCTGCCAGGTTTATGCCCCTTCTCTCCTTTCGCCAGCTGCATTCAAAGGCGAACTTTCCAATCGCTCCACTCCAGCCTCATCAACATCCGTCCCCATCTTACTCTTTTTCTTCAAGAGCCTTTTAGCAATGGCACTTTAAGAATTCTGTCAAGCAGAGCTGTTGAGCCATCTTCCCTTTTGGAGTCTCAAGTCATATCCCTGGATTTGCTGGGACCGTCAGAAGCCTACATCCCAGAAATCAGGAAGTATATCTTCCCCTCTCTAGAAATCATGGAATCCAACGTGGTGGTGGTGGTGGTAGCAGTAGGCCTCCAAGACGGTTTCCAATGAGCTCACTTCCTGGTGTTCACAGCCTTCTCACATTAAACTTCTGTTCATCTATGTTGTTCGTCTGAGATGAAGTTATAAAAATCTTTGCAGGTCCAGGCAGGTGGCTCAGTGGTTGAGCCTCAACCTATGAACCAGGAGGTCATGGTTCGATTCCAGTCAAGGGCACATGCCTGGGATGCAAGCTTGATCCCCAGTGGGACGAGTGCAGGAAGCAGCCAATTAATGACTCTCTCTCATCATTGATGTTTCTCTCTCTCCCTTTCTCTTCCTCCCTGAAAAAATTTTTTTAATTACAGCTCTTGTCTTAGTGTGTCCTCTCTCTCTCTCTCTCTCTCTCTCTCTCGCTCTCTCTCTCTCTCTCTCTCTCATAATTTGCTGCTCAGGGAGAAAACAGCTGCCGTGTCTTGAGGCAGTCCTGGAAAGAGACCTGTATGGCAAGCAACTGAGGCCTCCATCCAACAGCCACGTGAGTGAGCCTGGAAGCAACTCCTCCAGCCCCATTGGAGCCTTGCGATGACTGTAGCCCCAGCTGATGTCTGGCTGCAACCTCATGCGACATCCTGAGCCAGAACCACTCAGCGCTATCGACCCTCAGACACTGGGTGAGATCATAAATGTTGTTCAAGCTGCTAAGTTTAGGGGCGGGGGGATTTGTTATGCAGCTATAGATAACTAATACAACCAGGCTTCCCTCTCTCATTCTAATCTTACCTTCCAGTCTCCTTTAGGTCAGACCTCAGTGGTGTGAGAGGTACGACCATCAGCTGGGGATGCCCAGAATTTCCCAGTGTGAGGACCTGATATATGGTGAGGCGGTGCAAAGGCCCAACACGACATCCTGCTTCTATTCTCATTTTGAGACGTGTGTCTATAGAATGAGCCAGCCGTATCCCCCTTCTGGCCAATGGGTCTTATCAGACTTCGGATTCATCAGTTGTAAGAAACCCTTTTTAAAAGAAAGTTAAAGGGATAGAATAGTAGCTGGCACATAGTAGGTGCTAACGGGCTATTGTTGATATTCTCATCAGCAGGACATCAATAGTTTATATGCTGTCGCCCCAACGAACAACTCTGTTGCTTTAGAACAACACATGCACAGCTACTGCTACACATTGATCTTGGTTCCAGGAAAAACCGCCTTGATTGTAATGATGAGGCCATATCGGCAACCCTTTTGAAATCGTAAATTCGGTTTAATAGGATTTCTCTGCAGATTGACATATCAATAGCTCAGATTCCAAATATTGTTCTCTTTCCAAGCCCTCCTCGGTTTGGCTAACCATGCCTATTGTAATGTGTATGTTCTGGTTGTTTCTAGTAAAAATTCACATTAACCAGAGCTCTCCGGCTAATTTTGAAATTGACCTGGAGCTACATTGACATTATCTTTAAGGGTTTAGACTTCAGCTAGATGCTTTCTAAGAAAATCCACAGCCATCTTAGGAAAATGTATCTGATTTGCAACCCTTTCCCTGAATCAGTAATAAGTAAATCTATAAAGGATAGAAATGTTGTTTAATGAAATCATCTGGTAAATATTTTTCAAAGGTTTAGAAGTAGTGAAAAATGTTAACATAACAGGCCTGTAGTGTTACACTTATCCACGTTTAGCATTTGTCTCCAAAAGTCTAGAAGAGAAGCCTTTTATCTCGACAATACTACATTCTTCCATTTATAACAGGCTCTGATTTTTAAAGCAATTTCTATTCAAAACATCTTTTATTACCTGATTCAAATGCGCCTTCCTTTGTGTAATCAGGTAACCTGGCTCCTGTGCCCTTTTCTCTCCCCTTAGAACCTTTTCATGCTTGATGCCGCCTACCCCATCCCTCACCCCTTGGGGGGGGGGTTCCATTTCACTCCTAAAGGGCTCCTTTCGCCCCAGGTTTTAACCTGTAAGTTGCTCAAGACTCTTGAAAGAAGCTAGGTGACAGGTCTTAAATAAACAACGATAAATGTATGTGTTTCTGACTAGGTGCCTATGAACGGAATTGCCAATAAATCAGCCCCAGATTAAATATCAAAGGGGGAGGCTTCACGGAGGGGAAACCGTGCGTTCTTTTGTAATGCAAACTAGCACATCCTCCTGCTTTATCATTTTAGATGTTCATATCTGCTGCTTTCTTACAGCAAGATGCACCTGGTCCAGATGGTGACTTTTATCATAGACTTTGGCTTTCCTTTTAAGACCCTTCGTAAATATTCAGTAGGCACCTTAAGTGTGGGCCCTATTGCCTCTCCCTTCCTTGTTGCCTCTGGTTCCCTGGGGACTGGTGCCTCTGGGCCAATGTGTCCATCACGTTTCCACTGGGCGGGACCTCACAGGTTCTTCCACCCGGACCCACTGCACAGAAAGGATAAGCAGTTTCACAAATTCTAGTAGGAACACACGCGAAGATGAAATACAGGGGCACGTATTCCAGAGGACCCGCCATCGCCGAAACCATTAGATACTTCGTGCTGAAAACAGATTTATCTCAACCCGGGGGAGTGCCTGACGCTTGATTCCCAGCAACTCCTTCTTCGGGGAGAACAGGGAACCGTGTTCCCTGGTGGGGTGCAGCCTTGCGCTTGCGAACAGGGCCGGCAGCCTCAGCTTTGGAGATAGGAAGTAAACAACAACTCCCAAGACAGAGCCCGGACCTGGCTGCCTTCCTTAAATGGCTGATGGAAATGGGATTTAGTGCCTGGGGCTCTGCACTGAGTCCCCCTGCCTCCTGCTGTGCTACTCCCAGCCCCAGCCCATGGGAGGTCACGCTCTCAGGGCAGCCTGAGTTCTGGCAGAGGACAGACAGTCACCTGCCCTGATGGATGGCCATCATCCTGCCTCTGGCCCAATTCAGGCCTTCAAATTAACCGCGCTGACGGCATGGTCCTGCCCCAAGTTCTGCTGAAAGACGGCGGCACCGATGGGTCCTGGAGTCAAACAGGGAACAGGCAGCCCCCTTACCTCTCTATCTCAAAATCAGCTCAAAAATATGTTTATGCAAAGGACTGTAAGCATTCAATCTTTCAAAAGTCTCCTGAAGCCCGGCCATGTGGCTCAGTGGTTGAGCGTTGACCTAGGAACCAGGAAGTCATGGTTCGATTCCTGGTCAGGGCACATGCCCCAGTTGCTGGCTTGATCCCCAGTGGGGGGCATGAAGGAGGCAGCCAATCAATGGTTTGCTCTCATCATTGATGTTTCTCTCTCTCTCTCCCTCTCCCTTCCTCTCTGAAATCAATTATATATATATATATTTTTTTCTTTTTTAATGTCTCCTAAATTTCCGCTTAGCAGACCTGCTTCAGTGAGTGAAAGAATGCTCTCTCACTCACACTTTTCCTTACAACCTACCACTCCCATCATTTGGTCTTTTGCACTTTCTCACAGAAAACCAATGGCTTCTTTCTAAACCTCGAAAAGGAAAGTGAACAATTCAACACTCAACACATATATGTTGACCAACCCGTTAAACCCATTCCTCCGACCCCCATGGGTGAAGAATCCCGTTATCAATGGGCAGAGTAGATGCTGCTCAGGGAAAGCACCCCCTCCCCCGCCTCGGTGTTTCCTGTTGGTTTGGGGGTCCGAACCACCCAGGAAAATTGTTCCTGGCTCTGTCTCATCAACACTCCCGCCACCTGCCAACAAGCGGTAGGGAAAAGGATGCTGAGCGCCTGCCATTGGGAATGCCAAGGAAAAGACTCCGCCAGTTTCCCTCTGCGTCTTAGAGCCTCACAGCTCACTGGTTTGGGCAAAGCAGGTCAATACACTTTCATTTTCACCCTAATGAGTGGCTTTTCAGAAAATATGACACCCAGGTGAGTCCCCCCCCCACCCAGGGATCTACAGCCTCGGCCCTCCTACGAGGCGCCTACCTTCTCCTCTGGCTCCTGTGGGATCCTCAGGTCCAATCTTGGACGAGCCTCCTCAGGAAGACATCCTGACCCGCCCGGCTCTCACAGAGCATCCCTTGATCTCCACAAGTGAGCACACTGTTGTTTCTTTTTTGTTGTTGTTGTTAATCCTCGCCTGAGGATATTTTTCCATTGATTTTTAGGGAGAGGGAAAGACAGAGAGAAAGACAGATGTGAGAGAAACACATCCATTGGTTGCCTCCTGCAGAGCCGACCAGGTCCCAGGCCGGGGAGGAGCCTGCACCCAAGATACGTGCCCTCGACTGAAATGGAACCTGGGACCCTTTGGTCCGCAGTGACGCTCTATCCACTGAGCCAAATGGGCTAGGGCCACACTGTTGTTTCTTGACAACAATCTCTGTTACCTTAAACCAATGGTTCTCAACCTTCCTAATGCCGCGACCCTTTAATACAGTTCCTCATGTTGTGGTGACCCCCAACCATAAAATTATTTTTGTTGCTACTTCATAACTGTCATTTTGCTATTGTTATGAATCATAATGTAAATATCTGATATGCCGGATGTGTTTTCATTGTTACAAATTGAACATAATTAAAGCATAGTGATGAATCACAAAAACAATATGTAATTATATATGTGTGTTCCGATGGTCTTAGGCGACCCCTGTGAAAGGGTCGTTCGACCTCCAAAGGGGTCGTGACCCACAGGTTGAGAACCGCTGCCTTAAACTCTGTCAAGAACGAGAACCAGGTACTGCGTTCGGCTGCCTCGGCCCTTTTTAAGAAACGGGCAGGTGAAACTGAGCGGAGTGCAAACCCCCTTACACCTTCCCTGTGCTCCCGAGAGCACCCAGCACAGAGCTGAGCACCCAGCAGTTCTCCACACGCAGCTGATTGACCAGCATGTGCCTTAGTGACACATCACAGAGCAGGGTGGCTGCAGTGCACAGCCAGCAGCGGGGACCTCTGACTTCCTGCTTTCATCAACGCCATGGGGCTGAAAAGCTGGGCACACAGTAGGTGCTAAATAGATTTTTATGGATTGATTAACCACTGGAGGGACCATGACTTATGTAGGATTTATTCGTGCTTTCGATGCCAAAGGGGGGTGGATTTAGTGAAGCGTAACGTTAGAAAAACAAAACCCCAACCGGCAGAGAGGCCGGCTTCTGCTCTGTTTATGCTCCTGAAACAGATGTCCTCTTGGACCTGGGGGCTCCTGATGAGCTGTCCACCCTTCCAGTGACCTGTGCGGTCAGTAATCAAAGGGAGGCTCTTCCCTCCTCGACACCAGTCCTCCGGATCCTAAGACTGATTTCCACTTCCGGTCCAGTCCCAGCTGCTGATAAAAGGCAAAATCAGCATCCACTGTGCCCACTCAAAGGGCAAGGCCTGGAG
The DNA here is from genome assembly GCF_000412655.1 of Myotis brandtii. Lineage (NCBI taxonomy): Eukaryota > Metazoa > Chordata > Mammalia > Chiroptera > Vespertilionidae > Myotis > Myotis brandtii. The sequence continues at coordinate 3,769,874 of NW_005367354.1, read as the reverse complement.
CTAATAACAAAAGAAGCGGCACCCCTGTGTTGAGCATGGTGAAAAGTCCAGAGGCTTCGGAAGCAACAGGCTCAAATTCCAGCTCTGCCACTTCCTGGCTGTGTGATTGAAGGAGACCACCGGCCCTCTCGGTGACTCAGCTCGTGGGACCGATAATGCTAATTCCACAGGTTGCCATGATGATTCAGGAGACATCACGGGCAGAGTGCTTGGCATGTAGTAGCTACTGGATAAATGAACGTTTTGTTGTGGTTGTTATTACAGATGCAAATAAGGAGCAAAGTCCATCCCAGCCCCAGGGGGCCTGGGGCGCCCTCCCAGGCAGGCGGGATGTGGCTTCCCCGGGGCCTCTCTAGGTGACCGTAGGAGTCTTTCCAGCACAAAGCCCGCGTCTGATGGACTGCACCCAGAATGGTCTATGATCTGAGCAGGGACTGGATGTTCCAGAGCGTTTCAGTCTACTTCCCTGTGCATCGCGAGTGCACTCCTCCACAGCCCATCTGCTCGGAGCATATACATCAGTCCTGAGCCAGAGCCCAGCCTGGGGCGTTCTGTCAGGACCGGGAAGCACACTCCACAGCGCTGATCCTGTGCTTTGTGGTGACATCCTTGCCCAGGGCCCAAGATGTTCCCATGGGCAACCCCCAACGCATCCCATGTACTGTGTAGTGAGATGGTGCCAAGCATGGACCATATCCCATCTGCCACAGAGCAGGGCAGCGACTAACCCAGAACACATCCCAGACCCCAGCAAGAGAGGAGAGCCATAGCACATGTAGATCAGTGTGTGTTGGGGAGACCCCGGGCGGGGGGGGGGGGGGCACGATGACTCGAACAGCGGCACTCGCGTCAAGAGCAACCCTTCCTACGCAGCCCAGCCGGGTCCACACCCAGCACGCCAGCTCTGCAGAGCCCACTGCAGGGGAAGAGCTGGCTTCAAACTCAGGAAATTCTTATTTGCATTCAGCCTCTGGGATGAAAGACAGGTGGGGTAAGGAGAGGGTAGACAAGCCCACTGCACACAGCTTTTCTCGTTCTTCCCATGAGCTGCCCCCTCTCCCTGTGAGCTGTGATCAAGCTCCACCCCAGAGGCATTGCCACACTCCAGGAGGGCACCCCTGGCACCCCCGAGGCCAGCGGAGGGCCTCCTCTGTGTGGAAGCAGGGTCAGCAGAGCCTGGCTACCCTGCCATCGCCAGCAGCGGAGCTGGGAGGACCCTTACACCTTCACCGAGATGGAGCCGAGGAAAGACTCTTGGGTGCATAGTTTCTTCTTTCACTTGAGCATCATTCAAAACGATCTGTAAGACACTGTGATTGATTCAGACTGCCTGCTCGTAACCCATCCCAGACCCGCCAACCTTAGACACGTTTTCATATTGCCTGCAGCTGCCTTTTGTGCTGCTCCAGACCGTGACCCGTGGGTTCCTGAGTGCCCACAGCTGGTGGATCCGTGCGGCTCATTTCAGGGGACATGAATGGACGCTGACTCACCTGTGCCTTTGTTCTTCTCTCTGCCTTGCGTTGCTTGAGACCCTACCTGTGTATCTTCTCAAAATCCCAGGTGATCCCTCTTTTTCCCTTGTCCTGCCTACATTACTTTTCCTGCACCATTTCCAGAACTTAGCATTCAAACCACATCTACTGTTCCCCTTCAGGTTCCAGGATCCTTGGGGGGCTTTGCCCCCCCCCCCCCCACCCACCCCCTGCTCCCCCTTCAAGGCAACTGCTGTCACCCCCTCCTCAGGACACACCACTTTCCTGGCTGACCTCGTGGTCAGGGATGGATTCCTCTCTGCAGGGCTCTGCTGGGTCACCTCCCCTCCCCCAGGCTTCACACTCCGAAACTTCATTAGACTTTTTTCTTATTGTCAGGAAACGCAGCTACTCTGACACCGATGGGCCATTTCCCTGGCGTCCTCCTCCCTTTCCCTGACAGTCCTCCCGCTACCCTCAGTAGATTATTATTATTTATTATTTATCAGCCGCCACACTGTACTCTGCTTCCTACAAGATATTAAAGAAGACACAATCCGAGCACTGAGTGTACAGCTGAGAGCAGAGGCCTGCATTCAGACATCACAGCCCTGAGCTGAAAGAAAGGGATTTACGTACCCCGCCCAGTGGTTCTCAACCTTCTGGCCCTTTAAATACAGTTCTTCATGTTGTGATCCAACCATAAAATTATTTTCGTTGCTACTTCATAACTGTAATGTTGCTACTGTTATGAATCATAATGTAAATATCTGATATGTAGGGTGGTCTTAGGCGACCCCTGTGAAAGGGTCGTTCGACCGCCAAAGGGGTCGCGACCCACAGGTTGAGAACCGCTGCCCCCCCAACAAGTCCTCAGGCTGCCCTGGCGGGTGGGGGCGGACCCTGGTAGATGTGGGCGGGGCCTGACGAGTGGGGGCGAGGCCTGCACAGCACGCCCCAGGCCGGCTTCTCTCAGAGCTGCAGAGCTAGGGGCTCCCTACCTGATCACACCCCGCCCCGCTACACACACCACTCACACCCCTCAGGCCTCAGCGGCATTGCCAAAGGCAGTGGAGGGGGTGCGGTGGGAGCGGGGGTGCTGAAGCCCATTAGCCTTTACATCTAGATGCGGGCGCGGGGAAGGGAGAGAAGGGAAATGGAGATAACAGATATTTCTAATGAAATGCAAAACCAGATGAGGTGTGTAGGGGTGGGGGTTGGGGGCGGGAATAAAACCCAAGATCGAGAGTTACCAGGGCAGGGAAGACTGAAATGAAAAGTTCTGGCGGAAAGGAAAAGCCTGCATTGGAGCCCCTCACGGGCCTCCAGTCCTATTAGGGTTGCAGGCGGGAGTCTGTGTAGACAGCAAGTATAGACACAGAGTTGGTAGGACTAAGAAAGTAAGTGTAGCTAGACCACGTGAGAGGCTGGGGAGGCGGTTAGTCCGCGTAGACGGGCAAGGCTGGTGTGGGCAGAGTAGGTGCTGTCTCAAGAGAGGCCGTGGGGACTCAGGAGGGTCAGTGTCAACAGGGAGGCCAGCGAGGAGCGGCGTGGGGACAGACTGAAGAGGGCCAGTGGTCGGGATCTGCAGGGCCGGCCGCGGTTCTTCCGAGGTTCGGACAATCCCTGCTCCTTTCCGTGGCTGGAGTGTCAGAGGGAGGGCGGAAGCCGAAAGACCATTGGACTTCTCCTTCTCAAACTTTTCTGCCAGCTTCCTCAGGTGTCGAGAGCAGGCGGGGAGCCCGCCTCGGTCCAGTCCCACACCCGGGCGAGGGGCGGGAGGCCGGGCCG
>NW_005367354.1:3757995-3765241 GCF_000412655.1 Myotis brandtii | reverse complement strand
ACCCTGGGGCGGCCGCGCGCCCTGCCCTTTGGGAAGGTGCGAGCCTCCGTGCAGTGAGCAGCCAGGCTGGGTTTCCTGCCCCCTCCCGTCCTCACCCCGCAGTTGGGGACCGATCTCTTTACTCATCCCAAGTAACTTTCGAGGTAGAGGAGCTCGAAACCCATGGGGAGGGGACCCGCGCAGCCCTTGTTGTGACACCCCCCCTTCCCTTAGCACCTATGGGTGCCGCCGTGTTCGGGGACGCGGAAAGGAGAGCTTACGCGGACGGTGAGGCTGTGGTGTCAGGGAGGGAGGGGTTGTTTGTGTGCGGGATAGACAGTGTGGACGCGCACCCCGACTGCCGCGGGGGTGCGGGGTGGCCGAGGGCTCGCGTCCGGGTTTCCGGGGCCTGGAGCGGGCCGAGGGTTGTCTGCGGTCGATCACAGCGCGGGTGAGGGCTCCGGGCAGCCCCTACCCCGGCCGGCCCCGAGGGAGGGGTGCGCTCCCCTGGCGCCCACAGAGCAGAACCGAGAGCCCGGCTAGATCCGGGGTAGATCCGCGGCAGCTCCCGGGGCAGGTCGGGTCTGCGCTGGCTGGGAAGGCGGGGACGCGCTGCCGCCTGCCGCCGCGGTCACAGAGGAGGGGATGGGGCAAAGCCGAGTCTCTCGGATGCCTGGATCCTCTAGCTGAGAAGCCAGGGGTCGTTCCCGGGCACCGGGACCCAACGGTAGACACGGTCCATCTTCGGGTCCTCCCGCGGGTCCCCAAGGATGCTGATGGGTGAGGAACCCCAGCTTCTGCCATCGCCGCTGCTCTGCTTTCCTTCCCCCCACCCCCCCCCCCGCCTCCGGGCGAATCGGGGACGCAGGTATTTGTGTAGCATTAGGCGAGACCTCGGCGGGCGCGGGGGAACCGCACCGCGGAGGACGCGGAGCTGCCGCGGCCGGAAACTTCCACTCCATCAGCTCAGGGGCAGTCGGCTCCGCTGCTGCGTGCTCCAGCTCCTGTCGGCGCCCTTACGCTGGGATTGGGATTGTGGCTCTGTGTGCAGTGAAGTCTGTCCTGTTCACGGCTGTCCTGACCCTAATTCCAGTCTCTTTAGTCATCTGGTCACCACAGAGTTCTTCCCCTGCGCTCTGCTCTGGTCCCTCACTCAGCCCTGGGAGGGCAGAGTTCAGGAGTTATTTCGGTTTAGGACCCATGGCAGTAGACTTAACTAGCACACTTCATCCTGGTGTTGTTAAAAAACGTATTGGGGTATGGAGAGCTAACTTTCTCACTCTTTAGGGAGGGTGGTGGGGAACAGTTACATAAATAGTTCATCCTGATGCAGGTCAAACACATCTGGGAACACAGAGGTGAATACTTTACAGACTGGTGGGTACGGATGGATTTGAGCAAGTCACATAATCCGGGTGTTTATACAGGAATGGAGCTGTGTGCCACTGAGGAATATAGACTCTGACCCACACGGTGTTCCAAGCCCACTGGATTTATCAATCCTGCTCTAAGATCAGGGAATTGCTAGCATCTGTGCCCTTAAACTCTATATGGATTTAATGGCATTTAAATTGGTTTATGGGCTGATGCATTTAACCACTTTTAATAACTTTTCTGCACAAGCATCTAATAAACCATACTTGCCCATGATTAAGGAAAACGTTTTCCTCTGTGCCGCCTCTCCATTTCTAGCACAGTGAATGGAAATGTACGTTCTCCCAACTTTCATCTGCAAGCAACCATCCAAACGAAATACCTCGAGTTGTACAGAAAGAAAATATCCTATGGTAGCCATGGTAACCAATAGATTAAGGGTTATTGGTTTTCATCTGTCTGTGATGTGGGGGGTGGGGGGGGGAATCTAGTATTGTGTCTTTTTAATTATGTTTCTAATGAGTGGTGGTCATACTTCAAGTCCTCGGTGTGGGAGATGAGCAAGACCGAGAATTCAGTTGTGTGAGAGGCTGTGGCCACAAAGCCGAGGGGAGCCCGAGAGAATGACTTCTGCTACCTGCAGCTCCTCGTATCCAGCGAGCAAATGGATGGAGCCTTTCTTGTATTTCAAGTAGATGAGAATTGAGTCCCTTCCTTTAAGATGAAAAAAAAAATGTATTTTGCTTTTAAGCTCTTACTAAATGAACCTTTTAAGTCCAGCTCCTGTTTTCTAGGAATAAACATGTTAGAAGTGTGGCTGTTGGTGTGGATTGCGTGTTACAGTTGTTCTCCACACCTGTCAGTCTAAGTGAGGCATGTCGTTAGTCTATTCAAATCTTGCCTATTTCAATATTCATGCATTTCCATGGTGATTCATTCCATCTTTGTTTACTTAGTCAACCTTATAAATCTTTGGCATCAATTTCACTTGTGCAATCTTTTTTTTTCCTTTTCGTTCATTTATCAATTGATTTGGCTGCAAATCATTCCCATTGAAAGCATTTCCTTTTTTTCCCCTTCTAGTTCCCAAAAGTTCACACTATTCTTCATTACACACTGTTTTAAAGGGGTTAAATTTTGTAATAGACCCAAATAACACCACTGATGCTAATGTAGGTTTTTAGCATCTCATTTGACATGTATCTGTGCATGAGGTTTTTGTTTTGTTTTGTTCTTTTCGGCTTACAATAAGGCTGTCTTGCTTTATGGCCCAAAGACATCAATCCAATCTGGCAGAATTGACTAAAAGTCTCTCTTCCTTCTTCCCTTCTCCCCTTCCTTTTTTTCCTACCCTGTATGACTCAAGGAGTTCTGTATGTTTCCCGTTATATCTGGCTCAAGCAGACTTGAGGACTTTATGTATTGGACTGGGCCTGTCCTTCTAGGATCTTTTCTCTTCGGGTAGTAGCCAAAGACAGAAGGCTGGGGAGCATCAGAGGATTTTCAGGTGCCGCACACATTTATCCACCACATAGAGTGTCCCTGGGATCATAGTAACCTTGCAAGCTCACTGAACAGGCAGTTTTGCTTAAAGTGAGTGATAATTTTTCACCTGCTTTCAGCTTTGCTTCCTAAAGATGCAGGCCCATGCTAATCACACCCTGTCTGCTTCAGAAATATCACCGCAAGCACGAGCACTCTACAGTCTATGAGGGTCAGGGGAAGTAATTGGAATACTTACGTTCAAAGTCAGATGGAGAAATGGAATTCTTGCCAACCTTGTGATTCTATAATCAATCAACTAAGTGCCTCCTTGGGGGTGGAGAGAGGAAGAAACACCCTGGGTAAGAAAACCCAGCTGATGGTTGCGGTGGCTGAGGAGAAACCGAGGCAGAAACCGTGTAGGATGACTAGAGAACATGACCTCTCTACGGACAGAAAACTTACCTGTAGAACCAAGTGTTCAGAAACTGGAAGAGTATTTGTAGCTTGTGCAGAAGATGTCATTTGTACTTCCTCGGGAAATCAGGGGTCATTTTCTAATATGCAATATATATAAATATATATAATATACTTAATATATATTAATATATTCTATAATATATATATATATTCGGTAACAATCTTTGGAAAGTACTTCCATTTGAAGAACGTTTACCTAGAAGTGGTCCTCACAATTTTGGCGAAGAAGGAAACGCGGGTCAGAATTCTTTGCCCTCCCATTGGATCGGAATTACTGAGATCAGGACCGCTCTGAAAGCAAGCTCTGGGCTCTGCCTCCGACAGCTACACGCATACTTCCCCAGAGTCCCAGGTCAGAAAGGTAATCTGCACTTCCTCCCAGGAAAAGCACTTGAGAACAGGGAGCTTGAAGCTGTAAATTAAGATGAGGCAAGTTGGTCATGATTATCTTGTGGCATTTCCACCCTTAGGGTGAGAAGGGGGAGATTTCTCATTTCCCATGAGAGGATACCTGTGTGAAATGCAGGTGGTCCCGAGACGCCTAGCTTGCAGCAGCCGATGCTGAATCAGAAGCTAGAGCAGAAATGGTCCGGGATGGTCATGACAGGGGGTCAGATTTGGGCCAAGATGCAAACTCGCCAACATTTAAAGGCTGTCATTGGCCCCACACGTGTCAGCTTTTATCATTGTTGTATAGAGTTTTGAAATGTTTAAATTGTTGATCTTTTAAAGGATATATGCACACATATATACAAATATACACTGAGTGGCCAGATTATTATGACCGGCCAGATTATTATGACCACCCCACCAGTACAATGAAGTGAATTAGTTATGCAAATAATAATAATAATAATAAAACCTTGAGAGTATTTGCTTAGGAAGTTTTCAATATTCAGTATTTTTGGAAGTGTCAATGAAGTACTGATGGGGTGGTCATAATAATCTGGCTGGTCATAATAACCTGGCCACTCAGTGTATATATTCTGCCAACTTTATTTCTCCAAAATGACCACTTGAACATAAAATTCGCCATCTTCGCCACGTTTAAGCATAGAGCTCAGTGGTGTTAACGTTCACATGGTTGTGCAGTGGCTGGCCAGAACTTTTCATCATGGGAACTGAAACTCCCTACCCATTAACCATCCGCTGCCCATTTCCCCTCCCCAGTCTCCTGCCAAGATCCATCCCTCTTCCCTTGTTTTATGTGTGAATTTGACTACTGTAGCTGCCTCACATAAGTGGAATCTTACGGACATGTCTATGAACATGGACATGCACTATCTCTTCCTGGTCCTGCTTTCACTTCTTTTGGATATACTAGTATACCCAGAAGTGGGATTGCTGCGTTCTAACAGTTTTTACCCTGATATATCACATCGATCTTCCGTTTAAGAGATTGGGTGACAATGCAGTTAACCGAACACCGAACACAGATAACGAATGCAGTAGAGGCGACTGACACTCGCTCTTCCTTTTCTGCATGTACATTTCCTGGCGAGTCCCTCCAGTCTCTTACGCTTTGCTTCTAGGGCTCCCCGGGTCGCTGTGGAATTGCCGGGTGGGTACAGGCATGGGCTTAGTGTCAGAGTTGAAGTCCGGTCTCTGGTGCCAACTAGCCGTTGTGGCCTTGGAAAAATCCTTGATCTCAGTAAGCTTTGGTGTTCTCTTTTTAAAAAAAAAAAAATTTTAAGAATATATTTTTATTGATTTCAGAGAGGAAGGGACAGGGAGAAAGAGATAGAAACATCAATGATGAGAGAGAACCCACACTGGGGTTCGAGCCTGCAACCCAGGCATGTGCCCTTGACTAGCATCGAGCCCAGGACCCTTCAGTCTGCAGACCAACACTCTATCCACTGAGCAAAACCAGCTAGGGCTGGTTCTCTCTCTCTCTCTCTCTCTCTCTCTCTCTCTCTCTCTTTCTCTCTCCCTCTCAATTGAGGGGACAATCATGGGCAAGATAACTCTGAAAAAGCCTGCATCACAGTGTCTGGCCTGGAGAAGTGCTCTAGAAAGGAGAGCTTAGGTCAAGGGGTAGTCATACAAGAGGCAGCAGCAACCTTTACGATCTGAGAAGCGTAGAAGCCCATCCTGTTAAATGTGCTCATATACACGTTTTCGTGGTGTGCCAGAGTGTGTACGTATTGGATTCTGTGAGTCTTGTTATCAGTACTTAACTCTGAAACGCATAAGAGATTTGCATCACAATTGCAATAGCTAAAAATATCCTTGAGTGGATTTGCTATGTGAACTCTTAATTCCATTTTCCATATCATAATTTTAGAGTTGATGTGGATTTTAGAGGTCAGCTAATCCACCTATTATTCAATCACCAAACCTGTATCAAGGCCCAATAATATCATAATAACAATAATAATAGCTTCCAGTTATTGCTGCCCACTGTATTTTAGTACTTTACATATATTATCTCTAATCCTCGTATCGACACTGCGAGGTAGGGATAATCCCACATTTTACAAATGAAGACGAGACTCAGAAAGGGAATCAACTGGCCCAAGGCCACAAATCTCGTCACATTGGCCAGCTGGGTGTGAACCCAGATCTCTCAGCTACCAGTCTGTCTGTCTTGTCTTCTGTGTGTGTGTGTGTGTGTGTGTGTTTCTGATGCTTCAGACTGGGTCTCAGTGCACTGGCATTCACATTGCCTGTGATGTGCCAGGTACTGCCTTGTCTGTGCCAATTAACATTTTAAATAATTCTCTTAGAGGGAAGGTGAGCTAAAATAAGAATATTTACCAGGTCTGACCGACATTCATCATAATTTTGGATTTGCACACCTGCTTCCATTTACTCTGGTTCCTAGAAGGCTAATGAGAAAAAGTTGTAGATGCTTGAGTAGCATCTGTTTCCTTATTGAGCCAGTGTAATAAGTAGCAAATTAAAGACGAGAAACAAAGTAGAAGGGATTAAGGACATATCCGAGGATGACTGGAAACTAATCTGGGCTTGTTCACTCTTGACTCCCCGGAGCCTAGCACAGTGCCTGACACAAACCTCGTTAATAAAAATGTTTGCCTGGATAGGCTGATGTCCAGAGACAGTGTCGGGTGATAGACATCCGAGCCTCTGTTTTAGATCCTTCCTTCACTCCATGGCTACATACTTATCTGCTCATGATTTTCATTGTGTGGAATGTTAGATGCTATACTTGGCCATCTTTCTGCTAAATATGCTTATTGGTGAGTTTAACTAATCTAAATGGAATCTTCTAGGGTTTATGACTTGAGACTTTGAAAACTAGTTTCCTTGGAGCTTCTTCATCCCAGTGATGACTTGAATCTATTTGACACTGTTGAGAATTGACACAAAGTTCATCCTTCACAGCATGCTTGCTTGCAAAGGGATGTCCCCACTCAGATTTTTAAGTTTTGGGGATTTCACAAAAGCATTGTTTTAAATAAAATGAAGCACCTGGAAATGACATAGACTGACGTGAAAGGGCGGGAATACTGTGTTTTCCAACAACTTCAGTCTTGTCTTTATTTTTTTTAAAATATATTTTTATTGATTTCAGAGAGGAAGGGAGAGGGAGAAAGAGCTAGAAACATCAATGATGAGAGAGAATCATTGATCTGCTGCCTCCTGCATGCCCCACACTGGGGATTGAGCCAGCAACCCAGGCATGTGCCCTGACCGGGAATCGAACTGTGACCTTCTGGTTCATAGGTCAGTGCTCAACCACTAAGCCACATGGGCTGGGCAAGGGGTTTGTTATTTTGCCATTGAATTCGCTGATTTGCTTGAAGTGAAAAAATATAAGATGACCATGCTCTAATTCTGGCTTTCTGAACTAAAAGCAAGAGCCATGGGATTTGGGAAGTGTAAGCCCCGCCTTTGGAAGCTGGGTTTGTGACCTGGAGGCAGGAGAGAGAGAGAGAGAGAGAGAGAGAGAGAGAGAGAGAGAGAG
>NW_005367354.1:3752633-3757932 GCF_000412655.1 Myotis brandtii | reverse complement strand
GTGTGTGTGTGTCTGTGTGTGTGTGTGTGTGTGTGTGTGTGTGTGGCCGATCCGGCTCCTGAAGAGCCCGCTGTAAGAGGAGTGCTGTAATCTATTCGGTTCATGCTGTTCCAACCAGCTTTAATCATCACAACTTGAATAATATTCAAACTGTGAAAGGAACATATTTCTTGCTGAAGCCAATGTGTGCCAAGTGGAAGCGCCAAAGCTTCTCAGTGTAGGATCTATGGCAACACCTTGCAAAAAAAACAAAACACCTGGATTGCTCCATGTGACGTGGGGAAACAGCTTTTCTCCACAATCAAATGGCACTAAGATTTAAACTTTTCTTCTTTCACCCTGGCCAGGTAGCCCAGTTGGTTGGAGCATCGTCCCACACACCACAAGGTTACGGGTTCGATTCCCAGTCAGGGCTCATACCTAGGTTGTAGGTTTGATCCCGGGTCCAGGCATGTACGGGAGATAACATGCATTTTCTTCCTCACATCAATGTCTCTCTTTCTCTCTCTCCCTCCTCCTCTCCCCATTCCCTCTCTCTCTTCTCGCCGATCTCTCTAAAAAAATAAAAAAAATCAATGAACATGTCCTCAGGTAAGGTTTTTGTTGTTGTTGTTGTTTTTAAATTTCCTCCTTTTCACCCCAGAGGAGAAAAATGATTTTCATGGAAGCCATGCTTCATGGAAGTCACCGCCTCTCATGTGAGCTAAAGGGACATCTCCCCGGGCCCAGGTACCTGACAGGGTCTGCAGGAGAAGTCTGGCGGTGCAGGGCCCCCCTGGAGAGAGCGGATGTGGGTTGTGTGACCTGGGAGGCACCGGTGACAGGACATAAGGGGAAGGTCGTGGGCAGCCACTAGTAGGAAAGCAGCTTGAGCCACTGCCTTCCTGGGATAAAGACACACAGACCGCCAGGCTGTGGCAGGGCCCCGCCCTGGGTTTCTCCATGGCAACACCTGCCTGTGCCCAGGCCTCTCCCTCACATCCCGGTGAGGAGAGCATCCCAGGGCCACAGCCCGGCTCAGGCTCCCCGCAGGAATATACAGCTTGTCTCCGGATTCTGCAGAAACTGCAGAGCCATCCTTGTTGGGGGGGATTCCTGGGGGAGGCTGCGAGGTGGGGTGGGCACTCACTGAGCTGTGAAGTCACCGTTCGAGAGCTGTCACTTCAGCTGTTTTTATTCCAGGTGTGTCTCCCAGGAAGTCTGGTCTTCAGGAACAGTTTTTGATTCTGGGCTAGACACTCGGGCCAGAGATAGTCTCCGTGGCCGTAGGAAAAGGGCGAGGCAGTGGCCTCTCTGACTCTCTGCTCCTGTGTGACCAGGGGGCCTCTGGGTGTGGGGACCGGTGTAGGGGACATGAAATTGACAGCTAGGGACTGAGCATGGAACAGCGTGGAGGGCAAGAATCGATCCCTGTCCTGCCCAAAGTTACAATTAAAACATATTTACTTTCAACTCAACAACAAACAGCCTGATTGAAAAACGGGCAAACGACTTGGTTGGACATTTCTCCAAAGAAGATACACCCATAACCAATAAGCACATGAAGAGATGCTCAACTCCACCCTGATCATTAGGAAAATGCAGACGGAAACCACAGTGCGCTACCACTTCACAGCATCAGGAGACTGTTATGAAAACAAGCAGGAGATAACGGGTGTTGGTGCTGATGTGGAGAAATTGGAGTCCTCATGTGCTGCTCGTGGGAATGTAAAATGGTGTAACTGCTATAGAAGATGGTATGGCTGTCCCTTAAAAAAACAACAACATGTAATTACCATGTGACCCAGCAATTCTACTTCTGGGTATTTACCCAAAAGAAGTGATAGCAAGGACTTGAATAGATATTTATACACCCATCTACATTCATAGCAACAGCCAAAATGTGGAAGCAACCCAAGTGTTCATCCATGGATGAGTGGATAAGTAAAATTTGCCTTATACACACAATGGAATAATATTCAGCCTTAAAAATAAAGGAAATTCTGGCTCTGGCCAGTGTGGCTCAGTTAGTTTGGAGTGTTGTCCCATACACCAAAGGGTTTTGGGTTCAATTCCCCATCAGGGCACATGCCCAGGGTTGCACGTTGGATCCCCAGCATATGGGAGGCAGCTGATCGATGTTTCTCTCTGGAGTCGATGTTTCTCTCTCTCCCTCTCTGGTCCTCTCTTTCTAAAATCAATAAGGGCATGTCCTCGGGTGAGGATTTTAAAAAAATAATAAAAAAAATAAAAAGAAAGGAAATTCTGAAACATGCTAAAACATGGATGTACGTTGAGGACATTATGCTAAGTGGAATAAGCCAGTCACAAAAGAAATATTGTAGGAGTCCACATATATGAGGTACCTGGAGTCCTCAAATTCATAAAGACAGTAGAATGGTGGCTGCCAGGGGCAGGGGGAATGGGGAGTACACAGTTTCAGTTGGGGAAGATGGGAAGGTTCTGGAGATGGATGGGCTGTGGTGGTAACGGCTGTGCAGCAATGCGAATGCACCCAGTGCTGCTGAACTGTGCACTTCAGTGGTTAAAGTGATGTTTTGTTATATATTTTTGCCACAGTAAAAAAAAAAAAAAGACTTCTAAATATATTCCAAACCAGTTCTCCTCATTCTTTAAGCAATTTGCTTGCGGGGGGTTGTGGGGGGGAGTGCAGAGAAGGCATTACTTGGACAGTTCAATACTACTGAGCACTTGCTGTGGATCTAGCCCTTTGCTGGACATTTATTTTGTTTGAGGTATAATCATCATGGCAATACAGTCAAATCTCAAGTGTTCACTGAGTTGTGCTCATTGTATATACCTGTGTAGCACCACCATCCAAACCAAAATATAAAACATTTGCATCACCCCAAAAAGTTTCCTGTGACCTCTCCAATCAAGCCCTTTCTCCCCATCTGCTTGCTGATGCCCATCGCCACAGGTTAGCTCTGCCTGCTGTTGACTTCCATGTGCACAGACACGGGCAGTGTGTGTTCTTCGGCGCCGCTGGCTTCGCTCGGCACACCGTGTCTGCCCTGCATCCATGCTGGCACGTGTCCCTGTTGTCCCTTCTCTACGGCGAGGTAGCATTCCGTGGCAGGTTCCACACTCTGTCCATCCTCCCGTGGACGGACACTGCGTGGCGCTGTGTTTGGAGGCAGCCAGCAGGGAGAGAGGATGGTAGCTGGCCACTGGGAGTGTCCCCGCAGGGTGGGGTCATGGTGCGAGTGCTCCGAGCTGGGGGTTGGCCTGCTGCCTGGCAGCACACCCAGAGGTGAACTGTCTCCAGGTCGTGGCGGTTTGGTGATTGTCGCTAAAAATATGACATCCAGTGGGCCAGATGCACGTGCTGCTGCTGAACAGATTTCTCCCCTGAGGGCACGTCACCCGGGAAGCCACGTCTCTATCAGGAGGCAGCTGGGTGACTCTGCACTGAGGACAGGAAGTTGCTGATGGTCGAAAGGTCAGTGTCTTTGAGCTGTGTCTGCACCGTCCCCTGCTCAGGTGCTCAGCTGCAGCCTGGCCATGCCTATGGGGGAGGGAGTGGGCTGGTGGGGAGGGGACAGTCCCCAGCTCATCCCTTCCTCTCTGGTGTGGAGCCTCAGGGCTGGTTCACATGCTCTTTCTGTAGCCTTTAGTCCAGCTATTCTCAACCTGTGGGTCTCGACCCCTTTGGCGGTCGAACGACCCTTTCACAGGGGTCGCCTAAGACCATCCTGCATCTCAGATATTTACATGACGATTCATAACAGTAGCAACATTACAGTTATGAAGTAGCAACGAAAATAATTTTATGGTTGAGTCACAACATGAGGAACTGTATTTAAAGGGCCAGAAGGTGGAGAACCACTGCTTTAGTCCGAGACAGGAGCGTGAGCACTCGTCTGTCTCTCTCTGCGGTTACTTCGCACTCTGTTGTGGCCCGTTCTCTGGTGAGTCTGTCATCTGACTCTGAGACCCGTGTCCGCATTTCCACATTCCCGGGCAGGGCCTCGCCGCCTGCCGGAGACGGTACAGGTGGAGAGAGTGTGTGAGATGACAGCTCGGACTGTTGCTGCGCCCCAAAGCGCAGTGGAGCACAGGGGGGCTGGTCAGGGTAGGCTGTGGTCACTGCGAAGCCCCACGGAGCGGGGAGAATTAGGAGGACCCCCGAGGGCCGGTGGATTGATGGTCTCCCTCCCTCCATTCGGTAGCGTCACTCTGTACCCCCAGTCCCCATCCCAAGTCCACCAGCTCACACATTCAGTCCAGCTGACAGCCTGCTCTCCCCTGTGAGAGCCCGTTGGACGACCCAGCTTGGGGTTGCACAGTGATTTCTCGTGGATGCATTGCTCTGAAGTCACCTCGGAGAGAGGGCAGTGGCACAGCAGGGGTGGGGTCGGCGAGGTCGGGGGGAGCCCCATGACCATGCTTGGCGCCCTCAACAGAGCCCACAGTGCTGATGCTCATGGGACGGGAGACAAAATGGAGTGTGGACTCCCTCTCAGCAAGCCAGGGCCCCATGAGACGCGCTGCCCACGGGGCACAGGGAACTGTTTCCGACGTGACTGGAGAGTAGGAGAGGGACTGTTGGCGGAGGGACTGTCAGCTGGCTCCAGGGGCCACTCTCCGGCCCCCTCTCCCTCTTCCTTCTCTAGAAGCCTCACCCATCTCTCTGCCCAGCTCAGACCCTGCTCGTCCTCCAGGGAGAGCCCACCTGTGGGCAGCAGCTGGCCTAGGTCCACATACCCGCTCCATAGGATCCCCAGCCAATCGTGTGCCCCTGGGGGCACTGACCTCCTCACCTTTGGTTGATATTCCTTTGGTGACCTTCCTCTGAGGGCCCAGTGCTGGGCACGGGTCACAGTTTGGACGAGCGAGGCTCTCAGAAGGGGAAATGCCACCTGAGACTGGCCAGGCAGAGGCAGGGCCGGACCAGAATCTCAGGCGTGGGAAGAGCATCGGGAACCGGGCGAGGAGGGGCGGGAGCGAGGGGCCTGGGTGAGGATCCACTCCTGGGGCCTTGGGGCAGTTTCAAGCTGTTCTGGGTGGAAAAGTGAAAACCCTGTGGGATTCTCTCTGTGTGTTGTTATTGTCAAATGGGAGCGGGGATGATTCCCTAATATGTGCAGCTAGAAAAGAGACCCCTGCACCAGGGTGTGAAATGACGGTGCGTCCAAATTGGAGCCACAGAAAAGGTGGTCTGTGCTCCATTTTTATTGGCATCGGACACAAGCCTTTCCAGGGCACTAACCGACATGCTTATCGTAAGTCCTTGGGCAGAGGGGTCTTTGATTTAATACAGAGAGCCCAGCCTGTATTTGGCTCCCAGGTTTTGCCT
>NW_005367354.1:3751731-3752379 GCF_000412655.1 Myotis brandtii | reverse complement strand
CACAGGCTGTTTGTCTGGGGAAAGCTGGTCATGGGATGGGGTTGGCGGAAGAGGGGACATGGAAACCCTCCCTGGAAACCATCAGGAAAGATGCCAACCACTTCTGTGGAGGCTGAGAACAAAATTCCTAAAGTGACAATTTATCATGAATTTGGTTATTTGAGAGGATCGTTTTTCAGAAGGAAACTTGGTTAATTAAAAGACATCAGGGATATATTTACTATGGTGTCAAGAATGTAAAAACAAAAAAGAACATAGAAAAAACGAAAATAGTGCCACAGTGTTAGCCGTAGTCATCTTGCTACTTGCAAATTCTCCAGATTTTTAAAAACAATCAGCATATTTTTCATACTGGGGAAAATGAGAACTTGTTTAACAAGGGAAATGGAACTGCAATAATAAGGTTAATTTTTGCCACCCGCAATAAGGGTTTGTGTATATGCCCACACAAATCCGATGAAAACATGACAGGGACTGACCATAATGTGGAAGAAATGTTCACACCACCAGTTCTTAAAAGGGAGGAAAGAACAAAATCGTTTCAGACAACTCTGTAGCCAATGCCCCTCACCGAGCATCTCAGACTCACCTTAAAGGGACCATTCACTCGGGCTCTCTTTCCTCCTGGGGTTCCTTACTGCAGGCTCC
>NW_005367354.1:3737697-3750345 GCF_000412655.1 Myotis brandtii | reverse complement strand
GGCGAGTGTCTTTCTGCCTAAAGGTAGCGAAGCTAAAGCAGGCATCCATCCCTAAAGCCCGTCTCCTTGAATGCAGTGGCAGCTTTTCAAATATCTGTGCCCCCAAGTGGTCGCTTGTACCTGTAAATTACAGCCAGCAGGAAGGTTGCCGTTGAGCAGGTCGTGGGAAACAGGACACATACACACACCCAGAATTTACTGATGACCGCGATGATGACAATGCAAGACACAGAGGAGTGGAAAGGGAGGAAGAAACTCAAATTTCTTTCTGTGTATGTGTGTGTGTGTGTGTGTGTGTGTATGTGTAGCAAAAGATGGGAGAATTTTCTCAGTTTACCTTCCCCATGCTCCCCCAGAACGAAGTGTGTGTGCTTCCATTTGCAAAAGGGCCTGGCCAGAAGGGGTGCGGATGGCTGTGAGCAGAGCCCCCCCCCAAGATTCTGGGGACCCGGCCTCTGTGTCTCTGGAGCGATCCCCATGCCTTTGACGCCGGCTCCTCTGCAGAAGCAGGTCTCCGAGAGGCTCCTCGGTGGCCTGGTAGAGGCTGTCCCTGGAGAGGGGATTGTGTCTCCATAGAAGGCTTTACCTCTGATAGAGATGTAAAAGGAGGAGGCAACTTTCTGCCCCTCGGCCACCAGGAAATGCATTTTGCCTCTTGTGAAACGCTGGTGATTACAAGCTCATCTCACATAATTTTATTGTTTTCCATCGCTGCCTGCCAATCTCAGGTGATGGTTTCCTGGGAGCAGGAAGGAGGCCGATATTGGGGACAATTAAAAAAAAAAAAGTTACCCCCCCTGTCATCAGCACGTCGCACAGCAGTTGGGCCAGGAGAATAATTGTCTTTGCGATGATGCTGTTGAAGACAAGCAGAACTTGCTAAGCGAGACACACGGCGGCGAATGGAGTACTGTTGCATGGCCTTCGAGAAAAATGTACTTTCACTTTAACAAAGGGTGGATGTTTGCATTTTTTTCCCCCTTCAAATCTTTAAATCTAATGAATTCTCTAGAATAACCGCATTTTCAGAAGTCTCTGGCTCTACAGAGGTGGTCCACTGTCACGCCCACCAGAGGGCATTTTCTCATCAACTTCTGTAAAAGCGATTTGTTTTCTAAAGAAGAGGCTGGGAGGCCTGCGGGACGGAGCGTGAGCATAGACGCAGGGGCTGGAGCGCTGCTTGCAACTGAAGGCTTCCCCTTAGTGAGTCCTGCCGGTGCGTGAGCCAGTGTGGCGGCCACTCGCTCACTGCGTTTCCTCTGCTTTTAATGTCTTCCTTCCAGAATGACTGGGCACCAAAGGAAACCTTCGCAAGAGTTTATTTTTCCAGATACAAGATGCCATGTGCTCGCATGTAGCTGGGATGTAGTGTACGTGGCTGCGGTTCATTCCTACAACCGGTGTTACCCGTCATGATGTCAGTACTAAATGTGATTTGCTAGCATTTTAAGACTCTGGTCCAAATGCTCCGGTACAAAGAGCCCCCACCTTCTCCAGAGACTTAACGTGGAAAAGAAAATAGCTAAATACTGGAGTGTAATCTAGATAATTGGACCAAGGAAAGAGATGGCTATTTTGGATTGGGTAGTTAGGAGCACTTCTCTGAAGGGTAACAAAGAGTCTACTGTGCTTTTTTTTTTTTTTTAATGTTTATTGATTTTAGAGAGAGGGATAGAGAGATAGAAACATCAGTGATGAAAGGGGATCATTGATTGGCTGCCTCCTGCACACCCCCTACTGGGGATCGAACTCACAACCCCGGCATGTGCCCCGACCGGAAATTGAACCAGTGACCTTAGTTCATGGGTTGACACTCAACCACTGAGCCACACCAGCCGGGCCAAATAGTCTACATTTATTTCAGGGGTGGGGAACTTTTTCTCTGCCAAGGGCTATTTAGATATTTATAACATCATTTGAGGGGTCCTCTGCAGAAGCAGGTCTCCGAGAGGCTCCTCGGTGGCCTGGTAGAGGCTGTCCCTGGAGAGGGGATTGTGTCTCCATAGAAGGCTTTACCTCTGATAGAGATGTAAAAGGAGGAGGCAACTTTCTGCCCCTCGGCCACCGGGAAATGCATTTTGCCTCTTGTGAAACGCTGGTGATTACAAGCTCATCTCACATAATTTTATTGTTTTCCATCGCTGCCTGCCAATCTCAGGTGATGGTTCCCTGGGAGCAGGAAGGAGGCCGATACTGGGGACAATTAAAAAAAAAAAGTTTCCCCCTGTCATCAGCACGTCGCACAGCAGTTGGGCCAGGAGAATAATTGTCTTTGTGATGATGCTGTTGAAGACAAGCAGAACTTGCTAAGCGAGACACACGGCGGCGAATGGAGTACTGTTGCATGGCCTTCGAGAAAAATGTACTTTCACTTTAACAAAGGGTGGATGTTTGCATTTTTTCCCCCCTTCAAATCTTTAAATCTAATGAATTCTCTAGAATAACCGCATTTTCAGAAATCTCTGGCTCTACAGAGGTGGTCCACTGTCACGCCCACCAGAGGGCATTTTCTCATCAACTTCTGTAAAAGCGATTTGTTTTCTAAAGAAGAGGCTGGGAGGCCTGCGGGACGGAGCGTGAGCATAGACGCAGGGGCTGGAGCGCTGCTTGCAACTGAAGGCTTCCCCTTAGTGAGTCCTGCCGGTGCGTGAGCCAGTGTGGCGGCCACTCGCTCACTGCGTTTCCTCTGCTTTTAATGTCTTCCTTCCAGAATGACTGGGCACCAAAGGAAACCTTCGCAAGAGTTTATTTTTCCAGATACAAGATGCCATGTGCTCGCATGTAGCTGGGATGTAGTGTACGTGGCTGCGGTTCATTCCTACAACCGGTGTTACCCGTCATGATGTCAGTACTAAATGTGATTTGCTAGCATTTTAAGACTCTGGTCCAAATGCTCCGGTACAAAGAGCCCCCACCTTCTCCAGAGACTTAACGTGGAAAAGAAAATAGCTAAATACTGGAGTGTAATCTAGATAATTGGACCAAGGAAAGAGATGGCTATTTTGGATTGGGTAGTTAGGAGCACTTCTCTGAAGGGTAACAAAGAGTCTACTGTGCTTTTTTTTTTTTAATGTTTATTGATTTTAGAGAGAGGGATAGAGAGATAGAAACATCAGTGATGAAAGGGGATCATGGACTGGCTGCCTCCTGCACACCCCCTACTGGGGATCGAACTCACAACCCCGGCATGTGCCCCGACCGGAAATTGAACCAGTGACCTTAGTTCATGGGTTGACACTCAACCACTGAGCCACACCAGCCGGGCCAAATAGTCTACATTTATTTCAGGGGTGGGGAACTTTTTCTCTGCCAAGGGCTATTTAGATATTTATAACATCATTTGAGGGGCATACACAATTATCAACTTAAAAATTAGCCTGCTCTATTTGGTCAAACATGTGATTAACTCACCCCTAATGTCTTGGCAGGGCCAGACCAAATGATTTTGTGGGCCTTATACGGCCCTCAGGCCAGATGTTCCCCACCCCTGTTTTATTTCATCGGCACTGATACTATTTGGATTACAAATGTAATAAAACCTTTGGACTCCCTTCTTCAAAAAAAAAAATAGTTGCAATGTTTATTACCATGAAACATGATGAAAATGGGGGCAGCAACATGGAGTTGCCCATTATTCACTTGTTAAATTACATTTAACAATTACCACCTACTTTTGAGCCCATCATTTAAAAAAAAAATGAATATTTTAACACCAAAGAGTACAAAGGATGTAAGTGCAGAATATAGGACAGTTGAAAAAATAATAGTGTTTTGAAAAATTCCTACATACTCTTGCATTTTCTCATTTTCCATGAACTTTGAGAACTTCAGCCCGGGCTTGTCCTGCTCGTGATAATTGTCCACCTTCCCCATCCATGAGGACCAAGCTACAAAAGGCACAGTAATGGGGCTCTGCTGGCTCCAGTTCCCCAAGCCTGCCCAGCTCACAGCCTGACATACAAGACACAGAGCAGAAGGCAGCAGACCCCTAACCCTGGGGGTCCAGGATACTTGCAGGAGAGTCCAGCCCAAAAGCTACGATGGCCTTAGAGATCCATGTGACATTTTCTGAAGCCAGGAGTCACAGCTCTACTTTGAAGACAATGTTTCAGAAGATCAAAGCAGTATGGGTCAGGCAAATCAAGGAGGGCTTCATGGAGGAGGTGTGCCTTCCACTTGGCCTTCAAGGATAGATAGGTATAAAGAAGAGGATCATGGATTATAAGGGGCAACATATTCATTTCCTAAGTTAATGTGGAACATTTTTTTTATAATAAAACCCATCCATTGTGTCATATTTTTAGGCGGAACAATGTAATAATCTCCAAAAACCTGTTCTGCAGGTGTGGCTATTAATATGTTATCACCCTTTCTTCTCGATTTTTGTTTTGCATTTCTACAATAGCGGGGCCATGTTGCATATGACATTTTGAGACTTGGCTTTTTTAACTTTGGAACACTATCCCGTGTCATTGGAAATGATTCTTAAACATCACTTCTTCACGGCCACAGTCCATCATGCCCGCCGTCTGGTTTATCAGCCATTCCCATCAGGTGGCCTTTTTTTCCTACTAGAACATTCTGGCAGGTATTCTCGCATATTCTTTTGGTTCATAATTTTGGTGTCAGACAGATCTGACAAGTCTCAGCTCTGAGGGTAACATCAGGCTCGGCATTATCCATCCAGCCTATCACGTCACGTGGACATAACAGCGCCAGCCAACGGGGGCTTGTGAGTTACATGAGAGAATGTTTTGGATAGAGTTCTAGAAATAGAGTTACCAAGGTTTGATATTTTAAAAATTATATATCTTTCCAGCTATAAGAGGAATGTTTTTTTATAGAAAATGTTAACAAAAAGGAAAATCCTGCCTAATCTCATCACTAGAGGATAAAAACAATTAACCTTTTAGAATCTATTATTTGTCACTTTCAGCAGAATTGGGATCATACTATTTCTCTTTCTCTCTCTCCATATAGTATATATAATCTTATCTCCTGCTTTTTTCTCCGTCTTAACCTTGTGTTGATTTTCCGTTGTCATTTTGCATTCAGATATGTGATCTTAAAAGGCTATATTTCATTATATTCTGTTATATTAATGTGCCATTTAATTTAACCACCTTCCTATTGTTGGCTGTTTAGATAATTCAGTGATTTGCTATCAGAAATGACATCACAATCAGATATTGTTGAGCATCAATATCTGCAGACATTTTGGATTATTTCCGCAGGATTCATTCCTAGAGCTGGGACTCCCGAGTCAGGCAGGAGCATCCTGAAAACATCGATCTCTATTGACGCATCGCCCCAGACTGCCTGTGCTGTTTACTCTCCCATAAATAGCATGTGCACACCCACATCACAGCACCCTTACCTGCTATCATCTTTATAAATACCTTAGTCGTTGCACAGATGAGTGATGGCGTCTCGGGGTCTCCATTGGCCCTCCCTTGATTACCGGTGGGCCAGAGCATTTGTGTCTGTGTTTATTGGCATTCCTGTCCTTTGCCTGTTCTTCTATTTATATTCATCTTTTTCTTATTGATCGGTGAGAGCTCTTTATGCATAGGAAGATAGTAACCTTTTGGTGTCATGTTTAGAAATATTTTCCCCAGTTTGTCATTTGTCTTTTAAATTCGTTTATGGTTTCTTGGTTATACAGAGGCCTTGAATTTGCTCTTTATCAGCTGTTTTCACTTTGATGTTTCCTCTTGTTTTTAGTCTGAGAAAATCCTCTCTTACGCTGGCTTTCGATATCTATTTGTTTACCTTCTCTTCTACTTATTTGAAGATTTCATTTTAAAAATTCAACTTTTTATCCAGTCCTAAGTTATCTCGTTTTGTTATAAGATGGAAGACAGGAATTTAATTATTTCTTAACAGTGAAATGATTCTTCCGGTTCTGTTTACTGAGTGAGCTTGCTTTCCTCCTGATTCGAAAGGTTACTTCTCGCTCACACTGAATTCTCCTATCAGCGAGGGCATGTTTCTCTCTGACCCGGGGCTAACCCACATGAATACAATGTTACTATGTTTTAAAATCTGGTACCGTAGATCATCTTCATTATTATTATTTTCCAAAATATTTTTAGCAACTATCTCTGACATATCTAATAGACCAGATGAACTTTAGAATCTCTGGCCAAGGTAAAAAAAAAATCTTTTCTTGACTTTTTTTACATGGTATCCATATGAATTAGATGGTATTTATAAATTGATGTATAAAGAATTGACATCCTAACCATAATATGGAGTCTTCTCATTCAGGAACATGCTATTCTATTCTCTCTCTCTCTCTCTGTTTATTTAAGTTTACTTTCATTACCCTCTGTAAACATTTGTGGGGTTTTTTTTTCATGTGAGCTTTACACTGCTCTTAGAAACTTCATTCCTAGCTGCTGCATATAGAGATCTTTCTGTCCAATTGTATTGTCTAATGATTTATTGCTGACAAATAAGAAAGCTCTTAATTTTCTATGTATTCATTTTGTACCTTGCCAGGTTATTGCACTTTCTTATGAATAGAATTATTTCAAGGCTTTTAAAACCTGCGGATCATTTTGCCAAGAGGGTATAAGTACAACCAGTAGCATCTGGGGAGAGCCTATATTACCACTTTTAAGAATCTTCATTAATTTGGAAGAAAGTAGCATCACATTGTATCGTATACACCATTTCAGTGACGTTTCTGGTGCTATGCCTGAGTCCTGGTAAGTATGATGTGTTTGGGGCATGCAGTCCCAGGGTGCAGTGTGCATGAGCAGGCCTCTCCTGACGCCATGGTGGTGGCTGTGGTGGCTCTGATGTCCTGGAGGGTGCAATTCTGAAACAGGAGTTTGAGGTCCACAGCCCTGCCTTTGGGGGGGTGGGAGGGGCTAGTCCTAGAGAAAAGTGTAGGAGCTGACTCTGGACACACGTCCCAGACGGTGGGGGCGAGCCTGCTGTGATTGTGGAAAGGTTCAGTTTCACCCAGATGTGCACTCACAGCCAGACAAACCTGAGTGTGAAGAAACAACCAGAAGAAACACTTGTCCCATCCCCCGTCGTCGAGCCCTAAGGGACACTCAGGATTTCCATTCAGCGCACAAAGACGCCGCCTGCAAGTGAGCAAGAAGAGAAGGGCCCCGCAGGAACAGAGCTGTAATATCCAGGCACCTTGTCCTCTGCAGCTCCACCGGGCTCGCCTGACGCTGCCAGCTTCCCAACGCAAGGCCTTCGCCTCCTGACGGGGAAGGGAAGGGTTTCTCCTACCCGATGCTCCCCAGCACGTGGCTGGGGGTGGGCGCGGGATCTCCCGTCTCCCTGCACAGAAGGCTCGCGAACGTGCCCAGGATGTGCGTTTCCTCCGTTAGACAACTCCCCTTCTACTCGCTGCTTCTCGTGCCAGCTGGGGAAGGCTGCTTTTCTCCCGCTTGAGAATCTTCCTCCGAAAGAATCTGTTGCCATCGGCAAGTCCTCTGTGTTGCAACTGTCTCCCCCGAAGCCAGACCGAAGGGCGAGGCATCCCCCCTCAATGAAACCCTCACCCGTTCTTCAGGGTTCAACAAATATCAGCACCTTCCACGTGCCAGGCAGTGCTCTCGGCACCAGAAATCA
Organism: Myotis brandtii; assembly: GCF_000412655.1. Classification (NCBI taxonomy): domain Eukaryota; kingdom Metazoa; phylum Chordata; class Mammalia; order Chiroptera; family Vespertilionidae; genus Myotis; species Myotis brandtii. Next base: position 3,742,746 of record NW_005367354.1, on the reverse strand, counting down.
CGGTGAGCAAAGACGCGCCTGGTCCTTTCCCTCGTGAGCTGCCAATCCAGGGCAGGAGACAGATGCTCATCGAAGGCCAGGCAGAAGGCACACGGCGCTGTTAGGGGATCCTGGCCTCTGCCTGGGCCGTGGGAGGGATGAGTGACCTGAGATGTACTAGTAAAGGAAGGGTTGCCTCAGGACTTTGTAAAGACAGGGGATCGTGCGCTGCAGGCAGAGGGGACGGGTGCACTGTGGCCCTCATAGGAGAGAGGATGGCGCGTTCAAGGAGAGGTGGCCGGGAGGCTGGAGCTGGGGAAGCCAGTGCATGTGGGCAGGAGGAGACCGGAGTATTAGGCAGGGAGAGGCCGCGCAGGGTCTTGCCGGCCACAGAGAGAACCTCTGTCTGCATTGCAAGAGCACTGGCTGGCGTTGATGGTTTTAAGCAAGGAGACAGTGTTTTGGAAGAGATGCCCTAACCGGTTTGGCTCAGTGGATAGAGCGTTGGCCTGCGGACTGAAGGGTCCCAGGTTCGATTCCAGTCAAGGGCATGTGCCGTGGTTGCGGGCACATCCCCAATAGGGGGTGTGCAGGAAGCAGCTGATCGATGTTTCTCTCTCATCGATGTTTCTAACTCTCTATCCCTCTCCCTTCCTCTCTGTAAAAAATCAATAAAATATATTTTTTTAAGAAAGAGATGGTGCTGGCTGCCAGGCGGGACCCCACTGAAGAATACTAAGGAGGAAGGTGGGGTTCGGGAAGGGAGGACCGGCGGAGTCCAGGCGAGAGCTGATGGCTGCAGATGGACAGGTGATGGTGCAGATGAGAGACGTAGGAGCTGGAGGCACGTGGAAGGTGGAGGTGGAGGTGGAGGTGGAGGCCTCCGGGGTGGGTCGGACGTGGAGAGGTCAAGAAGGGGGATTCTCCAGGGCGGTACCTAGATCTCCGGTCTGAGGAACTAGAGGACAAGGTGCTGCTACTCGTCGTGCCGGCAGCACGGGCGGTGGCAGGTGTGGTGGGGAAGGTTGAGTTTTGTTCAGGACCAGGCGTGGGGCTCCTGAGACTCGGCAGTGGTTGGTGGCAGGTAGGGAGGTAGGTGTGCGGGTCTGGCTCTCGCTCAGAGGAGAGACCAGGGCCAGACATGAACGTTTTGGAGGGTTCATCCCAGGGAGACTGAGGGAGAGGCTCTCGCTCAGAGGAGAGACCAGGGCCAGACATGAACATTTTGGAGGGTTCATCCCAGGGAGACTGAGGGAGAGTCTAAGCCAGTGGTTCTCAACCTTCCTAATGCCGTGACCCTTTAATACAGTTCCTCATGTTGTGGTGACCCCCAACCATAAGATTATTTTCGTTGCTACTTCATAACTGTAATGTTGCTACTGTTATGAATTGTAATGTAAATATCTGATATGCAGGATGGTCTTAGGCGACCCCTGTGAAAGGGTCATTCGACCCCCAAAGGGGTCGCGACCCACAGGTTGAGAACCGATGCCTTAGAGGTAAGGGACAGGGACAGGCTGGGAAGCCAGCCGGCGGCCACTGTCCCTCAGGGCCCTGCTGCTGCTCTGGCTGCCACTGTGCCCTGGCTCCCAGGGGCTGCTCTGCTGGGGATGGCGATTTCCTGCGGACCCTCCCCGGGTACTGGCTGAGTCCACACTGGAGGTAATAAAAGGGGCGTAAACACAGAGAAACCACGCGTCTCCATGGTCCGCTCCATATGTGCTTGCTTGTCTCCAAGCTCCTCGGTCCCGCCCTTCAGGGTGAGTCTCTGAGTAACGAGATGGAACCCAGGTCTCTCCCGCCCCCTCCCTCCTCTGTCCCGAGCGCCCCTTCCTCCAGCCCCTCGTTTCTGAACGATGAGCCAAGAAGACCTTAAATTTGCTTCAAGTCGAGATCATTTACAGAATCACATTTAATCCGTGTTTATTAACATCTGCTGTGCCCAGGCACCGCTGTGTGGATAAAAATGGTGAGGGAGGCACGGTCAGACCTTCCTCCCTCGGGCACTTCTAGTCGAGGGGAGGAGACAAGAGATGAGAGAGAGGGGATTATGATGTGGATGTGACAGACGCTAAAATAGAAGGCGGTCCAAAATCTCAGATGAGGCCAGGCGAGGGAGGGATATGCTGAGGAGAGTCGGGGAGGACTAGGGCGAGTGGAATAAATGATATGTAGCAAAGCTATGGGCAGGCGCAGGGCATTGAGGGCATTTGGGGAAGAAGAAACAGGGAAGAGGAGTTATTGGGGGAATGTGAAATGGTTTCCATGACCGGGGGATATTGCATAAGTGTTGGACGTGTGTATGTGTGTGTGTGTGTGTGTGTGTGTGTGTGTGTGTGAGAGAGAGAGAGAGAGAGACCAGGGTGGACAGGCATGGGGATGGGTGATATAGAAGGTGGGTGTGATGGCTAAGCTGCCGGGGTGGAGGGCCCGGGAAGAGTGTGAGGTCGGCGATCCGCCTTCGTCGTGTGTGCCGGAGAGCTTTCTCAGCCTCTTCCACTCCTGCTGTCAGGAGATGAGCTGAGACAAAAATATCCTTATTCTTCTTGCGTTGGAAAATGAAAGCCGGGGCTGAAATCTCACCAGACTCTGCCGGTTCTGCTCCCCACTGCCCGGATGTGAGAGTGGCAGCTCCCGGCACCAGGGGCTTGAGGAGTGTGTGCCAGGGGTCTCCCTGGGTTCTTGGGGCAGAACTGAGAATGTTAAAATTCTCTCTGAGTCACTCAGGCCCTGTGCATGGGCCCGATCCAATAACTACCTCCTGGAAGTAACAAAATTTATGATGTTTTCCGACTCATGTTCTCGTTGCCATGACCTTTAGTTCCCTTTAGGCGTGTCTTCCTCAGGAAATGTCATGGGGCTCTGACCTAAGACAGCTGGGCTGGGCCTCCTCCAGCCCCTGTGGACACATCCCAGGGCTGGGTGCTGCAGGGTTGGAGGAACCAGCTTGCACCTGGATCTGCTCAGAGCTTGGTCATCGTTGAGGAATTTCAGAGAAGGGATATAAACAAACCCATGCCCTGGCCCTGAATTCAGGTCCCAGGCAGTGCGTGCGATTCCTGGCCCAGGCTCTCCTCAACCAGCTCTTTATTGAATGCTCCACCCAATTAGCTGGAGGCACGGGTGGGTGGGAATGGGGGCAGAGGAAAGGCATGGGGGAGATGAAGCATGCTGGAGATGAGGCAGATGGGGTGGCATCGCCAGCCTGTGGAGTGCAGTGCCCTCGCGTGACCGGTCGATGTAAACAGTGCCGCCTAGACAGTCTCCCTACAAGGCTGGGAAGAGGTCGTAGGACCTGGCCGTCGCTGTTTGTGGGGAAAGGGGGACTGTGACCCCCTGGATCTTGGGGGGGGATGCTGTAACAATCAGAGAGAGTGGCCTGGAAGCACCTTGGAAGGGCTTCTGAGCTCCTGGCCAAAGAGTTTCAGAGGTTCTTTCAGGAGATAACCATCCTGCAGTGGGTAGAGGGAGAAGATGGTGCGTGCCGAGCTGGGACCACTGTGTGAGCACCTGCCCAGGTCTCCTGCTGGGTCAAAGGCAGTGCTGTAGGTCTCCTCTGCCATGTCTGACGAGGCCCAGGGGGTCCACGTGATGCTGCCGAGATGACTTACCTGCTTCTCAAGAAGCTCGGAGCTCCAGTGCCCTTTCACAGATGGGAAGTGGCAGGTGTGGGGCTGTCGAGGGAGATGGCTGCTCGGGCCGGTTCAGGCATCCTTCTCCCCGGCTCTGACTGTTTGTTTCCAAGTCGCCGTGAATGCCGTAAACCACTGCTTGTCACTTTGCCAAATTCCCGTGCTCTTACTTAAGCGTGATTCACGCGCTGGATGGTTTTGACATTTGAAGATTACTTGATTCTTTGGGCAATTTTCTTCTTTGCCGTCAAGAAAACGCCTGCAGCTCTCTCTTTCGTTTGGGAAAAGGTGAGGCCGGGGAAGTAGATAATGAACTCGCCGGACCAGGGGACGCTGGGCCGGGTGCTCTTGTGGGGCGTGGAAGACCTATAAGGCTTTTGCTCCTAAAAGGATGGCGGCAACTCCTCAACTTGATAATTCACCTTCAGAATCCCAAGGGCTCTGAGTTGGTCCTATGGGGCCGTCTCTGGGTAGAAATCAACCATGGGACTGGCCCAGGGGTCGAGGAGGCCCTTGGGTGGCCGCTGCCCTAACGATGCCCACATGCTTTGCGACCCTTCTCCTCTGTGGCAAAGGGCCTGTCACTCCAGACCCAGGGACCTGGTTTGCCACAGTCTTGTTCTTTCCACTCCACTGAGCCGGGACCTCCATCCCTAGGGAGCGGTTAGTTAAGATTTCATGTCATTCTCCCCTCACTTATGAAGCTCCACCTCCTTTTCCCTCTCCCCCAACCACCCCAGCACCCCTCCCCCAGTGCCCATGGACCCAGTGGTGAGAAACCACCAGTTCACGTACGGCTCCTTCCAAAGTCTTTGTTCATTGTTCCTGTGAGCTCCCCATCTGAACTGCCCCTCACTCTCCACCCACACCCACTGCTCCAAACTTGGCGTTCAAAGTCCACAGCCTGTCTAAGGTGCGTGGCCAGGGGATTGCACTCGGCCGATGATCTGAGGAGAGGCTGCTGCCCTCACGGACTTCGGCAAACCCATGCCCGAGCCCCTCGGCCCTCCCAGGTGTGGGTTCCCCGGATGGAGTCCACGCCACCAAAGCCCTGGATGACAGGACTCTTCGAGGCAGGATACAGGATTAGGGATAATTTCATTTCGAAAGAAAGAGGCTGAGGAGCGACTTGATTGTCTTTGAAGGATGCTCTGTGAAACTGAGATGAGCTGTTCTCCTTCTCACCGACAGAGAGGACTAAGAGGGTCTCAAAGGAGTGAGTGACGTTCCCAGTTAGCCCTCCCCCCCTCCCCCCCACGTGGAGGCGCATGCAGGCTGGCCTGGCGGGATGGGCGGCTCTGTGGGCAGACGTGCTGGTGTGGGGGCTGCTGTGGAGAAAGTCAGAGATCAGCCCTCTCTTGGAAGGGAAACTTTAAAAAGCCAGGAGTTCACAGAGACTGTACAATCTCGGAGGATCTCCGAGGGCTGGGGGAGGCAG
>NW_005367354.1:3735578-3737645 GCF_000412655.1 Myotis brandtii | reverse complement strand
GAAAGATGCGCAGCTTTTCAAGGCAGAAACAAGGGGCGGGCATGGGTGGCAGCAAGGATGGAGATGAGAAGTGGGAACATGCTGGTATATCCTGCAGACTAAGGCAGGAGTTCCTGGAGGGAGGGAGGGAGGGAGGGAGGAGGGGACTGGGGCTGAGAGGTTGGTTCTGACCTTCACCCACAGGCAGTGGGGACCCACCCACTGGGGATGCTTCCGCAGGGGGTGGCCCATTATGGGGCTCCTGGTTCTTGAGGGTGGGGGGAGGCAGAGTAGCCATCCCAACGCCAGTCGGCAGGTCCCTCCCTGCCCGTCACAGACAGGCCTGCAGGAGAGGAGAAAATTACACTCACTGTGGGGGAGTTTCTCAGAGAACTAAATGCATTTCATTCCACGTGCCATCCTGTCAGTCCAGATTCTAGGGAGCAAGCAACAGAAACCAGTTCTGGCCAATGCAAGCAGAACAGGCATTCATTAAAAGGCTATCAGGCAGCCCTGGCCAGGGGGGCTCTGTGGGTTGGAGCATCACCCCATACACCAAATAAATAATAAAAATTAAAAAAGGTGGCAGGTTCCATTCTGCCAGTCAGGGCACACACCTGGGTTGCAGGTTCGATTCCTGGTCAGGGGGCATAAGGGAGGCAACCTGTGGATGTTTCTCTCCTCCACCCTCCCTCCCTCCCTCTCTTCCTCCTTTGGTCTTCCTTCTTCTCTCTCTAAAAACAAAAATTAACAAACATGTCCTCTGGTGAGGATTTTTACAAAGGATATCAGCAGCCCAGAGTTTCCAGGAGGGTGGAGAAGCAGCCTCAGAGGCCACTCAGCCAGGACTGACAGCCACTCATGCCAGGTTCCGACTCAGGAGGACCCCTGCTGCCTGCTGGGCCCGGCCTCCTGCTGCACCTGCCCCACTTCCCTGCACCACTGGCTTCTGATCAGGAGTGTGGGCGGCTGAGTGTGAGCGGTGGCACAGGAGAGGGAAGTCAGTGTGTTTGCAGCTTCTGTGGTGGAAGGTGGGCTCCGTCTCCCCAGGAAGGGCATTCCCAGGCACAGACGGGTGCGGTCCTGAGAGCCAAACAGGATGCCGGGAGCGCCCGCGTGCCTCTCCTCTGGCGTGAGTGCGTGTCTGTGCCTGTGTGTGTTAAAAATGTCCTTTCTTTGGCGAAGTGCAGGCAATGGCTTTGTTTGATATTTAAAGCACGGCTGTTCATTGGAAAGATATGACATTGGCCACCTGTGATTTGTCCCCAACGTTTTGGAAGTTTAGTAGCCCATGCAACACAAAAGACGGGGAGCCATGGGTTTAGGCCAGGGGTCCTCAAACTACGGCCCGCGGGCCACATGCAAATACAAATATTGTATTTGTTCCCGTTTTGTTTTTTTACTTCAAAATAAGATACGTGCAGTGTGCATAGGAATTTGTTCATAGTGTTTTTTTAAACTATAGTCCGGCCCTCCAATGGTCTGAGGGACAGTGAACTGGCCCCCTGTTTACAAAGTTTGAGGACCCCTGGTTTAGACTCTGCACTTGGTTGCCACACAGCCTGGGTCCGAGACCAGGCTGCCTCTTACCTGCAAGCTGAGCGGTGAGGTCAGATGTCTAAGTCCCTGTTTTCTTACACGTACAGTGAAGATACTGATCCTCACGTCTCAGGGCTGCAGTGAGCAGTGAGTCAGAAAAGGCGGATGAAGGGAAACGCAGTCACCAATAGGGAATCGAAGATACTGTTGCAGTGAGGGATGAAAACTGACCAGAAGAGCGGTGGATCCGAATAACCCAGGACACCAAGAATCTGCTCTGGCGCCTGCGGGAGGTGCACGTCACAGCCATGGATGCTGGGGACATCCTGAACCCCTGGTGGCCTCCTGTGTGCCTCCCTGCTGACACCTGCTGGCTGGGAGGAAGCTTCTGTGCTCCAAACACCGAGGAGCGCAGGTTCAGGAACCCTGTGCCCCAGAGCCCACGACTGGAAACGCACCCAGAGAACCCCACCTGCGGGGGGATTGGTGTCGTGGGGCTGTGCTTCGCTGGGCATTTCCCTCTTGTCGCTCGCTCTCTCCTCCTTGAGC
>NW_005367354.1:3730355-3735241 GCF_000412655.1 Myotis brandtii | reverse complement strand
ATATGTAATACTTTCAACAATAATTTTTTTAAAAAAAGAATTAACATGAAAACAATAATAAAATAAAATAAAAGATCACCTGGCGAGTGAGTCAGTGGCAGAAGCCAGACTCAAGTCCAGGTTCTGTTCATGCAAGTATAAGAGATGCTACAGAGAGTTCCCGTCCTGGGCTAGAGAGACCACAGTTCTCTTCCGCCTGCGGGGCTCGTGTCACCCTGACCTTCGGTTGTCCCCAGCTCTTCCTCAGCACCGCCTCCATGCATTTCCTGAAACCCTTCCTGGAGGAGCTGTTTTTTGGCAGCTGTGGCCTGTCAGGAGCCACGGGTGTCTCAGTACATGGCCAGCCATAGTCACAGTAACCCTCCTGGCCGGGTCCACTTTCTTCCTCTCCCGGCACTCCCATCTTTGTTCTTCTCACTCTACATTTTCTCCCAGAGTAATGTTTCATCATCCCCAAAACGCCGGTTCCTAAATCCATATCTTCAGCACAGACCCCACTGCTGACCACAAAGTCCATAAAACCGGAGGCCCCTCCCCGGGGACATCCCCCAGATGCTTCCATCTCAGCCCTCAGACACTGACCAGGTCTCTCTCCAACGCCACCCTCAGATCCCTTCCTCCTTGGTCTCAGTGGCCATCCATCCCCGGTGAGAGGGAGCCAGCAAGCTGTGTGGGCCACCCTTTGGGAAGCTGGCTCTCCCCAGTTGGGTCTGGAGGCAGATCCCTCCTCCTCCTGCCCCTGTGGCCGGTGGGGGATGGCGCGGGGAGCTCAGAGGGGCCGCAACAAGGAGGGCTTTGGTTTAGAAATGCTAGACTTCAGCGTGATTTAGTGCCCTGGCATTTCTGGGCTAGTTTACAGTAATCAGGCATTTGTGAATGTTCGCTTTCTCCTCCGCGGACTGTTGCTGACACAGGAACTCTGTTGATTAGATCTCAGCCTGTGCTAAACAGTAGCCAGTGTGGGGCTGTGGGGAAGGTGGGCCCCGGCGGCTGCGTCATGTGTGGAGAATGTGCGTGCCTGCGTCACTCACTAACGTCGATAGCAGCTCACCCCTCTGAGTCCCAGATATTGCAGCCGAGAAACAGGGATCCCATCCCGTCCCCTTTAAGGTTATTGTGAGGATTGAAAGAGAAAGAATATAAAGCATTCTGCTCGACTCAGTCTGCTCTTAATACATACTTATCCCCTTTTCCTGGCCCCCTAGCCCCCAGGTGAAGTCTGGCTTTGTTGGAATATGTGTTCTCGAAGGTGACCAATGACGCTTTTGTGTGTAAAAGAACAGATATGTAATGAACGGGCTTTCTTTTCTTCTAATAAGATTCAAAGGCACCTCTGCGTTTGCCGCTGCCCTGTTATGTTCCCCATCAGACTAGACTTTTTTTTAACTACAAATACTAGTAAATTGTCCTACTGACTAAATTAAAAAGGGATGGAGTCAGCAAGTAGGATTCCAGAGTCCCAGGCCAGTATGATTCACCCAAAAAGAAGAGAGTCCATGGTGTCAAATTTGTTACTTGAAATTTTTTTAAATGTATTTTTATTGCTTTTAGAGAGGAAAGGAGAGGGAGCGAGAGATAGAAACATTGATGAGAGAGAAAAATGTCAACATCCATTGGCTGCCTCCTGCGTGCCCCACACTGGGGATCAAGCCTGCTATCCGGGCACATGTGCTGACCGGGAATCGAACTGATGACCTCTTGGTGCATGGGTCGATGCTCAACCACTGAGCCACACCAGCTGGGCATGACTTGAAATGTTGAACCTTGCAGACACCGGTCCAAACCACCTCAACCCGGCCTCCCTCTTCTCCTCCTCCTTACTGTCCTTGGCTCCCCTCTGTGTTTGCCGTGTGTAGAGTGAATGAGGGGGAGGCCAGGTGATGGCCCCTTCTCCTCCCAGGTGTCCCCTTGCCAGAGGGGTCCTGGCTGGCCCGGGGATGGCCAAACCAGGACCTGCTGAGTGGTCTGCTCACCCACACTTTCTGGGGAGCCAGGAGGGGCCTGTGGCTGGGTATTTGTATGACTGCGAGGCCGTGTGACCCCTCCCTGTGCTCTGCGCTTGGCGGGGGCCGAGAAGCCAGTGCTGGGTATGCGAGTGGGAGGCTGGCCGTGTCCCCAGCCCTCAGAGGCCATTCTTCCTGTGACTGCGGGGACTCAGAGCAGGACGCTGATTTATCTCCTTTTAATCACGCGGGCCTCAGACGGTTTCTGTTATTTTCAGGACGTCTTCTCAATTTCATTCTAAAAATATGTCCTCATTCTATTCAGAATAGATTTTTAATTGCCCTTGCCCTGAATGATGTTGAGCGGAATTAGTCTTCAGGGTACCCACCTCGTTGAGGAGCCCGGTGTTCCGTCCAGTACCGGGGCTGCACCCTCGAGCCGAGTGGGCTGCACTTGGCGGCAGCCAGGTCTGCGCGTTGGCCGCTTCTCTGACTGCAGGGTGCCCCGTTGCTGGTTCACAGGTGTCTGTGGAGAGGAAGGGACGAGGGGCCGTCTGTTATTCTGGGCGGGGGTTCTGGCCCTGCTGACTCTGCCCTGACTGGGTGACTCCTCACAACTCCCTGTGTGCCTGTGTGCCTGTGTGTATGAGTGTTGTCTCTGTGTGTTTGTGTGTCTCTGTGTGCCTGTATGTGTGTCTGTGTGTCTTTGTGTGTGTCTGTGTATATGAGTGTGTGTGCGTCTGTGTGTCTATCTGTGTGTATGAGTGTGTGTGTCTGTGTGTGTGTATGCGCCTATGTGTGTCTGTGCGCCTGTGTGTCTGTGCGTATGAGTGTTGTCTCTGTGTGTTTGTGTGTCTCTGTGTGCCTGTATGTGTGTCTGTGTGTCTTTGTGTGTGTCTGTGTATATGAGTGTGTGTGTGCGTCTGTGTGCCTGTGTGTCTATCTGTGTCTATAAGTGTATGTATCTGTCTGTGTGCCTGTGTGAGTCTGTGTGTCTGTGTGTATGAATATGTGTCACTGTGTGCCTGTGTGAGTCTGTGCGCCTGTATGTCTATCTTTGTGTATGAGTGTGTGAGTGTGTATCTGTGTGTGTGCATGTGTCTATGTGTGTCTGTGTGTGCGTCTGTGTGCCTGTGTGTCTATCTGTGTCTATAAGTGTATGTATCTGTCTGTGTGCCTGTGTGAGTCTGTGTGTCTGTGTGTATGAATATGTGTCACTGTGTGCCTGTGTGAGTCTGTGCGCCTGTATGTCTATCTTTGTGTATGAGTGTGTGAGTGTGTATCTGTGTGTGTGCATGTGCCTATGTGTGTCTGTGTACCAGTGTGTCTGTGTGTATGAGTGTTGTCTCTGTGTGTTTGTGTGTCTCTGTCTGTATGTGTGTCTGTGCACCTGTGTGTCTATCTGTGTGCATGAGTGTGTGTCTGTGTGTGTGTGTGCCTATGTGAGTCTGTGTGTCTGTGTGTCCTTGTGTATCTTTCTGTGTGTGTCAGCCTGTGTGTGTGTCTGTGTGTCTCTGTGTGCCTGTATAAGTCTGTGTGTCTGTGTGTGCCTGTGTGCCTCTGTGAGTCTGTGTCTGTCTGTGTGAGTGTGTCTGTGTGTCTCTGTGTGCCTGTATAAGTCTGTGTGTCTGTGTGTGCCTGTGTGCCTCTGTGAGTCTGTGTCTGTCTGTGTGAGTGTGTCTGTGTGTCTCTGTGTGCCTGGGTGACTGTGTGTCTGTCTGTGTGAGTCTGTGTGTCTGTGAATGTGTGTCTGCTGGTGTGTATGAGTGTGTGAGTGTGTCTGTGCATCTCTGTGTGCCTGTGTGAGTCTGTGTGTCTGTCTTTGTGAGTGTGTCTGTGTGAGTCTGTGTGCCTGTGTGTCTGTCTTTGTGAGTGTGTCTGTGTGTCTCTGTGTGCCTGTGTGAGTCTGTGTGTCTGCCGGTGTGTATGAGTGTGTGAGTGTGTCTGTGCATCTATGTATGCCTGTGAGTCTATGTGTCTGTCCGTGCGCACACAGGCAGGCAGGCAGCAGGCAGGGGCGCTGCCTCGCGTTCCTGACAGATGACTGTGCCCCCCAGGAGGCCTCTAATTCCTGCTCAGTGCCAGGCCTGGGCGGGCCGGAGTCACTCGCCCACACCTCTGTCAGTAAAATGCCAGCAAACCATTTATGTCCCTGTTTCGTAGAGAATGAGAACCTCGAGTCATTCAACAAAAGCAGCCTGTGAGCGGTCCTGCAGGTCTGCCTCTCGGGACCACGGGTGGCCTCTGAGGACGGGAGGCCCCGCCAGATGCAGGCTGCGCCCAGGGCGAGGGGACTAGGGAGGGGCGCACCTGCCGGCTCACCTGGACGTGCCTCGTGCCTCGCACCTGGAGATGCACCTCGCTGTTCCCCGGGCCTGGCTGTGCCGAGAGGTGGGCTCCTCCCTGGGATGGGTTAGTTCTGCCGAATCAGATGTGGGGGTGCAGGCCCGGGGCCCGTGAGCACAGCCCTCCGTGCGGGGCCTGAGGCTGATGCCTTCGGAGGAGGTGCCTGCGGAGTGTGGGGGTGGGTCATGGTGAGGGGCTCTTCTGGGGGTGATCCTGAACTCCTAGCATTGTCCACACGAGGCAGGGGCCTCCCGGGTGTGGATGGGGCATGCACAGGGCTGGTCCTGTCACCACTGCCACCTGCAGCCACAGGCCCAGTGAGGCAGCGGATCTGGATCCCACAGGTGTCCTCAGAGAAGCTGCCTATGCAGGGGGCTGTGGGGGGGCAGTGATTCCCGCCCACCTGCTTGTTGTTCCTCTTCTCTCTGGGAATGTAGACGGCTGTGGGAACCTCCTGGGCTGCCAGGTGGGGCTGGGCGGGGGAGTGAGCCTGCTCAGGGGGCGGCTTCCACAGTGGTGTTGGCTGGGCAAGGAGACCCCCTGCTTGGTCACCTCACTGATGGGCCTCTGTGGGCCAGCTCCAGCTCGGGATGGGGG
>NW_005367354.1:3729508-3730178 GCF_000412655.1 Myotis brandtii | reverse complement strand
GGGGGCAGGGGGAGGTCCCTTCTCTTCACAGCAGGGCCTCCTCTGCCCTGCTCGGCACTCTTGCCTTCAAATCCTCTTTGTCAACTTCTTCAGCAGCTGCAGACTTGATGTTATTTGTTTGTTTCTTTTCTCAAATTCCCAAATGACGGAAAGAGATCCAGGAGCGTGTTTGCCTGCAGGGGAAATGGCCTGCGTGGCTTCTGGGGTGTTCGATCTTCCTATGGCTTGGCGGGTGTGCTCTGGGGATGGTGATGGAGTCAGGGAGGAGGGGCTGGCCTCGGTGAGGAAGGAGGCTGGAGGGAGCTCAGTCCACCTCTTCACAAGCAGCTTGTGCAAACCTCTCACTCTCCTGGGTCGAGGCTTGTGCTCAGGGACTCCCCTGAGCTCCTCCATCCTGGAGTGTGCCAGCCGGGCAGCTCGGCACGGCCACGCCCCCTGCCCAGTGTCTAGCGGGGACCCACGGCTTCCCCCTGCAGAAAAGTGCGGAGCTTTCTACAGGTTTCCTCCCAGGGTTGTATCACCTCCCCAAGGGTATCCCCACGCTTCCTTGGTGCCTCTGACCCCCTGGAAGTCTGCCTGTCCTGACCTCTCCCCACCCCATTCACCACACGCTCCGCCTTCACTCTCCTCACTCACCTGGAAAGCCCTCCACCCCTCACCCCCACAGGCC
>NW_005367354.1:3715982-3729497 GCF_000412655.1 Myotis brandtii | reverse complement strand
CACACACACGCACACACAGCTCCCTGCAAGATAGTCTGTCACTCCCCCTGCTTTTCTTGTAATAAAAGCACCGCCTACCCTCCTTCTCTAACCAAGAGCGATACGTCAAGTGCTTGGGGCCCACGGGTCGTTAAAAAGGATATGCATCTGTTTCAAATTACATATTTTTAAAGTGACTATTTTCATAGTTTTTCTTCAAACGGAACTGCGGGAACCTCTGAGCGTGCGCATGCATGTGCATGTGTATACACACGTGTGAGCATGTATCGTGTGAGCATACATGGCCGGTGGAGATCAGATGGCCATGCTCATTAGTCCCAATTGGTTTATCCCTTTGGTTCACTTGGACCTCTATCTACTTTTAAATTGTTTCTATTGTTTGTCATATGGTTTCATTTATAGCTACAGAGTGGGTTGCTTTGGCCATAAACAAGTGACAAAGACAGGAAACATAAAGAACGTTTATGTTGAACCACCCCGAGCTAATGAGGAGCTGAGGAACGATAGTTCTGGAAATTTGCCTCAAAGTCAGTTTTTCCAGATCCATACGTTGCGATCCTCTGATCCAAGTTCTTATATAGGTCAGCTAAATGTCTTTCGTACGTTGAATGAGAGGAGGGTGGGGCGGAAAATACAGAAATAATATCACCAGCTTGTCCTTTTATTGATTGGGAAAAAATATTATTACCAGCAGTGTGTTATTTTGAAGAACTTATAAATCTCTCTGAATCCCGCTTCATCTTCTCACTCTGATAGCGTGTGAGCGTTCCCAAAATAGCGCAGTTGACTTTTCTTAAGCTCGAAATACAAGAATTCTAAGGATCGGGTCACGAAAAACAGTTCTATCTATTTTTGCAGCTGATACACATAATTAGGTTTTAATTACATTTTAAACATAGATTGGTCCCAAGACCAGAATGCCGTTTTTTATTTGTCAACAAATCAGCAATTCCTTGCACCATTAATTTCAAGGAGAGGAAATGGTGTGTGTCACTTGTTAAGTGGAAAAATGTGGCCACGTGTCCTTATATAGAAAATGAACATTATTAAAAATCGCCTTTTAATGCTCATTTAATATAGTCTTTGAATAATATACTCATATAAAATATTTAACTAAAATACTTCCTTACCGTAAGCCATGCAAAAATGATAAAATGATTTTTTATCATTGTCACGGGTTTGTGAAATTACAGATTACTGTGAATGGAGTGCATTCGTCACACACGGGCCTGGAAATGCTGATCTAGAGACACAAACCCAGTAGGGAACTCACAGAAGACAGCAGGGAGAGGGAGAGAGGTGAGCTGCCGGGGAGGATGGGGTTGGGGGGGCAGCCCCTTGCCGTCCGGAGTGTGCAGTTTGTTCTGGGGGCCTGGTAATCCCCCTCTTACCCACCAGAGCCAATCCCCAAGGCAAATCCTGAAAGCTCGCCAGAGGTGCGGGTGCTGATTGGTGTTGTTTCCTTAAACTACACCACAGTGGACGTGCATCCTTCAGAGATCGGAACCCGGGGGGAAGGGAGGGGGGAGACAGCTGAACTAAGACCTGTTCCTATAGCCACCGTAAAGCTTGTGTCTCCCCAAGACTTCAGCCCCGAAAGGTACATTCAGAGGCTAATCCCCAGCTAAGCGGCTTTGCTTAGACGGGGTGGACGGGGTGCAGGTGACGTCACTTCCGAGCACCGGCTGTCACGTGACTGGGAGGAGGCTAGCAGCCGGGCAGGGCACTGGTCACCCAGCCACGTCCCTTTCTGCACAGGGGACCGATTGAGGCCCGGAGGTGGGGAGAGGCTTGCGTGCAGCCTCATGGGAGCCCAAGAGGGTCCCACGGGTGCCTTCCTCCCGCAAATCTTCCAGAGTGGTCTCGTTCAGGAGCGTGTGGCGTTCCGAAGGGACTCGTGGCAGGGGACGCTTGCACCCTTCCCATGCCCTGGGAGATGGCCTCAGGGTCACGGGGAAAGGCTTGTGGGGGGACAGGGGGGAAGGCTGTGCTGAGGGCAGAGGCTAAGCTAGCTCAGCAGCAGCAGAAACCGCTCTGCTGTGGTCTCTCCCTGTAGGGTCTGTGACCCTTCCTGCGGGAACATTTATTTGTATCTATTCCACTTGGTTGACCTGCCACAGCCCATCCTCAAATGTATCAATCCCAGCTACGATTATTTATACAATCATTGACTCACACGCTCCCCTGGGCTCCCCTGCCGAGTGACTGCCCAGCGGCTGCTGGCCACCTCCAGGGGCCTGTGCACTGCCCGAGAGACTGTCATTCCCTTCAGGTGCAGCCTGGCCAAGGGGAAGCCCCTCCGCCAGCTTTCCCCGTCCAGTTCCAGGTCTTTCTGCCCCTTGGGGTCACTGAGAGCACCCCTGCCTGCCTGCCTGCCACAGGACGGCCTCCCCAATGTGTGCAGGCGGTGACGAGACCCTCCCTGCTGCTGCAAATAAACGCCAAGGAAGCAATGGCGCCTCCTTCCCCGGCTCTTTACACAGACTTTGTGCATCCCCTGAGCGTCTCGGTCACATCTCGAAATGAGCATCGGTGTGTCCACATCCACTGAGAGGGTGGCCCGAGAACCAAGCGGAGCACTCTTAGCGACGGCCCACACAGCCAGGCCAGGATGCCAGCTCCAGGGCCAGATCACAAGGAGCAGCGGGACCTAGTCACAGCTGACAGCTCTGCTCGGGGTGTGTCCTAGTGGGGGCCATGGTGTTTGGTATGGGGTGAGCCGGGCATGAGGCGCGATCGGCTCTGACCTCTAAAAGGACCCCACGGGTCCTTCACAAAGAATTATTTCCAAGGCCTTTTTCTGTTCTAACCAGAAAAGGATTGTCAGTCTTTTGCAGTGATGTGGACTTGAGACTAAGTTACAGGATTTACTTAATAACTAGAGTCCCGGTGCACAAAATTTGTGCATGGGGGTGGGGAGGTGTCCCTCAGCCCAGCCTGTACCCTCTCACAATTCGGGACATCCCTCTCACAATCCAGGACTGCTGGCTCCTAACCGCTGGCCTGCCTGCCTGCCTGATCACCCCTAACCACTCACCTGCCTGCCTGATCGCCCCTAACTGCCTCTGCCTCGGCCCCTGCCACCGTGGCTTTGTCTGGAAGGACGTCCAGAATGATATCCTAAGGTCGTTCAGCTGTCCGGTCTAATTAGCATATTATGCTTTTATTATTATAGATACCCAGGTCTCATGAGCAGGTGTTTCACAGGCCAGGTGATGGCCAGAGGCACCTCTGAATGTCCCTACTCTCATTCCCAAACCCGAGGACCTATGTGGCGCTCAGGGTCCCCTGAAATTTCACAGGGAGGCATCCGCCAATTACTCGGCAGGGTCACCGCGCAGGAGCCCCTCGTAGGAAGGGCCGCGTGCGTCCTGCCGACCCTCCAAGGCTGAATATGTGTACCGTCGTCTGTATTTACACCCGAACGGAGGTGAACTTCACAATATGGCGTTATCGCAGGAAATGAATGAACCTGTCAAAAATCGCCCTTTACCCAATGGCTTCTTTCATCCACGTTGCCAGGGAAGTCTGTCCCCGTAGGCATCATGCTCGGAATGATGATGCGTCCTGATGAGAAGGTGATATTGGCGAAAATAACATTTTTTAAGGATCCTAAGGATTAGCAATAACGTCGTGTTCTGCGTGAGGCGTGTCAGGCGCGTCCATAAATGTGTTTATTAGTTTGTAACCTTCCACCCCGGCACATTCCAGCATCACAGCAACATTGCCGCCTCTCGGCGCCCCGGACAGGGCTGCTTGCTCCAGGGGCTTTGAGGGAGAGACGGCTCGTGCGGTCAGGCGTTTCCGTGTCACACGCGATTGGCTACACACAGTCCTTCGGGTTCCATTATTGACTAATTTGAGTAATTCACCTACTGAGAAATGTTTCCAGATGAAAACGGAACATCCCGTCGGTTCCCAAGCGAGGTCCTGCGTGTCAGTTTTGTGACATATTTTTAAACACGGGAGGCCGGTCTGAAGGAACATTCTGGCACGCCGTCGTTAAGTAAAACCGTGTTGAGCGCCCGTCAGCTGTCTGCCCGCCCGTCCCCCGTGCTCTCGGAGATCCCTATCGGGGTAGCTATTTTATACCTGGGTGGCTCCGTTTTAATAGAGAGTGCCATTAAGCAGCATGCCAGAGTGTGTCCCGTCTGGAGCCTTGATTAGCCATCAGCATGCTCACAAGCTCGTTTCGTGATTGGTGTTGAAATGTGTCACACCCCGCTGGAGCGTTGCAGGCCGTCGCCGCTGATGGATTAATGACAGCACCTGCCGCTCGGCCTCACCCCTGACAGCAGCATCCGGCGGGAGCCGAGATTCAGGCTGCGTCTGGGAGTCCTTGGGCAGAAGTGGGGGGACACAGTCACGAGGGGGCAGGTTGCCGTGTCTTCCTCTCTTCCCCGCATGTCAGGTTGGGGAGCTTGAGTTCCACGTTCCCCTAGAAATGTTTTAGAGACGTTTAGGGTCAGACATGGGCATGGGGTTTTGCTAGTTCCAGCCAACTTTCCTCCCTCCTTCCTGGCATTCTGGACTCACTGCCACCTTCTGCGTTCTGAGGGCTGTGTCCCCTTCGCTCCCCACGCCAGCAGTGGCCGTGCACCCCGCTGTGTGCAGCCACCACTGCCAGAGGGCATGTGGGTCAGAACCTTCTTGGGGTCCCTCCCCCGTCCCGCCCCCCCCTATCACCTGGGCTGAGCTGGGATGTATCCTCAGTGCAAGTGGCTGAAACCAAACAGGAGCGTATGGCCGAGTCAGTGGGGATTCTCTTGCGTGTCACTGGAGCTCAGCACACCCTGAAGGTTTCATGAGATGAGAGGACTGTTCTGAGAGGAACCGTTTGGCTCCCCCAACAGAACCGGCAGGGCCTGCGAACGCGTCTTCGGTGTTTGCTTTCCGAATGCCCCTGTCTCTCCCTTTAAGGCACCTCCCCGACCATCCAGGGACAGTTCTGTGCTCATTCCTCAGCCAGGCTTCAGCTAGCTGGGCTCCAGGCTCTCCCTGGCTCTGCTGCTACCTCACGGTATTATCTCTCTGGGCCTCGGTTTCCCCGTGTGCACAAGAAGGGGCCTGGAACCACTGACCAACCCTTTGGGTTACGACTGTGAACATTCGCCTCTCACCTACACAAGCCTGCACCTGGGTGCATACATGCGTGCTCGCACACACACACACACACACACACATACACATACACATGTCTACACACGTGCTCAGCTGGGTTCTGATCCCTCACTGATGAACTCAAGGTCTTCCCCTTCTATGTGAGTCCCTTCTGTGCAGCCCAGAAAGCTTTGGTTGCTGGGCACCCACATGTTCTGCAGCCTGCGGCCTTGCCAGGTAACCCTACATCTGGCCCTGGAGGACGGAGCAGGAAAATGACCCAGAGTTAAATCCCTCTACAGAAGGGCTCTCTGACCCTCCAGCGGACCCAAAAGTGATAGTACCTTGGATCATGACATCAATACCAAGTGCCATTTCCAGGTACCTAAATCTGACCCATTCTTCAAGACACCAGCCAGCTCTCACCTCCACCAGGAAGCCCACCCTGGCTCAGCAGTTCCTAGGGATTTCTTCCTTTCTGAGCACAGCAACATGGGAGTCCTTGTGGTTGATGGCTGAGTTTAGAACCTGGGAATGATTTTTTTTCTCTCCTAGAGAGTGGTCCTCAGATCCCAGAGCCCCAGGCCATTGTCCTGCAGGGTCTGTGGAGAACATTCAGTTACAGATGATGAAATGGAGCCCAGGGGTGAAGATAACTGTCCCACATCCCCCAGAGCACTGACCCCACAAACTCCATTTTGAATGACCTCATGGCACCTGTGGGTTAGCTTTTTCACCTGACAGTTGATTGGCACTTGCTGCTTAGGTGGCTGGCAGGTAGCCCTCACTGCAAGCACATAGACTTAGAGACCTGGTAGGGCAGCTCTCCCTCTCTCCCCACCATGCGCCTAGGCACTGCCCCAGGAGCCACTGCCAGTTTTGCCTGAAGGCACTCTAGCCCCTATGTGGGTCCTCTTCCCACATTTACTAGGATTCCGCCTGAGCCAGGCACCCTGGCTCTTCAGACACTCCAGGGCCTAGAGCTGAGGCTGCAGGTGCCTGGGGTTTGCAGACGGCCCTTTATCTAAAAGTGTGGCCTGTGTGCGGAGCTCGGGGAGCAGAGCAGCTCGGGGAGCAGAGCAGCTCAGGGTGCAGAGCAGCTCGGGGAGCAGAGCACACGGCAGAGCACTGGGAAGGAGCCACAGCTGGTCCTCCTCTGCAGAGGGGAATACGCCTGGAGGCTTCTGTTTGTTATCTAACAGTGTTTTCTCTGAAGCAGACTCAGAAGGGGAGAGAATAATTATTCCCCGAGGCCCCGCCTGTGCCTCTTCCTCTCAGGAGGCTGAGAGGAGGCTCTGGCTGCCCTGCTCCCTTCGCCTGTAGTTACTCCTGTACAGCCTGTCGTCCACCTGTAGTTACTCCCTGGTGGCTGCCGTGAATAGGGATGGCGGAAGATCATTCTTCTGCAAACTTCCCTTTCTTTCTTTCTTTTACAAAAGCCATATTTAAAATTAGAAAATACCCCCGGCCAGTGTGGCTCAGTGGTTGAACATGGACCCTGCACCAAGAGGTCGCAGGTTCCATTCCCGGTCAGGGCACATGCCCGGGTTGCAGACTCGATCCCCAGGAGGGGGCGTGCAGGAGGCAGCTGATCAATGTTCCTCTGTCATTGATGTTTCTGTCTCTTTAACTCGCCCTTCCTCTCTCTCTAAAAAGTCAATTAAAAAATTTTTAGAAATCAGAAAATATGAACAAAGAAGAAGTGAGTGAAAATACCTGTAATAGCACCCACCCTGAAGACAAGCACAGCCTAAAACTATGGCTACCCATTCCAGACCATCCTTCCTCTTTTCCTCACTCTCTCTTTCACTCAGGCGGTGGTGCGCATATACACATGCTAGTTAGTGTTTTCGGGCTGTTGTTGTTGTTTTGCCATAAATGAAGTCATGCTCATGCATACTGTAACCTGTTTTCACACTGAGTGTTTCCCGGGCACCTTTCCATGTCAGTGCTCGAAGCTCTAACTCATCCTCGTTAAATAGCATCGCTCATTAGCAATGCCGCAGCACTGATTTACACAGCCCTCTCGTGTTGGCTGTTTCTGTTCTCCTCTCACTTTACCCTGTGAACACGGCACCCACCTTCCCGCCCTGCCCAGTTTCCTCCAGTTGGTTCACTGGGCGTTTATTTAAATGGTGAACTTATTCATCCCTTCAAGCAGATGTTTACGGAGCCCCTGCTCCGGGCCCCACGCTGAGGCTGCCGTCACGCACACCACCACGCGGTCCTTGTGTTTGCACTTCCGGGGAAGGGACGTGGTTCATCCATAAGAACAAGTACCTTTTTTAAGCCGCTGCAGGTTGTGAGACGTGCAGTACAAAACTCACAGGGTGATGTGGTAAGAGATGAGGAAGGCGGGGATGGGAGGGCCGGGGAAGCCTCCAGGCTGAGCAGCCGGGCTGAGCAAGAGCAGGGCCAGGCGGGAGGGTGTGGCTGAGGGGTGGCAGGAGGCAGAGAAGGGGGAGTGGGGACAACTGGTCTGAGAAGAGGCTGCAGAGGTTGGTGGGATCAGAGCACGTGGGACCCCCCAGACTGCAGCCCGTATGTAGATTGCACTCTGGGGGCGATGTGACATGGCAGTGGCTGGGGGCATAGACAGGAAGGGAGGTGAGATTTATTTTAGAGTTGGAACCCAGAGGACATGGTGATGGGGCTTGGGGGGAGGAGCAGGGAAAGAGGGAATCAAAGGAGACTTCTAGAATCTTCCATGAGGAGCCTGGTGCTGCCTCCTCGTTGATTTCCAGAGTGAGAGCCCTGAGTGGCTGAGACGATGGCGGGGGAGCCTCCTGCCCTCTCGGCAGGGCACAGGGCACCCTGGGGCCTGCCAGCGGACGCCTCTCCTGCGAGGTCCTTCTGGCCCCGGGAGGGTGGACGTCCTGGGTGTCCACCAACAGAAGGGTTGGTCTGTGATCAGAAAAGCCTGCGAAGCATGCAGTTTCCAGGCACCTGCATCATGGGGCTAGAGACCTATTCAGACTTCGCCAGGACCCTGTTGTTTTAAGATTTTACTGCACCACCATCCCCGGGAGGGAGTGTGGGGGTGGGTGGGGCGGGGCCATGGCCACAGAGGCCGCAGACCCCCCTCACCTTGCAGGGCTGACCGGGGACCCCTGTGGGTCCTGGGCATACGCTGCACCCCTGCGGTAGCTGGGGAGAGAAGGCGCTGGTAGGCGGCTCGGCACAGAGGCGAGCACATGCCCAGCCAGGTTTGACAAAGCAGTGGTAGTGTCTTCTGAAAAGATGAAAAATGCAACTGCTAAGTGAAGGCCATCTCCTCCCTCTCTGATTGGTGGAGGGTGGGTGGTAGAGTTCTTTATAAAAGCCATCATAATGTTGTATGTCAGCTGCTATTGAAAAATAAAAAATTACTTAAAGAAAAATAATGATAAAGAAGCCAGGCCCGTGGGTCATGGTCCACGGCCAGGAACTCTGTGCTCTGACAAAGCGCAGAGCCCGGTTTGTTCTCTCGGTGGGAGGGGAAGGCCTGCCAACCCCTCCCCTCAGATGAGGGCACCAGGCAGGAATGCAGCCTAATTAAAACTCGGCGCAGCCGCTAAATGGCAGTTCCAGAGTGGGCCGCCGTCCACCCGATTTCATGCTCAGGCCTTGTAGCCAGGAAGGGAGCGAGATGGAGGTCCCTGCCCCAGGCTATTTCTGGTGAACCAGTTACTGGGGTTTTATACACATCCTTACAAAAGGACAAATATTTGGGTCAGGTGAAGTGGCTTCGCAGGGGGCCGTGTTTTGACATGCTGCAAATAGTTGTCCATCACCGGGTGAGGCGGCTGCCCCGAGCCGTTGCCGTGACTAAGTCCTCATCCTCCTCGGCCCGTTGGCTGTCGGTCCAGCTGTGAGCTGAGCACATGCGGCCTGTCCTCACGTGGTCTGGGCAGGCTGCGCCCGTCAGGGCTTGGGGTGCCGGGTGGCGAGTGGCCGTGGGAAGGAGCTGTCTTACCACCTGCCTGAGGGAGGATCCGGAAAGTGGGGTGTAGGTCTGGGCTGGGGCTGGCTGCAGAGACTGATGGGTGGCCGTAAACAAGACCCGCCCCAGCCTTCACACAGCTCATGGGAACATCAGCTCATACTCCATGTACTGGGCTGGGGTGAGGAAGAAATTGGGGGTGATGGAGGGGTGAGGAGGGTATGATTAATGCATTATGAAAGCACCCTAAAAGGGTTGGCCTTTGAGTGTGGCCCTTGGAACCGGTCAGCCACTGTGGCAGAAAAGTGAGGTGCATCCTGGGTAGTGGGAACCATGTGACCAATGGCACGAGGACGTGAAAATGCACAGTGAGCATCCAAGGCACGAAGTGGGGTGTTGGGGGATGAGGGGTATTGGGGATGACACTGGAGAGGTAGACAGGTTCGGATTCTGAATGATCTTGAAGGCCACCCGGAAGTACATGTGGCTCCTTGGGGCCACAGGGGTCATTGGAGTGGTGGATCGCAAGAGAAATATGGCTGTCACCTGGGGGGCTGCAGTACAGGCACTAGAGAGAAGCTGGAGGTCACTGGGGGTCATAGCATGCAGGTGGATAGGTCAGTGCTGAATGGGACAATCCTAGTGAGCATGACAAGGAATCAGTGGGGCTTGGGAATCAGTGTGGGTGGCAAGGGGAAAAGGAGAAGTGAAAACAACGCCTAAGTTTGGGGAATGAGCTGCTGCTGCAAGTACATCAATTTTCTCTTCCACTAAGTTTATTTGTTTAAGTGCCCAAACTTCAGTGAACTCTTTGGGGATAGAAAGCTTTCTAAATAGTGACCACTGACCAGCGCCCTATGCCGCTGTAAGCACAGGAAGTAGAACATAATGTACCCGCGGTTTGGTGGACCGTGGCTATGAATAGTTCTAACTGTCCTCATTGTCACCTGCCTCAAGGCCCGTTGAGGTGTTTGGGACCCTTGGCCCCAGCACCGAGTAGCCCCAGGCTATTGTACTTCGCTATTTCTGGGTCTTCTCTTACAAAGAAAAAAACTTTTTAAAAAGCTATCGCTTCTCCCCGTTTCTCCCTTATTTGCTTCCGGCTGTCATTTCTCAGTTGTGGAGCTTCTAGGACCCTCCTTCTGTTGCTATTTCTAATCTCCTGCCCCGAGCTTTTTGTATGTACAGCTCTTCTTAAAATAAAGTATATGGGCATCGTGATGGCTGTTTCCCTCATTAACTACCGGTCCCTGTCTGTCCCTTCCACTGCCATGGCTTGACTGCAGACGACTGAGCTCTGAGAACATGGGGGAGGCTTTCCCGTTTCTCTGGTATTACCCATAGTGCCTCGCACCGCACTGAGCTCGTTGTCCATACTCAGTAAACACCCATGGGTGTGCGAGATGTAAATAGCCTCCTGTTTCATTTTCCCATCATTAACGGAGTGTACCGCGAGTGCCTTAAAAGCTGGTGGTGCGAAGCCATCTGCAGAGCCTGTGTTCCCCCCGCCTGCCCCCAAATGCGGTTTAATTGTCTGGCCATTGCTTGCGGCTCTGTGGAAGCCTGCACTTCAGGAGCAGAAGAGCTCTGCCTTTCCTCATCCTGGATGTCGGCACCCGGTGCAGCACTGAGAAAGCAGATGAGTCACAGGCGTGGGTCTGCCGGGCAGCTCTTGTCGCCAGCAGAACAAAGCCACAGGTGTGCATTCAGCAGTGCGGAGCGGGGACAGGAGCCTTGACAATCTGGACGGTCTCTCGGGGTCAAGTTAGTTGCGTGTAGACTCGAAAAGGCTTTGGAGAGGCAGCCAGGCATCGGCAGCCGTGGAGAAAATGAGAATGATTTTTGCTGTCTGCCCTGGGAGCACTGTTTAAGCCCATGTCTTGCTAGGTCAACGTTTTCATGCCCGGAGCTATAAATTAAAAATATGCCTTAGAATTGGGTGCCTTTTCTCCGACTAGAAGCTGGTCTGTTTATTCCTTTGCAGTTGCTCGGGGCATTGTAGACCAGAAGGAAGGGAAGGGAGGATGAATGATTTTAAGCATGTTTTCCAAGAGAAATGAAACTGCGAACACAAATTCCCACAGACCAGAGAGTTAACTGGTTTCCACCCGGTGTAGCAAAAGCTCATCACCAAGATCAAGACGGTCTGAAAACCAATCCCCCGCGCTGTGGTGTCGCGGGGCCGCTGGCTTGATTGAAAGCCCTAGTTCAGCGGAATGTGGGGTAAAGGGGTAGGAAGTAGGCCAAGTCTACATGCAAATTAGCATCTGAATCGGTTTCTTAAGACAACAGGCATGGGTGAAATCAACCGTCATCCTATTCTAGTTCATCTGGGAGCAGCAGCTTATCTCAGAACCTCATTTAATGCCATGAGATTGAGGTTGGGTTCTGGGTACATCAGGTTGAAATCGCAAAAGTCCTGCAGGACCCTGGGTCTTTTTTAGCACGGAGCTTAAAAACATGATCTAGGCATGAAGAAGATTATTCTAGGGCCACTTCGCAGATACAACTAGGAAATGTATTCACTTAATAACTTATGTGTTCAAATTCATATTTCCAATTCAAATTTAATACTCAAAGTTTTTTTTCTTCTCGCTTTTTTAAAAATATATTTTTATTGATTACAGAGAGGGAGGGAGAGAGGATGATGACAGAGAATCATGGATCGGCTGCCTCCTACACTCCCCCTACTGGAGATCAAGCCCCCAGCCGTGACCTCCTGGTTCATAGGTTGATGCTCAACCACTGAGCTACACCGTCCGGGCCATTTTATTAACTTTTGATTTATCTTTCCAGTGCTTCTTTTTGTAAAAATAGCAGATTTTGTACTTATTCTATTTCCCCTTCTTTCTTTCAGAGTGAATACACTCCTCATGTTTTTTGTCCACTTTTCAATAAAGCCTTGAGGTCCCTCCGTGTCAGCCCATCAAGGCTGCCTTCCTTCCGCCTCACACACATGACTCCTCTCCACCCCGCGGCTGCACCAGAGTGGGTTCAGCCCGTCCTCATCCACGGGCTGTTGCGC
This sequence comes from Myotis brandtii, assembly GCF_000412655.1. Lineage (NCBI taxonomy): Eukaryota > Metazoa > Chordata > Mammalia > Chiroptera > Vespertilionidae > Myotis > Myotis brandtii. Next base: position 3,717,450 of record NW_005367354.1, on the reverse strand, counting down.
CGTCTCCAGTCTTTTCTTTTACCAACAATGCCACAACCTATCATCGCTAGCACATGTTTTCTCATACCTACGAATGTACTAGTATACCTTCAAGTGGGACTCAGGGGTCGAATGATAAAAACATATGTAATTTTGTCAGCTTATTGCTAAATTTTCCTCTCTGAGTGTTGTACTATTTTGCGTTCTCCCAGTGATAGGAGGATGCCCGGGTCTCCACAGCCTAAGCCACAAAATGCCTATCAAACTTTTGGATTTTGCAAATATGATGAGTAAGAGTTGGCGTTTCAGTTTAGTTTCCATTTGTCCTTATTGTGATAAAAGTTGATGGGTGTTTCATAGGTGTGAGGGCCATGTCCCTTTCTCTTTCCGTGAACTGTATAGATTTTTTTTGGTTCATTTTTCTGTCATTTTGGCCTTTTTCTTTTCAATTTTCCGAGATTTCCTATATTAAGAGAGAGCAGACTTTTACCTCTGATCTAAGCTGCAAATGTTTTCCTTCCTTAGTTTGGCCATCTGTCTCTTGACTTTACTTGTATGTATGTCACCGTGCATTTGTCTTATTTTATTTTTGTGTAGACAACTTGGTCAATCTCGTATTGCCTCTGGATTTCGAGTCCTAATTAGGAAGGCTTTCCTCTCCCAGGGTGACCAGGAATTCACCATGTTTTCTTGTAGCGCGTGAATAATTTCACTGCCCATTGGTTAGCTAGTCCATTTGGAGTTCATTCTAGTGAATAGCATATGATATGGATTCAATGTTATGTTTTCTCAAGAGCCCATGCTTCTTTCCCCCAAAGTTTTGGGTGTCCCCTTGATCACGTATCAAATGTCTACACGTACTGGGGTCTGCTTGCCAATTCTTCTGTGCTGTTTACTGTCCTGTCGTACCTGAGATTTGTGAAGGTCGCCGTGACCCACCTCTGGGTGAGGGACAGTGGGTCTCTGTCATGTCCTTCCACAGTCCAGAGTCAGCCCAACCCGGAGGGGAAAGCCCAGACTGAGCACTTCGCCTCCACGTGGAGTGGCCGTGGTCCATGTCATCGGACTGCAGTGGACATCACAGCAGACTCTGCAGCCCAAATCATACGACAGCTTCACGGAGCGCAGCAGTGTTCACACAGCGGCTCGGGGCAGCCAGTGCATCTGGTCCTTGGGAAGCCGCTCCCAACGCTCTCCCTGGGGCATGCTGGACGGTTGGGCGTGTACCAGTCTGTACTACGTGGATCCCTGTGGAATTAATGTCAGTGAACAGCACTTTAGGGACAGGTCCCGGTCCTGTGCTGAGGACTGTGCTCAGAGAAAGCCCTGTGGCTCTCGGGTGTGGTTAGCAATCCCATTCTCTCGCTCCTGGTTGGGTCTGACTCTTCCTATCTCTGTCCCGATTTCCTGACATTATTTTCCTGTATCTGTTTTTAATATTAATGCATCTTTTCGAACTTTTTTGGAGGAAGGGTGTACATTTTCGACG
>NW_005367354.1:3695930-3715904 GCF_000412655.1 Myotis brandtii | reverse complement strand
GAGGGAGGGAGGGAGGGAGGGAGGGCTGGTGGCTTTGCACTGCTGAAACGTGTCACCAACGTGTAGTGCTGATTTCAGGCTACCTTTCCTGCACTTTTCGGAGGCACTTCTGGGCAGGTTTACCTCCTGCAGAAAACACCTGTGCTCCCAGGTCAAGCAGCTTCCATCCTTTACATCTTACCATGTTAGATCAGAGAGGAGTAGATGCAGAGGCGTTTTTAAACCCCGTGCAGTTGCAGACGTGTTCCAGGGACCACCGTCAGCGGGAGGCAGTGGTGTTTGACTTGATTGAACAGGCCTGCACCCTGACTCACCTTTGCCTCCATGGCCTAGGCTGGAGGGACACTGCATTGCCCTGAGGTCCAAAGGCAGACCTTCATGCCGGCATTCATCACCGGCTGGTCATTGCCTTCTTGCCTCCTGGTCCTTCTCCTTTGGTCCAGTAGCCCTTTAACCTGTGCCTTGGCCACACTACCTCTAGGAAGCCTGGTTGCTTCCAGTCTCCCCAGCCTTGGGCCCGGCTTGGACCTGAGATAACTAAACTGACCTTGCTTTCCTGCCTCATCGTCGCGTTTGCACCCTTACCACAGGTGTGTGCACAGATTCCCAAGGGTAGGGTGGCACTCCCCGGGTGTCCTGTGAGGTCAGTCCGTGGGTAGGACATGGACGCTGCCCTGCGGGGATGCTGAGAAAGATGGAACAGCTCTGCAGGGGACACCGCGAGTGAGGAAAGGTGCTGCGGAGACTGCTCCATGGGGAGGCCCAGGGCTGTAAGTGAAATAAACCTCGGAATTGAACTCCTGTCACCATATGGCTCTGGACACTGGAGACTGCTGGTTCACAGCCACCACTTCCTCCCGGGCTCTGCTACTCTCATTTTCTTCCCACGGCGATGAAACTGCCCTCTTCACTTCTGGACACATCTGCCTTTGGTTTCTTGTCCTGTTCTTTTCAAGGTTGAAAGAGAGAAAATAGCTTTGCAGCAGTCATTGCTTGGGAGGTGTATGCCTTTGTGGCGTTTGGTCGAGCAGCCTTAAAGCTACAAAATTCCAAGTCAGCCTGCTGTGTCTTCCAAACTCTGGTGATTGCCTTGACGGGGACCCAGCTGACCACGGTCCCTCAGTCTCAGCGTGCAGCCCTTGTCGTGTGGCTGTTCCTCATGCAGAGGCTCCTGTCCCTTATCCGAAAATCTGAAATAGAAAAAGCCCTGGAATCAGGAAGTCATTTGACAGCAAAACCAGATCTAAACTGACACAAGGGCATTTATAGTCCTACTAGAGGCCCAGTGCATGAAATTCGTGCACTGGGAGGGGGGGGAGCGGTGTCCCTCAGCCTGGCCTGCGCCCTCTCGAAATCTGTAACCCCTCGGGGGATGTTGGACTGCTGGTTTAGGCCCGATCCCCCCAGAGATCGAGCCTAAACCATCAGTCAGACATCCCTCTCGGGGCTTGGGACTAAACCGGCAGTTGGACATCCCCCGAGGGATGTAGCAGTGCGACAAGTGGCAGGCAGTCAGGGAGGAGCCAGAACCGGAGCTGGGTGCCGCACCACTCATGCTCATCCTGGCCTGCTGCGCCTGCTGCCACCGCTCGGTAGTGCTACGGCGGAGTCCGGAGAGGCTCCCACTGCTGCAACTGCACTCACCAGCCGTGATCCCGACTTCTGTCTGAGCAGCGCTCCCCCTGTGGGAGCGCACTAACCACCAGGGGGCAGCTCCTGCCTTGATCATCTGCCCCCTCGTGGTTAGTGCGCATCGTAGCGACTGGTCGGCCAGTTTTTCTGATCATTCGGTCATAACGGTTGCTTAGGCTTATATATATATATATATAGATTGATCACTAAGTGTGAATATTCATACCTCTTTGCTGTAGAAATATTAATATGTCTGGGTCTGGGGTGGCATTCCTGGGAGTATCACGATGGACAGCATATGTGCTCTGAATTCCCAGGGACTCGGAATAAGGGGTTATGACCTGGATAAAACCAGAGGCTAGAAAAGCCTGTGATTTCACTCCATGTGACTGACAAGGTAACCCGTGCATTGAATTGACCCATGCCACAAAGAGTGAATGTATTTGATGCCCAAGAATTTGAAAATATCCAAACCCCATTGGTAGACTAAGGGCTTCTTCCTCCCTGGGAAACCCACAGACATGCGTGCAGCCTAGAAAAAGATCCCCAAAGTAGACTGCAGAATGGAACTGGATGTCTCGAAGCCCCCAGAATCTGTCCACTCTGGGTACCTTGACACTAGCAGGTGTCTAGAAATCAAATGATGATAAGATTTTAAATGCTTTCCATATGCCAGGCACTGTTCTAATCACCTAATATGGACTATCTAATCAAATCCTGTGGCAACACGTTGAGGCATCAAATATCAATATCCCCTTGATTAAGTGTATTCATTGGGGTTCAGATGCCAAAAAGCAGAAATCAATAGAGGGAATAGGAGTTTGCAAAGTCATTCTAAGGTCAGGATCTAGGCTCCACTTCCAGGAGTGATTCCCAGCACAAGAGGCAGAACCGGAACCGGGCTGCCAGGGTTGCTGCTCCCACAGTTGGGAAGGTTGGGAATCAGGACCCCACCATGGGAACTAGAGACCTCAGGAACACCCACCTCCTGCCGTACAGGACCCAGGAGGGGTCGCCGCGGCTGTCGGCTTCAGAGTTGCATCGGCTACATAGGTGCTCTGCTTTCAACGCACCCACAGAGCCGGGCCTGGCCGCCCCGCCTCCGCCCGGCAGGAGGAGAGCAGAACCCACTCCACTCCCTTGGCCTCTCGGATCTCATGCGAGCACGTCTGCTTGGCAGAACCTACACAGCATCCAGATCCCTGGCGGTGCGGGGGAGGGAGTGCCATTTGGCTTCTTCAACCTTGAAACACAGGAAGGCGCATGAGTTGAATGGATGTTGGTTGAGCCAATCCACACTTCCACGCAACTTCCCCAAGATGACACGGGAAGTGGCAGGACCAAGGCTGAGGCCAGGCTGTCTGGCTGCAGAGTCTCAGCTGTGTACGTTCCGCTGCCTCTCCTCCCCATGAGCTCATGCGGGGGCTGCTGGCCCCCATGGCCTGTCTTCTCCATGCTCGTCCTTTGGGTGGTCTGCTGCTGGCCCTGTGTCTGTGTGGGACAAGGGGCCTCTAGAGCCAGACTCTGAATCCTTCTGGGGCTGGGATGGATGGTCTCTAGCTGCCATGTATCAGTTAGCTATTGACCCAGCCGGGCTGCATGACAAGCCACCCCAAAACTCAGTCATGTAAGGAAAGAAACATCTGGTATTGCTTATGCGGCCTGCAGGTGGCTGGGTTTGCTGGTCTTGGCTGGTTCATGTGTGCCTGGGTGGCCAACTGCTGTCACGTAGGTGGCTCTGTTATCTTGGCTGGACGCTCAGACTTGGGCTCAGCTGACGGATCTCTGGCTGGGTAGGCTGGTCTCTCACCCTCCAGCAAGCCCCACCGGCATGTCCATTTCCAAGTCAAGTCATATGGTCATGCTCAAGGACACGGCGTAGAGGACACTCTCAAGTTACAAGGCAAAGGGCATGGATACAAGGAGACCATTAACTGGGGCCATCGCTATAAGCATTCTACCTCACTGAGGGACCTTGGGCACGATACTTAACCTCCCAATCCAGCCCAGGCGCCTGTGTGCCTTGGACAGCACTGCTCAGAGAGGAGGCGTGCAGGGCCAGGCCTTCGGAGCCCACAGGGTCAAATGGGGTGCGGAATCAGCCCGGGGGCTGCCAGGAAGCCTGTGCAGGAACTCCATCTTTCCCTCCGGCTGGTTCGGCTCTGTGCTCCAGCCCGGCCCGCCAGCTGACTCAGGGACGCAGCCTCGGACTCGCGGGGCCTCTGCTTCAACGGAGCCACTTCTTAACAAAGACCGGCTTTTAACATCTCAAGCGGCACGTCTGCTCGCTCGCCAATTAAAACGTTCCTGTCCCCGCCGTGGCAAATGCCGGGGAAAACAACTCTGCGATTCAGAGCACAAGTGGGAAGGACACGAAGCGAGTTAATCATGAATCGGCGCTGGCCTTGTACCCAGCTTTCCTCTGCTTCTCAGTGAGAGGAGCACATCCCGGGTGGCGGCCACTCTGCCCCGGCCAGACGTGCCGCCGGCAGAGACGGCTCCCCAGCTCCTCGGGGTCATGTGAGGGGTCAGGCTTGCTTTCCCGTAGCTTAGATTTCGGCAGGCACAGCTTACGTTTTCTTAATTCATATTTAATCACCTGACAGAGCTGTCCGGTGGCTGTGCCTCGGGGACAGAGCGAAGGCCCAGGGCCCTGGTGGAGCCCAGGTCCCTGGGTCCCCCTGCTCTGCAGAGCCGGAGGCGCTGCCCCCGGGCCAGGGTTCAATTAGCAGCTCTGGTTTTGGAAGATGCTAAAGAAAAGGACATTCCTGCCTTTTTTTTTTTTTAACCCCCATTTGGATCCATTTCCCCAGGCCCCCAGTGAGAGCAGAGTTGTGTATATTCTCTGTTTCCTTCTTAAGAGATTAGTTTTAACCAAGTAAAGAAAAAAAAAATGGACAGCTTTGGCGAGATATGATTCACGTGCCGTACAGTTCACCCATTTCAGAGGGACAATTCAGTGGTTTTTAAGAGATTCACAGACATGCAACCCTCACCAGGGTCAACATGAGAACATTTCCATCATCTCAGAAAGCAACCCATACCCATTAGCAGTCCCTCACCATCCCCAAAGCCCTGGCAACCACAAATCTACGTTCTCTGTAGACACCCTGATTCTGGACAGATCAAGTGAATGGAATCATATAATATGTGGCCTTTTGTGAATGGGTTCTTTTGGTTAGGCTAAACTACGGAGGTTTTTACAGTTTAGTCTTTGAAGGCAGATGCCTGGGTTAGAATCCTGGCTCCGTAGCCCACTACCGGCTGTGTAGTTTTAGGCAAATGACTTAACCTCCTTGTGCCTAAGTTTCCTCATCTTACTATGAGGCACGTGCCATTGCTCACTCCCATAGGGTTCACTGGTTACACATGCTAAAGCTTTGAGCTGTGCCTGGGACACGGGGCTCGGTAACTGTGAGTTCTCAGCATCTTTCTTGCCCAAGCCTTCCCTAAAGCCCTATCTTGCTTTTTTTTTGGGGGGGGGGCCTGCCTCTCTGTTTTTATCCCCTCAGCAAACTTGTACTGCAGTTTGCACCCCTCTTCCCATAGGGGCTGCACCCTGTGTGTGTGCCTTGCAAACTCTCACCCAAGTTTGGAGCCTCCGGTACCCTCCCTCCTTCTCCCCAGGCAGTCTTTTGTCCCCTCCTTGGGATTTCAGGTTCAAAATCATTCAGAGAATGCCACCTGGAGGGCGGCTTCCCGAGTGATGACCTAGAAGGAGGTCTACCTGGTGCACTCACTGTCGCCCACCCTGTGTGTCCTCAACATTTTTATTCTCAACTGGGGAGAGGGGAAGTGTTGTCCCAGGCCTCGTTCAAAGAGCCACTCTTCCTTCATTCTAATTAGCTGATGTGTGGTGATATATTAATATTGTTAACAATAAAAATGAGGCAAACACATTAGAAAAGGTCACAAGATAAAATCAAGGGAAACGGTGCTCCCAGCCCCGAGCGCTGGCGCTGCCCTTCTGTGTAACGGCTCCATTTATGCCGGGACTGTGGTTTCTTTGTGCGTTTTTATGTCTTTTCCGTGTCTGGGTTTGTCTCCTCTGAGAGATCGTAAACTTCTGAAGAACAAGAATCACGTTGTCTCCTTTTATAAGAGTGTGCATTTTGTAAAAACCAAGTAAAAGTACAATTGTTAAGTGTTTCTTATCTATGCCTACAATGTTCTCTTATTGACAGGAGGGTCCGGTGTCTGGAAAGTGTCTGGCAGACACCCCACCCCTCTGAACCTAAGCGTGGCATAGTCCTCATGCCTGTCCGGCTGTGTCTTCTGCCCCCAGAACTACCTGTGCTGTGTAAGGGGACAGGAAAACTCAGCCATGGCCAGCACAGGGCGAGGGGCAGGATTTCTCTGAAGCTTCAGGACCTAGCTTGCTTATCCTATCTTGAGACTTTTCAAAAAGTAGAAGTATGTGGGCCCTGGCCGGTGTTCTCCGTGGTTAGAGCATCGGCCCAAAGGGTCATGGCTTGATTCCAGTCAAGGACAAGTGCCTGGGTTGCAGGTTCCCCAGCCCCAGTGGGAGCCTATGCAGGAGGCAACCAATCAATGTGTCTCTCTCATGTCGATGTTTCTCTCTCTCTGTCTTCCCCTCCTCCCTTCTTTTGACTCTCTCTCTAGAAATGAATGGGAAAAATATTCTCAGGTGAGGATTTAAAAAAAAAATGTAGAAGTGTGTGGACAGCATTTCCCTCCCTGCCATATGGGGCTTCTGGAGAAAGGACCTGCCCTTTAGGCCTTTGCTTCCTTTCATACTCTTGGCAGATGAAGGAAGAAGCATTCTGTGTAGCAAGGCTTCGTTGCGGCCGGACACAGGGCCGTAACGTATAACAGAAGTGACCGTGCACCAGGCCTGTTCTAAGCACTGTGGGTGTGTGTGTGTGTGAGTGTGTGTGTGTGTGTGTGTGTGAGACTATCGCAGCTCATCCTTACAAAACCCCAGGAAGGAGAGATATTCCTTTTCCAGTAGGGAAACTGGGGCACAGAAATGAAATAGGACCTCGAAGTCCCACAGCTCATAATGGTGGGACCAGGAACAAGCCCACACCAGCCACACCTGAAAACACAGTATAGCATCCTCCTCAAAGTGCAGTTCTGGCTGCCTGGCCACAGTGGCTCAGTGGTTGAGCGTCGACCTATGAACCAGGAGGTCACGGTTCCATGCCCAGTCAGGGCACGTACCTGGGTGGTGGGCTCGATCCCCAGTGTGGGGCGTGCAGGAGGCAGCCAGTCAATGATTCTCTCTCATCATTGATGTTTCTATCTCCCTCTCCCTTCCTCTCTGGAGGCAATAAGAATATATACATAGCAAAAACAATGCAGTCCTGGTTTGAACGGTGCTTCATGGTGGGCAAAGCATGCAGTTGCGTTTTTCTCACCAGAGTCTCCTAAGCATCTTTGTGAGGTAAGGGGCAAGTCACCAGGGCCCAAGGGGTGTAGGTCAAGGCCTTGGATTCACTGACTACTAATCTCCTCCATTTGTTACTTCTTTCTTAAGCGTTCAAAGGAAGGGAAGGAACTTCTCATCACCTCTTTACAACAATAGTCCAAGGAGTAGCATCCCAGAAAGGTCCCGGAGAGACACTCTGAGATTCAGTAGGGCTGGGAATGGCGTCCCCACCTTGAGTGTGTAGTCCACATTTTGGGGGGGCTATTTTCCATACTTGGTCTACCACAGGAGGTCTATGAATATGCCTGGGGAAAGTATATTTTTATTTTTCAAGTGAAATTTAGCATTTCCTTCCATTTATGGGCATAGACAACAAACCAGAGTTGTATTAGCAGTACCGTGACTTTGTCACCAGTAGGAATCACATATTTTCATCCTTGTGGTATGTCCATCTCAAAATATCATTTACACTCATCACTACTTTGAAATTATGGAAGTTTAAGCATCACACTAGACTTTAGTATGTAATGCATTAATAAAGCACATTTTTTAAAAATATATTTTTATTGATTTCAGAGAGGAAGGGAGGAGAGAGAGATAGAAACATCAATGATGAGAGAGAATCACTGATCGACTGCCTCCTGCACGCCCCCCAGTGGGGATCGAGCCCGTAACCTGGGCATATGCCCTGACCGGGAATCAAACCAGTGACCTCTCGGTTCCTGGGTCAACGCTCAACCGCTGAGCTACACCCAGCTGGGCAATAAAGCACATTTGCTACTATGTTAGCATTGTGTTTTTTAATATTTTGATAACTACATTTAAATGTAGTTGGTTTCTGTTGTCATCCCATGTGCTTTGTTTTATGCATTCAGGGGCATTGTTCGGAAAAGGGGCCCACAGGCTTTCCCAGGCTGCCAAGGTGTCCGTGGTCCCTGGTGAACTTATGTCAACAGTTCCCAGGAAAGCACTTGGGAGGTTTCCACGACCCGAATGCAGGGGGCAGGTCACACACACACACACACACACACACACACACACACACCCTTGCTGGGAGGAGGGGAGGGCCTTCCCCCTGGAGCCAGCGCCCCTGCGGGGTCCTGGCAGCCCTGTGACAGATGCCTCACTGAGTTCTGCTGCTCTGGGCTCTCTGGGAAATGGGAACCAGCTTCCCCGACTCAGGCCGAAGACACAGCTTCAATTAAGCCAGAGAAACACAATTTATTACCAGCATGTTTTCAGTTCCAGGCAGTGCCTTGAAAAGGTCAGCTTATATGAATATTTAGAAAAAGCAAGATCATAAAATAAGAGGGACTTGGTATTTTGCTTCTTTTTTCCCCCCTTTGACAAAGAAAATTCAGGCTCACTTTTAACATTTGGCAAACTCCAGAACTTTTTACTTGACCTGTATTAACTGTTTAAAAAGGAAGATGTTTTTGGTCCTGCAGGACTGGGTAGACCAGTTGGTTAGAGCATCATCCTGACAGCTACACTTGCAGGTGCCTTCCTCCGTCAGGCACATACAGGAGACAACCAATAAATGCATCAATAAGTGGAGCAACAAATCAATGTTTCTCTCTCTAAAAATCAATAAATTTAAATAAATAAATAAAGAAGTAAGTAAATAAAATAAATAAAAGGAAAAGGTTCAGAACGGCATTTGAGGGGGGTTTGTGTGAAGGGGATTTTGTCGCCTTTGAAACCAGAACAGCGAGCCCGAAACACGGGGCCGGCAGCCCCTGGCTGTCTATTGTCCATTGGAGGCGGGCACAGTAGGACACGTCTGCTTGGATGGCCCTGTTCGGGGCATAATTGTTTTGTGTTTATTTCAGCTGAGGCTACTGTTTCTATTCAGGGCTTTTCACCAGTGAGTCATCTTTTGAAAATATAAATTTGATGGAGTCAGTTCTTCCTTTAAAACCTCTCCTGGCTCCCGCCTGCCAGAGGAGAAAGGACAAAACCCTTGACCTCACACCAGGCCCTTCCTGCTCTGTCCACAGCCTTTTGTTTTTGGCCTCTGTGTCAACCTCTCCCTCCCAGTCCTCCCTTCCCACTCCTGTAGTGGTGGAGACTTACTGGATTATAGTATATTTATTCTTTATTTCCTATCATACTTGTTTTAAAATAACTTTATTTGTATGCTTAGTGGGATGGATTTTATTTACGCCCCCCCCCCCCAGGTTTTAAATTGCTGTATAGAATGTACAGTCCTGATGTTTTATGTAACCTTGATATATATGTTCTTTATAAAATTCTGGGTTTGTTTTTGAAAAGGTGTAGATTGTACATTTTAATGCAGCTCTTTATTCCGCTTTTTCTGTTTCCTTTTATAACTAAATCAGAAAACTGAATAATGATTTCCTTATTTCATTGGCACAAGCGCTCACGATTGGTAGAACGCTCGTCTCATAGCTTCTCTGTGATGTTAGCTAACCCTCTCTTCCTGCATTGTTCTATAGTCTTCCCCCTCCCCAGATCTCTTCTGCGGTGGATGTGGTTTGTGTTTTTTTAATTACATACAACAAATAGTTCTTGGTGCCTCCTGCCCACCAGACTCTATGCCAGGTGTAAAGAATGGGGTGAACAGCCCGGCTCCCTGTCCCTTCTTGCTCAGCATCCCATCCACGGAGCCTTCAACCCATAGAGAGACAAGAGTTTTACACTGAGTTTGACAACTTGTAGAAATGGGGGTGGGGTTGGCACACTGATTTTTTTCTTCTCACATCCCCACCCTGTGTTCAATTGCTTTGTAGTCTCTGGAGACAAACTTTACTGGGCACTAAATAAGACCACCCTTTTGTGCCTCCAGAATAGTCTCTCTTATTGGGCCTGGCTCCTTTGGGTGGAGTTGCCTTTAGCCTCTTAAATAATCAGTAACAATGTTTTGGTTTACCCACTAAATTAGACCACTTCTATATAGTCCCAGGCCTCTTGAGACAGTCTGTAAAAAAGTTAATTACATATATATTTTATAAATACATAATTGCACAAACATGCTATGTATTGTAGTTCAAGTTACGTTTGAGGTCTAAAACTTTAACCTATTTTAAACAAAAAGTGTATAGCTTTGCTTGGTAGGGTTGGTTATTGGTTGATCTACTATGACTATTATCATCATCATTGATTTGTTTATTGTTTTCAGTAGACAAATCTCTCTCCCTGTCCCTTTCTCTAAAACCGTAAAAAAACATATTTTTTTAAAAAAAGCAAGAAATATATGAAAATCCAGTTAATGGGAAATATTTTGGTTATGCACTTTATTCACTTTTCTGCTCAATTACTCCCTCGGAGGGCAGACAAGATTGCCACTGGGGGATGTGGCAACGGGGGATGGTCTCCTGATTTCCTTAATTCAACCATAATATAGTATAACACGCTCTTTGTCTCATTTGTTAGTCACTGTTACGCACTGAATTGCGCTCCGCCCCCCCCAACCCCCCAATTTATATGTTGAATCCCTAACAGTATGCGACAGTATTTGGAGATGGAGCCTTTAAAGAAGTGATTAATGAATGTTAAGGGAGGTCATATGGGCGGAGCCTAACCCAGTCTGACCGGTGTCCTAATAGAAAGAGAAAATTCAGACTCGCAGAGACACAGGGAAGCATGCACACAGAGGGAAGGCCCTGTGAGGTCGCAGTGAGAAGGCGGCCATCTGTAAGCCGAGGCGAGAGGCCCCAGGAGAAACCCAAATGGCCGCCACCTTGGGCTTGCACTCCTAGCCTTCAGACCTGTGAGGTAATACATGTCTGTTGTTTAGAGCCACCTCCAAGCCTACTTCTAAGAATTCCTCTCCGAGCAGATTCCCGTGTGATGGCGGAGTCGGCATCCTCTCCAGTTCTGTAAGGCAGAGGCCAAGGCCAAGAAGACCCAGGCAGGGGCAGGGTCCAGAGGGCGCTCACCTCTGGGGGACCCCCTGCAGGGTCCCCTTAGTGGCCGAGTGGCCGGACAGCTGAACCAGGGACCCGGACGATGCAGATAGAAGAGGGGATTCTGGAATCCCGGGAGCAATGACGGCTTTGCTCCGGATGTTCATTCGCTTTCTCATGAATCTTAACAAAACATCTGAGAACTAAATGTGAAACTCTCTCTAGTAGATCCACGTGATGCGTGCGTCTGGCACCCGCGAGCGAAGAGCCAGAAGCGTCGCCCATGCCAGCTCTGCGGGCGCCTGGCTATTTGGACTTTGGTGTAAATGCTCACATTGTGTTTTCTGCTCCTGCCGCATTTAACACTCCAGCCTGCGGGCCGCCTTACCGCTGCCTGGGGAATTTTCTACAACTTATGCCTGAGCATTAAAGTTCTGGAGTCTTCCCCCACCAAGGAAAATAAACGTGGTGGCTCCGTCTTGACCTTGACATTTTCCCAGGATGGCAGGTTGAGAATAGCCCTGCACGGAGCCCAGTCACCTGCAGGCTGGGCGTGGACGCACCCAGGCTGGTTGGAAATGTGCTGACAGGGCCCCACTGAGCAGCGCTGGGCGGCGGGCGGAGGGAGGCAGGTCACTCCAGGTCACGCACCAGCACCGCGCCACTGAAGAAGCAGGCCTGGCCGAAGGAGGCTGGGTGGCGGCCGCTGGCATCTCGGGTGTCAGGCGCAGTGCGGCTCGGATGGAGTGCGCTCTCCTAGGTCCCTTCACCTTTCCCAGGTGTTCGCTGAGACCCTCCTGGGCGCCTTGCTCTGTGCCTTCCTGATCAGGGGTTGGAGCTGGAACGGGTGGTGACAGAGCAGGAGGAGGATAAAGCAGGCCCCACTCTGAGAGAGTGCAGATCCTACGGAGAGTGACCCTCATGCAAACACAGGGACCAGTATAGGATGCTGCTGACCAACCAGTGACCTCAGAATGGGCTGTGAGCAAGAAGTGGCCCCCAGGAGCCACCTGTGACTCCTCCAACAGGACACCCCCCACCCCACTATCAGATGCACCCTTTCTCTTCTATCTCAGATGCGAGCAAAGGTTGAGTTGCCTTCCTAATGTAACAAGTAGGTCTCATGGCCCAAAGCTACATCAATACAGATCTTGCTTCCCAACTTTTCATTACAGGGCCTCCTCCTGCCATTAGGAGGGATGGTCCAAGGTGTCACACCCCCCCTCTTGCCCAGGACTCACAGGTGTAAGGACAGGAGGCCAGGGCATGCAGGTGGGAGGGGAAGGACAGCTCCAGGCCAGAGGGGAGGAGATTTTGGCAGCTCGGGGAGGCCAGGGGTGGGGCCAGAGGACCAGTTGAACCTGGCGCCTTTCAGCAGTGCTCAGCCTGTTTGGAAAGATCAGGCACGCGTTTTCGGGGGAGGAGATTTTGGCAGCTCGGGGAGGCCAGGGGTGGTAGACAGAGGTGGGGCCAGAGGACCAGTTGCACCTGGCGCCTTTCAGCAGTGCTCAGCCCATTTGGAAAGATCAGGCATGCGTTTTCGTATTGATGTAGGCTTTGGGGTGGCTGCATCTGCCTGTGGTAGGCAGTGGCGGGCTGCCAGCAGGGCTAAGGAAACGCAGGCTTGTCTGGGATCCGAGGGAAAGCCTTCCTGAAGAGAAGGCAGGTGTCGTGGTGCCCGGAACAGCCTGCCACGGGTGGGGGCTGGATTCACCCGCCACAGGTGGGTCCTTTGAGGCTGCCTATGGTCTGTGAGCCCACAGCCCCAAAGTGCCCCCATCGGACCGATGAAGAGCCCAGAGCCCAGCCCCTGGCACACGGGGTGCCCATGGGAGGGGCCGTGTTCGAATGTCTCGGCTTCTTTTTTCTAGGTTTCACTGTTTCCTTTAAGGATTCCGTGGCAGGACAGAGAATTCCGGGCTTCAGTTTTCCCATCTTCACAGTGAAGGGCTTGTTGGGCTAAAGGCCTCCTAGTGTCCCTAGTGGCTTTGACCTGTAGATGACCCGGGGCTGTGGCCGGATGGCGACTGCCCACCTACCGTGCTAAGAAAACTAACTTTACACCCAAATAGAAGGTAGGCCCCCACTTTCCCAAAGAAAAGGTCTCCGGAAGAGTTTTTTCGCCAACCTAAGTATACAAACATGTTTTAGAATATAGAAGAAACTGTGTACTTGAAATGTTTAATTAATCGCCTTAGTTACATATCTTTAAATTTTTAAATTATTCATTTTTTTAAAACTACCTTTCCCACTTATATATTTTATGAGTCATTATTCAAACCTGTCGTGTGCAGTTCCAATTCCTGTGTGTATTTGGTTCCCAGGGTATTTTTTTTTTATTATTAGAACGGCTTTTTGAGTCCTCATTTCCATCCAATTTGTCAAAAGATGGCACTTTTTGAATTTGGGGATTGCACCTTCCTTTAAAATTTTATCCCAAGCCATAGGGCTCAGTTCCCACAAGTTGAGGCAGTATTTTTTCTTTCCATTTGTCTTCCAGGTGAATATTCGCAATCTCTCCCAGCACTTTGACCATTGGTGGGTTTCTCCTTGAAGTGATCTTTAAAAGTCTTATTCACGACACCATCGAAACAGTAAAATTATGAAGTCATAATCCCAAGAATAATTCTTACATCTGTGTTAACAACATTAGGTGGGAGAATGCACTATAAAATGAGCCTTTTTACCGGCATAGTTGTCAAGGGATATATTAGACATATTGAAGATAAGGCAACACCCGTTTGTTCAGAGGAGTCATGGGAGATGAAGGGGAAATGTGACCATGTACCTGGGCATAGATTAAAAATGTTACCAAATTCTTCCTTAAAACCCAGCAGCTTGTCACATCGCACATACGAGCAAGTCTTCCTGCCTCTTTGGCGGCCACTGTCTGTGGATGGAGGCAGAGGTTTCCGATGGAGTCAGAGCCCAGAGGATGCGTCTGGGGTGCGTCTGCGGGGCCCCCCCCCCAACAACTCTGGCCACCATCTCCCCCCACTTTCAGAACACCAGGAATTCCAAGCCTCTTTTGGCCATCTTCCCACCAACCCGCCACTGGGCTTTTGTGTCGTGTAATGAGCACGGAGTCTTTTGGAAATATGCTCTGTGCTCCACAAAAGGAGACGGGCACACCATCAGAGATGATTCCATTCCGGCACTTCAGCGCGGTCGCCGCTATTCATGCCCATTATTACTGTGTCACCCGGAATGTGTTGAACAGTGGCCGTCGCCAATCAGGGGGCCTGTCCTGGAAGGCGTGGACTCTCTCGTCCCCATCACACTGTATATTGTGTTGTTACTGTTTTAGATTTTTTTTTCCAGGTAATTGGAACCTGCTGCATTAGACTCTGAAAAGTAATGTAGCGGGTGAAGCCCCGAGAGGTTCCAAACCTAGGCTTCCATCGGGGAAATAATGCAATTTCCATGCAAAGTGATTATAATATTATCCAGTGATTACACGGGGGTGGGGGGCAGTCTGTTTTCGTTAGACTTCTGAAAGTGGCAAATTGAATTCCATCCGAGTAATCAGACGCCGCGAGTTCCCAGCACGGCGTGTTTGCGCGCGGTGGAGGCCCGTCTCCCCGGAGTCCTCCCCAGCCCAGGGTCCCCAGAGCCTTTGCTGACCGTGGGGGGGCAGACCTGAAGGGCCAGGGAGTTTCTTTCCTGGCAGCAGCTCTCAGCCGGTGAGAAATGGGAGTTGCCAAATACTCCAGCTGCCTCACAGCTCAGGTGGGCAGCTGGGAGGCCTGTCCCTCTCTGTGCAGAGGTCCCAGTGGGACTGGCCCAGGACCCCGCAGTGGTGACCACTCACGCAGGCACTTCCCGGCCTCCCTTCCTCCCTCGCCTACCGGAGCTTTCTGGAATCCCTCCCCAAACAGGCCACTTGCCTCAAAGCCTTGCCTGGGTCCTGCTTCAAAGGAGAGGCACCTCCTGGCCAGCCTCCAGCTCCCTCCTTCCCGCCTTCAGGGCTCCCCGGGGCCTCTCTGGACCCCTCTGTCCTGTAACCCGTTCGGTGCAGCACTCATAACTCTCCGCATTCCCCAGCATCATCATCCTGAAACATGAAAATTCTGAATTTTTTTTTTTTTTTGGTCGGGAAGGTAATGGGTCTAATTTATGTCTCCCACCTCTCCTCTTAATTATTATTACCCCGTTGAAGGGAGACAAGACGATTTAATCACGTTGTATTTAACATGCCCATGAAAAATGTCCTCCTTCCGAACAGGTAGCTATGTGCTCTTAGATAATTTATATATAATTTTAATAGATTTGTCAACAGCAGCCCTTCCTCGCCTAAACAGGCGCTTGCTGGCGGATCGCTTCATTTGCTCCTCACTGTTATTTTTCATACCTGGTTGCCGCGCGGCCGACAGATAGCAGATGATCCCATTACCGACACATTGGACACGGCGTGTGCTATGGGGATGAGCAAGCGCAAGGTCGCTGGCAGGCAGTGTGTGCCTCCTTCTCGCTCAGAGGGCGGCGTCCCAGCGACCGAGGCACCAGGACAGGTGCTGAGGGAGCCCTCGCTCACCTGCCCTCACAGAGGCTGCCAGGGTCCAGCCCCTTCCCCAGCCTGGCACCCCCTGCTGGCGGTTCCGAGTCCTGCCCCTCTCTGTGGGAGGGTGCCCGGCCCCCTCATGGGGCAGGCTGGAGGTATGGGGGGATTGCTATCCCAAAGGCGCCCATCCTGGAAGGAGAGGGAGAGGTGATGAATAAATACCAGCTTCCTCCCTCACTGCAGGGTTCCCAGCAGGACTAAGCCCCAGTTGCCCAAGTGGTATCCTACTCATGAAGACGCCCTTGATTGGCTTTCCTCCTGTCCTGTCTCCGATCCCTCTTCCCTCAGTGCTTCCTTGGATCAGCCTGCTCTCCACCCCCCACCACCTCCCCACCCCCAGTAAAAGAAATATTTGCTTCCAAATCCATGTTTTGGATCCACTTTGGGGGCAAAGCCAAACTAAGACGCTTGCCCCTCTGGATGTGTCCATATTGATCGTTCTCACCTTCCAGGACTCAGACTGAGCCCTGACGTGGAGCCCCTGCAGCGGGGAGCGCTCCCTCCCTGGCTGCATCGTTAACTGAGCGCTCACCATCTGCAGCCAGGGGCCGTCCTGTGAGTCCTGAGCAGCAAGCATCCCCCAAAGAGGCACTCACACCTGTTTGTGTCTTTCCACAACGCCAGGTTCATTAGGGGGGGCCTCCCCAATAAGCCAGTAGAGTCACAGGCAGGTTACACACAGAGAGGAAACTTACGTGATAGAAGCCAGCAGAGCGAGCCTCTAGCACAAAGTCCCCATCCCTGGTGGCATCTGCTGACGGAGAGGCGAGGGGGGCGACTCAAGCCTGGCGGCGGCAGCGGCAGCAGGCGTGTGAGGGCGTGGAAGCCCGGTAGGGCTCCCAGCGCGACCTGGGGTACAGCCAAACTTGAGTGCTGGGTGGTCGGAGCTTTGAGTTCTTACAGCCACTCATATCAGTGTCCTGAGGGAGACCTTATCCAAGTGTCCGGGCCCCTCCTAAGGGCGTTCCTATTACACCCCATACCTCAGTCTGGACATAGCACTTAACATGACTGTCAAGGCTGACGGTGACTCCACATCGATGGTCCAAGGCGTCCAGTCAGCCCGCTCTGCCCTGCTCTGTGCACTGTCTGTCTGCCTGTGAGTGTGTGATGGGCAGGTGCCAGCTCTGCCAGCTCCCGGCTGCCCTGAAACCCACCTGAGAGCTGATGCTGCTCCAGCCACTTCCTAATTTGGGGTGAAGACCAGAGATGCCCGAGGAGTGGCCGACGGGGTAGCTAGAGAATGCCGAGGGTGCACCCTTTGGGGAAAGAAAAAGTACAAAGTCCAGCCGGTGTGGCTCAGTGGTTGAGCATCGACCTATGAACCAGGAGGTCACAGTTAGATTCCCACAGGGCACATGCCCGGATTGCAGGCTCCATCCCCAGTAGGGGGCATGCAGGAGGCAGCCGATCGATGATGATGATGATGATTCTCTCTCATGGTTGATATTTTTATCTCTCTCTCCCTCTCCCTTCCTCTCTCTCAAATCAATAAAAATATATACTTTAAAAAAGGAAAAAACACAGAAAACCCCTCCTTTCAAAGACTAACATGAGTGCTGGTGGATTCTTTGCAACCATTTCCGTCTGCAAAGTGATGGCAACGTGGGCGGGTTGTGCTCTGAGGGAAACGTGCTCTCGACGCCGTGGTCTTTGCCATGTGGCTGGTGACAGAGAGAACACGCCCACTTCTCCACGCTCTCCATGGAGCCAGAAATGTGTCACGTGTACTAAGCTGTACCTGAGCCTTTCAGAGGCATCTATGTGCTTCTTTTTATCAACCTTTAACCGCGTGCGAGCCAACGATAATTTTATAAGAATTCCAGACGATAATGTAGTATTTTTATTTGCTCCTTCACTGCTCAATGTTCCCTCTAAAACTGAAGAGGAGAAAAATACTCAGTCCCACATACAGAAGAAGCAGCAGACGGCTCCCTGTGACCGCGGAGGGGAAGCCGTGATGGGGCGGGTTCTGAATGAAGGCGCCCCCTCCTGGGCGAGTGCCCCTCCCGGGCATGGGCCGGTCGGCCGTGGAGGGAAATTTGGTTGTGGGGTTGGTTACCTGGGTCCTTTAGCCTCCTGCTTCCACTGGGTTTTAGGAGGCCATTCGTATTCGAAGAACCTACAGGTACCTTTGCTATGGCTTTTTTTTTCTTTATCTCTTAAATGTACATATAAATGAGTATGTATTATTTATAGACGTCTTTGGATTTAGAAACATTGAGCTGGAGAAGTAATGCAGCAAGGAATATTTGATTTACTGCTCGCCGGAGAGGGGAGAGAAGACGGGGACTTCCTACGGAAGGCGGGCTTGTGATAACTTGTTTAACCTTCAGAGGGGACTTTCCTGGAATCTTCGTTGCAGTTCAACTGTAGAGGAATGACTGGGCGAGAGAAAGAACAGTGGCTGGGGGCCAGGAAGCCAGCCTCGTTGGCCTGGCTGCCCTCTCTTCGACCTTGAGCTTGTCACTCACCTTCTCTTGCCTTTGGTTTCCTGCCTGTTATCTGGACGCCAGGCCAGGCCAGGCTGCGGCTCAGTGGTTTGGTGCATTCGGATGGACTGCTCTGGGCTCTGGCCCGGCTCCTGGGTGGCTGGGTTAGTTTGCACAAGTGTGGTGAGCGTGGCGAGCCGTGGCTCTGTGCTTTTCTCGGAAGGAACGGGAAGCCACGGTGCGATCAAGCCACTTGCCTGCACACGCTGGTAGCGATCAGGAAAACTGAATTAGCTTGGAACTCTATTTTCAGTTCCTAGGCTGTTTCTATATTGGCCAAGAAAAACAGAGAATGTACAGAAATCCCTGGGAATGGCTGCTTTCTGCCTGGGTACGGGGAAGCATGCCTGTCTGGGGTTTATTTTTAAATGGCTAACTCATCATCTCTGGGTAGAAAGTACTGTCATCTCCAAGAGCTTTTCTTTCACAATTTTTTTTTCCCTCTGAGAGTATGGAAACAGCCTCCGATCTATTCAAATAAAACAGCTTTCATGGCTGAGGAAGCAACATTTCTCAGTCTCTTGGGGGCCAGAAGGGGTTTTCAGCCACTGGCCTTACAGACTTGGGTTAAGAGGAGAGTGGGATGGGGCATAGAAACCATAACAGTAGGTGTCCTCGGGCCTGGAGTCTGGTTACCAATTGTGGGGAGGAGGGGAGAGGAAGGATGGTCAAGGCCGAAACATCCTCTTGGAGGAAATGTGGGGAGACAGCTGGAGGGAGCAGGGGGGGGTCGCTGACCAGTGTCCTGTCGCCCTAGGACTGCTGTCCACACAGACCTCCCACTGGCTCAACTGACTCGCATGGAAGAGTCCCCCTTGTTCAGGTGTCCACTTTGTGCTCACTTCTCGGGGCGGGGGGGATGGTAGGAGAGAAGGCACCCCTAGTGTGACTCCCAGTCCTCCCGAGGGCACTGCAGGTAAGTTGGGGACACCTGTGTTCAGTCGGCAGGCATGGCGGCAGTAAAGGTTAGAGCCACCTGCTAGATGTGCTGAGTGCCTTTCTACTCTCATTCAACTCTTGGAATGACATAGATATTTAGTAATATCATCCCCATTGCACAGACGAGGAGGTTGAGGCAGGCGTGGGAGTGGAGTGGCGGAAGTCACCGGGTGATTTAGACTCTGTTCTTGGGATTGTATGCACGGCCCAAGCCAGCCGTGAGCCGGGTGTGCAGGGACTAGGATACAATCCAGAATGAGGCTCTCACCATGGCGTGCAGGCCATGAGCAAGGCTGCAGGATTCAGGCTGGAGAGAAGGGGTTCGCAGACCTCTCTGTGCTTCATGACGGGACCAAAAACCCACTGAGCCTAAAAGCCCACCTCGTGTTACTCTGTGAGGTCCCTTTGCCCATCACTTCTCTCTAAAGCTGTCAAGAGCCAAGGCCCAAGGGGGCAGGGGATGCTGAGGGACCCTGGGCACGAGCAGCCTGAGGGTGACCAGCCTGGCTCGTTCTAAGCCTGCAGTAAGCAGACACTGGACCCAGTGAACTGGTTTGGTGGCTGCCTCTCCTGTCCCCACCACTGTCTCCCACCCCCTGATGTGCTCAGTGGTGGCCCAGAAAGAGGGCTCGGGATGTTTTGTGATGTGGCTACTTGAGTGTTTGGGGTACAGGTCAAAGCCTCCCATGCAGAACCGAGGGTCCGTCATACTGAGCCCCAGGGTCGGTCACCAGGAAAGGGACAGGGAGGTGGGTGAGGAGGCAGTCCTGCTCCCTCGGGCTCTGCTTGTGGGGTGCACCATGGGGTGGGGGGCAGCTTGTCTGGCTGCAGATCGCTCCCTCTTCCCACTGCTCTCACCCACCTCCTGGCCCCTGTGGTGTATGAGTCCCCAAGACTCTAGACAAGTCTTGTTGAAGTAGTCTAGCCTGCCCCGCCCGTGTGGCTCAATGGTTGAGTGTCGATATATGAACCAGGAGGCCACGGTTCAATTCCCGGTCAGGGCACTTTGCCTTGGTTGCGGCTCGATCCCAAGTGGGGGACGTGCAGGAGGCAGCCTATCAATGATTCTCTCTCATTATTGATGTTTCT
>NW_005367354.1:3691485-3692841 GCF_000412655.1 Myotis brandtii | reverse complement strand
GTTACAGGGGTGGGCAAACTTTTTGACTCGAGGGCCACAATGGGTTCTTAAACTGGACCGGAGGGCCGGAACAAAAGCATGGATGGAGTGTTTGTGTGAACTAATATAAATTCAAAGTAAACATCATTACATAAAAGGGTAGGTCTTTTTTTTTTTTTTAGTTTTATTCATTTCAAACGGGCCGGATCCGGCCCGCGGGCCGTAGTTTGCCCACGGCTGCACTAACCTGGCCCCCATAGTGTCAGGGAGAACCAAGGCAGGAGACTGTTCACACGTGAGCCAGAGTTTGAAGTGGGCGAGGTCACTCTGGCCAACCTGGTGGGTATGGAGCCTCAGAGATGCCCCCCACACACAGTGACCTGGAAGGTGCTGGAGAAGAGGAAGGAGAGGAAACCCCACCCACCACAATCCAGCTTGGCAGTGTGGGCCGCTGGCCCCCCTGACTGTAAATTAGGGATGTCAGCGCCCGCCTGCCTGGCCTCTTTCCGGCCTCTCCCGGGTCCGCACGGTGCCCTAATGAGGGAGAGGAGATGCAGAAACACTCCAAAGAGCCCACAGCACCAGCAAATGTGAGGCCTCATCATGAAAAGCTTAAATTTATGGATCTGAAGGAGAAGCAACATCTGGGAAGGAATTATTGCAGTTTGAAGGGAGGGTGCAGGCCTCTTCATAAGAGCGAAATCTGGAAGCAATGCCTGATTTGTTTTTAAGTGATTGGTATTCCAATCATGACACTGTGGTGTGACCTTCCAGATGTTCGAAGCAAAATTGTTGAAAATGAGCTGAGTCTTGTAGGCGTTTTCCTTCCTTCCGCGGAGCTTTACTGAGCATCTACTACGTGCCAGCTGCTGCTCGCTCTGCTGTCATCTTAAATGCCACTGTGGGCCTGGCAGTTAGGGCCACTGGTGCCCCTGCCCCTCACCTCATCTTAAATATCGTCTCCAGAAAGTGACAGGGTCGCCCCAGTTCTGGTTTTTGGTTTCAGTGACAAGCAAGTCTGCATTAACTGGGGGTGTGGGGGGGAGAGGCACCTGTGCTGGCCCTGAGTGGTGGGCTGAGTCCCAGTTGATGTAAAGCGGGGGGAGGTTAACTTGCAGCTCCTTTGTTCTGGAATGTTCGGTCTGGTTTCTGGCAGAGTCTTGGCATAACTGAGGTCCCAGTCAGGCTGCATCTTCCCTTATCTGCCCGTTATCCTGACCAAACCAGATGAGAGGGACCCGGAGGTGGGCCATCAGGAAGCCCTTAGGTGATACCCGTTCCCTTATCTCGATGTCCTCCTCAAGAGGGTCTACTCCAGAGAGTCCAGAGAAACTTCTGGAAAGGAGTTTTCAGGAGGAAAAGGAGTGGAGGCAGATG
>NW_005367354.1:3680654-3691450 GCF_000412655.1 Myotis brandtii | reverse complement strand
GGGGAGTCTGAGGGACAGGAGGCCTGGCAGCAGGGGACACTGGGAAGAGTCTGGATCACCTGCGTTCTCTGGGACCCCAGCCATGGAAGGTGGGGGGCAGGAGGTGCCATGACCCTTTCTGGGATTGAGCAGAACCCCTCTGGCTGCAGAGGGGCCACTTGGAGGGCTGTGGCTGTGGTCGAGGTGAGAGGAGGGGAGGCCTAGGCCCAGGCAGCACTAGTGGAGATTAGAGCGGGTCTCTGTGCGCTGTTCTGACTGTGCTGTGCGTGGCAGGAGCTGGAGGGAGCAGGGGAACGGGGCTTTGGGGACAGGGAGGGGCAGTGCTGTGCCCTTAGATTAGGGTCCCGAAGCAGCAGATTTGGAGAAAGTCGGTTCATGCATGAAGCCTCCACAGGAGGGGAGTGTAACTGATCCTGGAGCGGGGCCGGGGCCACGCCCTTAGATGTTACAAACGGTGCATGACCCTGCCCGGCAAACCTTACCCCTTAGAATTGAATTTCTTTCATTAGAAAAAGAACCGGAATTGAATTGAATTTTTCTCTTGGCGGAGGGGGGGAGTGGCCTGTAATGACAACAGGTTGAGGAACACTGAGTTGACCGTCGTGGAGAGTCGTGGGCTGCCTTGCTGCTGAGGGAGGTGGGTGGGCAGGTGTGGGGGGCCGTCTGTGAGTCCTGGCTCCTTCGTGGAAAGGGGAAGTGCCGCATTGCGCTGGGTGGGCTCTCGGAGGGGGCTCCATCTCTGCCTCTTCCCTCTCCCCTTTTAAAAGCAGTGCTTTCCGGACCCCGTGGCCCATGAAGCGCCACGAACCTGATGGATAAACCTTCTGAGAGCGTTTATTTGGGGTTGGCCGGATGCCTGCAGCCTTGGGCGAACCCATGGTGGATATTATTAATGGATGGCCTTTCCCCTCTCTTCTTAAAAGACAGTGTGTGAATGAGAGCAGCCCTTGAGGGAGGGTGCGTTCAGAGCAGACACCCACGCCCGGTGCCAGGCGTGCCAGTGCCATAGTGTCCGGCACCTGGGCCGACAGGAGGGTGTGGGAGCTGGTTTCCTCGCTACAATTTCAGCCTCCAGTACCTTTGCTTTTTTCTTCTTCTTCCAAAGAAGAAAGAACCCTCATTTCCCAGCTGGTGGAGGGGTGGTGAGCGACTCAGCGCTGGAGCCATAATTGGGCAGCGTGGTCAAGACCCAGGCAGGGCTGCCCTGTGATCCCGTGTCAAACGGGAGAATCCCCAGTTGGTTTCTTCTATCTTAAGGCGGTTTCTGTCCCAAAAATTGGTCTCTTGGATAAAGAAGTAAAAAATCCTGGGGCGCTTGTTTATCATTCTCTTGGCTTTCAATTTGGTTCATGTCAGGAACCATCTTTACTTACAGACTTAGACTTACGATGGGTCTCAACAATCGCTTTGAGTTTAATTTTGAAGAATTCCTAGCATTTAGGCAGTCACTGAACCCAAATGGCCCATTGGCGGGCCTTGCTTTCCCCTTGGCCTTTCTGCCTTGTCAGGCTCAATCAGCACCTCTTAGGTTCCTTGGGAGGGTGCATAACAGAAGACCCATTTCACAGGCATTGACGGATTACCTATTGAATTTTTTAAATGAAATTAAAGAGTCCCTCATCCTTTGGCTTTTTTAATTGTATTGTCTTAAGGGAGCTGTCCTTTGATGATGAAATGAGTAAGACGAGAAAGGGTCGGTTTGACCAGAGATGTCAAAAGTCAAGCCCTGAGGTTGCGCCTACCCCTCACCTGGAAATG
Organism: Myotis brandtii; assembly: GCF_000412655.1. Classification (NCBI taxonomy): domain Eukaryota; kingdom Metazoa; phylum Chordata; class Mammalia; order Chiroptera; family Vespertilionidae; genus Myotis; species Myotis brandtii. The sequence continues at coordinate 3,689,692 of NW_005367354.1, read as the reverse complement.
GGGGCCTTACCTGTCTCCTGGGATCCCCTGGCTTCATTCCCGAGATTCCTTTCCCCAGGCCAGGATCTTTGAAAACTTGAGCTTTTACAGTGTGAGCTTGGGAACAAAATTATTACAAGCAGTCGGTTTCTAGCCATTCATTCACCTTCAAATCACTTGCTCAGCATAGAATGTGTTTAGGTGCATGGATGTAGCTGCCAGGCCTGGGATAAGGAAGGACAATGAAGGAGGGTCTGTTATATACCAGCACGTGAGGGCGCTGAGGAGCAGAGACTCCAATACTAAGATCATGTCTATTCTCAGGGGGCCCGGGACTGGACAGCAAGGAGGAGAGGTTGGGTAGAGAGAAGAAGTGCAAGAAGAGGAAATAAAATCACTGAGACATAAACAAATGCCATGTGAGCTAAGAACATGTAGAGACCCCCCAATGGAGGGGCTTCTGGCTGGGTGGGCAGCGAAGTCATGAGTGGGTCTCAGAGAGGGTGATAGTGATCCTGCGATGTTGATGCCGAGCAGGAGAGGGTCATGTACCAGTGTCTCTAGTTTCAAGAATGGGGACCCTAGCAGGTTTGGCTCAGTGGATAGAATGTCGGCCCAAGGACTGAAGGGTCCCGGATTCAATTCCTGTCCAGGGCACGTAACTGGGTTGCAAGTTCGATCCCTAGCCCTGGTTGGGGCATCTGCAGGAAGCAACCAATCAATGTGTCTCTCTCACATCGATGTTTCCCTCTCTCTGTCTCTCCCCCTCCCTTCCACTCTAAAAATCAATGGGAAAATATCGTCAAGTGAGGATTAACAAAAGAAAAGAAGAGTGGGGAGGGAAGGTTCATAGGAATTAAATAACGTTCCCTCGTCACAAAAGCAAGGGGCAGTGTTGGCATTCTCATTCAGCTCAATCTGTTTCCCAAGTCCTGCTTTTAAGCATCTCTGAGAATGTCTCCGTTAGGGTCTAGCCAGGAAAAGACACATTCAAAGGTGTGATTTGAAGAGAGTTAAGTGAAAGGACTATGGGTGGGGGCATTATGGGTCTAGGCCTGAAAGGGCAGGGGGAGGAGCTGGTACTGGAACCCGGAGGGAGCTATAGGGAGCACTCCCATGCCAACCGGAGCCATGACCTTCAGTTCAGGGACACAGCCAGCCCCTGAAGGCACGGCAGGGAGGAAGGGCAGTGGGGGGAAGCATCAGACCCCATCCCCAACCTCCTGCTGGTGCCTGCACTGGCTGAACCCAACCAGAACCTGTGCCGGGTCTCAGAGCTCGAGTGATGCCCTCCGAGCAGGTCAGGTGAGCCTCCTGAGGCCCGGCGTGGGAGGAAGGCACACCTGGAGGGGGAGACAGACGATGCCCAGCACAGCCTGCAATATCTAACGCGTCAGCTCTTGTTAGGATCTTTTCATAAGACATTAGGGAAAAGTCCCAATAAACTCGGCTTTGCATGAGGTTTATTTTGGTTCAGAATCTCATTTTAGTTATCTCCTCTGGAAGCGGCCTCTGGGACCACAAAGGAGGAAGGAGGAGGCCATTGTCCTCAGAACAAGTTAGACAGCCTGGTGGCTTGCTTCCCTCCGCGCTCCGTCCGCACAACCTGGAGAGCTGAGCCGCTGGGTGAAAGGAGGGAGCACGTTACCCTGGTGCTGGCCTCGAAGTGTTCTGTCTCCAGAGCACGAGAGCGCCCTCTAAATCGGTGGCCAGGCTCTCGGGCCACTTAATCGGCTCACAGCCTTTCCAGGGCCCGCACGCCCGCGTGAGCCAGACGCTCACCTCTCTACCCCAATCTCCTCTGGAATCTTCCTGGCTCTTCCCTGTGCCCCGAAAGCTGTCCCCCAGGCGCCCGCACGCCCACTCCCTATCGCCTGCCTGTGTGCTCAGATGTCATATTCCCATGAGACTTACCCTGACTGCCCCTACACTGCACCACTATCCCCCAACTCTTCACGCTCTGCTTTATTTCTTCTCTAATAAGTAGCACTGACCACCTTCTAATATGAAACACAACGTGTACCCCTTAAGCCTTTTGTTTATTGTATGTTTCCAACTCCTTCTAGAAGATGAGCTCCATGAGGCAGGGATTTTTTTTTTTTTATCTGTTTTGGTTCTAGAAGATGAGCTCCATGAGGCAGGGATTTTTTTTTTATCTGTTTTGGTCACTCGTGTATTCTCAGTGCCTAGACCAGTGATGGCGAACCTTTTGAGCTCGGCGTGTCAGCATTTTGAAAAACCCTAACTTAATTCTGGTGCCGTGTCACATATAGAAATTTTTTGATATTTGCAACCATAGTAAAACAAAGACTTATATTTTTGATATTTATTTTATAGATTTAAATGCCATTTAACAAAGAAAAATCAACCAAAAAAAATGAGTTCGCGTGTCACCTCTGACCCACGTGTCATAGGTTCGCCATCACTGGCCTAGACTACAGCCTTCAGCCTGATGCATGGCAGGCGCTCGGTAAATATCTGTAGGATGAATGGATGGATACATGAATGAATGAGATCCTCAAAGATCTAAAAACGGTCTGACCACCGTCTCCCGGACCTTTCTCTTCACCAACCCGTATCTGCCAACGATCCTTCCCAGAAACACATCGATCATCTTTATCGTCGCCGGTGCTGTCGATACCTTGTGGCCAAAAGCATAGATTTACCCGTGTGCTTCCTAGACGCCGGGTAGAGGAAACGTACTCAGGACACTGGCTCTGTGTCAAAACTAAATGGCGACCTTGGCTCGCTTTGCTTCCCCGTAGAGGTTATTTCTTCATCGGAAAGGGAACACTCTATCCTTGGGAAAAATAATATTTTTGCCACCTTCAGCTTTAAAATGGCTATTTGATATGGCCGGCGTGTGTCTCCGCCAGTGGCAGCTGAAAAAGCGCTGGCTGAGAGCCTCGGAGCAAGGCCCCTGGCGCGGAGGGAGAGAGGCTCGGCCTACGACAGAATTAGTTTACAATAACTTATTTACCTGTCCAAATCCTTCATCTCACATTAGAGCTTTCCCCTGCCATCCGGGGCTCTGGAGTGCTAAGAGGAAAAAGGAAAATCAATTGATAATGATATATTCGGTTTAGAAAAATATATTGATTCCCGGGCAATGACAGTCGTGCGCTTCTGCGGGGGAGGGTACCGTTCCCGTCGCCCAGATGGCTCCCACACAAAGGACACGTGGAAGGGGGAGCTAGGACGAGCCCGGCCCCTCCGCGATACATAGCCTCTGTCTTCCAGGTATGACATCTCTATCTTTTATTAAAAAATTCTCTTCCAGGAAGTCATCCTTTGCCTCCTCAAGGTCTTCTTGCCCATTGTCTAAAAAACAGCAGCAACAACAACAAAAAACCCCGAATGATTTGTTTTTGCGATTCTAGAGTTCGGGTCCTGTTGTCGTTTCAGCTTTAGAGTTAAGACTTCCATTTCTCATTCTTTCCCGTCTCTGGAGCTTCTTGGTCTGGATTGGATGGAAGGCAATGCCATTATTGTCTCCCTTATTCCAGGTTCATGGCTCACCTGGGGAGCTAGGGGTTGTGTGTTCAGATCCCCATTTGCTGAGAAGTGCCCCGCTGTCTTCCCGCCTCCACCTCCCTCAGGGAGGGATGGCAGTGCCTGTCCTTGGAGGTTCTGTGCTTTCCACTTGACCTCCCTTATCTTGGCCCACCCTGTGTGAGATTGTCCACACTCGGAAATCCAAGGCAGCAACAAGCTTCCACTTAGGGTGGGACCAGCCATCATACTGCAATTCCAAAGAGAACTTTCAGCAAAAGACGATGCCTTTTACTCACCCAACCCCACTTTTTTCCTTGTTTCCAGACTGTCTGGCCTCCTGGTGATGCTCACGCTGCGCTAAGTGTTGGTGGCCGTCGCGGGTTTTGCATCCTGGGGACGAATCCCGAGCTTGCCAGAGACGGACGGTGCAAGGTAGGTCTCTGCTCAGCTCGCCTGAGCCGAGAAATAAGAAAGGCATCAGACCTGGGCTCAGCCAGCTCTGCTCGCTAACGCTGACGTTACGGGGGAAGTGAGGAGGATGTAGCTGGTTCCCTCGCCCTCTTGTGGGTGACTCTTTTACCGTAGATGCAGGAGGAACAGGTGTCAGTGCGCCTCGATCCTCCCAGAATCAACTTCCAGCATTGTTGTAGCTCTTTGTCACTCTCCTGGGTCTTGGGGTTCCCAGGAGGTTGGATCTGGGAGTGGCCACTAGCTAGGTGACCTTTGAGCTCCTCAAAACTGTAATTCTCCTTTTGTAATTTAACTTTTCTCATGATTAAAATAGCGTTTTCTTTTATTTTCTTACTTTATTGATTTGAGAGAGAGAGGAAGGGGGAGATGGAGAGAGAATCATCGATTTGTTGTGCCACTTATTTATGCGTTCATTGGTTGTGTCTTATGTGTGCCCTGACCAGGGATCAAACCCCCAACCTTGGTGTGTGTGTCAGGACAATGCTCTCACCAACGGAGCTCTCCTGGCCAGGGCAAAAATAGCATTATTAAATACGTGTTCATGATGGAAATATTTTAAAGGTCGTACCTAAAATTACATGAATTATTATAATCCAGAGAAATAACTATTTTAGTGTCTCTTTCCGGGCTTTTTTCTTATGCACATATATATAACATGTGCATGTATGTATGCACACACACAAGGGGGAGCTAGGACGAGCCCGGCCCCTCCGCGATACATAGCCTCTGTCTTCCAGGTATGACATCTCTATCTTTTATTAAAAAATTCTCTTCCAGGAAGTCATCCTTTGCCTCCTCAAGGTCTTCTTGCCCATTGTCTAAAAAACAGCAGCAACAACAACAAAAAACCCCGAATGATTTGTTTTTGCGATTCTAGAGTTCGGGTCCTGTTGTCGTTTCAGCTTTAGAGTTAAGACTTCCATTTCTCATTCTTTCCCGTCTCTGGAGCTTCTTGGTCTGGATTAGATGGAAGGCAATGCCATTATTGTCTCCCTTATTCCAGGTTCATGGCTCACCTGGGGAGCTAGGGGTTGTGTGTTCAGATCCCCATTTGCTGAGAAGTGCCCCGCTGTCTTCCCGCCTCCACCTCTCCCCTGCCATCCGGGGCTCTGGAGTGCTAAGAGGAAAAAGGAAAATCAATTGATAATGATATATTCGGTTTAGAAAAATATATTGATTCCCGGGCAATGACAGTCGTGCGCTTCTGCGGGGGAGGGTACCGTTCCCGTCGCCCAGATGGCTCCCACACAAAGGACACGTGGAAGGGGGAGCTAGGACGAGCCCGGCCCCTCCGCGATACATAGCCTCTGTCTTCCAGGTATGACATCTCTATCTTTTATTAAAAAATTCTCTTCCAGGAAGTCATCCTTTGCCTCCTCAAGGTCTTCTTGCCCATTGTCTAAAAAACAGCAGCAACAACAACAAAAAACCCCGAATGATTTGTTTTTGCGATTCTAGAGTTCGGGTCCTGTTGTCGTTTCAGCTTTAGAGTTAAGACTTCCATTTCTCATTCTTTCCCGTCTCTGGAGCTTCTTGGTCTGGATTGGATGGAAGGCAATGCCATTATTGTCTCCCTTATTCCAGGTTCATGGCTCACCTGGGGGGCTAGGGGGTTGTGTGTTCAGATCCCCATTTGTGCTGAGAAGCGCCCCGCTGTCTTCCCGCCTCCACCTACCTCAGGGAGGGATGGCAGTGCCTGTCCTTGGAGGTTCTGTGCTTTCCACTTGACCTCCCTTATCTTGGCCCACCCTGTGTGAGATTGTCCACACTCGGAAATCCAAGGCAGCAACAAGCTTCCACTTAGGGTGGGACCAGCCATCATACTGCAATTCCAAAGAGAACTTTCAGCAAAAGACGATGCCTTTTACTCACCCAACCCCACTCTTTTCCTTGTTTCCAGACTGTCTGGCCTCCTGGTGATGCTCACGCTGCGCTAAGTGTTGGTGGCCGTCGCGGGTTTTGCATCCTGGGGACGAATCCCGAGCTTGCCAGAGACGGACGGTGCAAGGTAGGTCTCTGCTCAGCTCGCCTGAGCCGAGAAATAAGAAAGGCATCAGACCTGGGCTCAGCCAGCTCTGCTCGCTAACGCTGACGTTACGGGGGAAGTGAGGAGGATGTAGCTGGTTCCCTCGCCCTCTTGTGGGTGACTCTTTTACCGTAGATGCAGGAGGAACAGGTGTCAGTGCGCCTCGATCCTCCCAGAATCAACTTCCAGCATTGTTGTAGCTCTTTGTCACTCTCCTGGGTCTTGGGGTTCCCAGGAGGTTGGATCTGGGAGTGGCCACTAGCTAGGTGACCTTTGAGCTCCTCAAAACTGTAATTCTCCTTTTGTAATTTAACTTTTCTCATGATTAAAATAGCGTTTTCTTTTATTTTCTTACTTTATTGATTTGAGAGAGAGAGGAAGGGGGAGATGGAGAGAGAATCATCGATTTGTTGTGCCACTTATTTATGCGTTCATTGGTTGTGTCTTATGTGTGCCCTGACCAGGGATCAAACCCCCAACCTTGGTGTGTGTGTCCTTTGTCACTTTCCTGGGTCTTGGGGTTCCCAGGAGGTTGGATCTGGGAGTGGCCAGTAGCTAGGTGACCTTTGAGCTCCTCAAGACTGTAATTCTTCTTTTGTAATTTAACTTTTCTCCTGATTAAAATAGCGTTTTATTTTATTTTTTTTATTTTATTGATTTGAGGAGAGAGGAAGGGGGAGATGGAGAATCATCGATTTGTTGTGCCACTTATGCATTCATTGGTTGTGTCTTGTCTGTGCCCTGAGCAGGGATCAAACCCCCAACCTTGGTGTGTGTGTTAGGACAATGCTCTCACCAACGGAGCTCTCCTGGCCAGGGCAAAAATAGCATTATTAAATACGTGTTCATGATGGAAATATTTTAAAGGTCGTACCTAAAATTACATGAATTATTATAATCCAGAGAAATAACTATTTTAGTGTCTCTTTCCGGGCTTTTTTCTTATGCACATATATATAACATGTGCATGTATGTATGCACACACACACATACATGCACACACACAAATGGGATTGCACTTAAGGATGTGTTATTTTTACCTTACAATATGTCACAGGTACCTTTTCTATGTTAGTAAATGCAAATCTATAGCATTTTTAAGTAGCATTATTAAATACGTGTTCATGATGGAAATATTTTAAAGGTGGTACCTAAAATTACATGAATTATTATAATCCAGAGAAATAACTATTTTAGTGTCTCTTTCTGGGCTTTTTTCTTATGCACATATATATAACATGTGCATGCATGTATGCACACACACCATACATGCACACACAAAAATGGGATTGCGCTCTAGGACGTGTTATTTTTACCTTATAATATGTCACAGGTACCTTTTTTATGTTAGTAAATGCAAATCTATAGCATTTTTAAGGACTTCATATATATATGTAAAATCTACATTATTTACTTAACTAGTGCCCTGATGGTGGACATTTAGTTTGTTTTGAATATCTCACTCTTAAATACCACAACAAACTTTTTCTGTGTATATATCTTTGCATAGTCATGTGATTATTTCCTTGGCTTAAATTTGTAAAGTCTGGCCTAGAATTTTGATGCAGGATTCGCAAACCTAGATTATGAAGACCAGGAGCGTTGGGGGGGACATGGACGACCTGTGAGGGCAGAAGTCGGATGGAAAAGAATCGGCAGGGTTTCTTTCACACACACACAGCCGCGCCAGGCTGTGCCAATAGAAGCCAGGGAGCCTGGAGCTGAAGTTGCCACACTCACCCTATACCTTTGCCAGACAGTCAGGGGGCTGGGCCTGGAATGAAAGTGGTGGGAGGGTGGGGGTCTGGGCACGGGGACTCAGGACAGTGGAGCCTGAGCTGGCCCAGGCTAGTATGCCTGGTGGCACTTGAGCCTTTAGAAATCCATGGGCCAAAGCCACCTCTGCAGAACACACAGGGCCTGGTGCTGGGCAAGCACAGGCCATAGTGGCCCCGGGGCTGCTGCGTTCTCGGCAGTGCCCATCCTGGTGCCCCGACCAGGAGCTCGTGGCCTCTGCCTGGGCCAGCCGATGGCCTGTATCCAGCTTCCTTCTGCAGCAGGGCCAGAGCAGCAGACCAACAAGGCCCCTGCCAAGGCCAAGTTCTTATCTGGCCAGAGAGCTCTCTTTGGACTCAGAGACGTGGGGTGTAGCTAGCCCTCCATTCCCAGAGCCCTTGCACAGAGACGAGAAAATGCAGCCAGGAGAACCCTGGGCTGTGGGCAGCCGTAGTTGTCAGCCAAAAGCAGGAGGAGGCTCCATGCTGGGCCTGGATCAGCTGTGGAAATGAAAGAAACGTCCACTATGCGATCCAGCCTGCTGCCACCCAGCAGCCCAGTGGGGGCAGCCAGCGGGGGCAGATGGGTTTCTGACCTCAAGATCTGTGAGCTGTGGGCACATGCCTGAGGGCACCACGGATCAACTGGACAGCTGTTCTGGTTGCTACCTGGTTGGAGGAGAGATGGAAAACTAGACAGCCACACATGTATTTGGTGACCATGGCATTCCCAGCTTCTTGCGGGGGGTGGGGGGGGCAGAGGCAGAGTTAGTGTCTGGGAAAGAGCGAGGAGATGTCTGCACAGAAATCAGCTTCCCGAGGACATGCCTTTGAGCTGTAGGCACTGTGAGAGTGGTGCAGGGTGAAGGGGGTGGAGAGGACGGGGCGATGGGTTTGGGTCGTCTGTACGCTGCACTGAAGCAGGTGGCACACGACTCTTGTTCCTCCCAGCCTTCGAGGTACATGTATGTTAGGATGGGGAGGCATGGGCATACCTGACAGGATACACCTCGTAGGGCTTCACATCTCTGCATCCCCCAGACCGGTGTCCCCACTTGAACTCCTGTCCGTCTTCCCGCCACCTGACTCGTGCCTGCAGGACGCATCTGTCTGATTCATCTCCGTGTCCTCCCCTCCTCCACTCCCGCCTGCACCTGCCAGGGCTTCCAGTAAATGCATCGCTGCCCACCCAGCCGCCACTGTACCTGGGGGCACCTGGCCGGTGCTGGGCTGTGCTGTTCCCTCGTGGGCAGGACTCCCGCTGATTCCCAAGGAGATAGGGAGGTGCCACG
>NW_005367354.1:3678039-3680544 GCF_000412655.1 Myotis brandtii | reverse complement strand
ATAGTCCGCGGTCTGATGAATGTCACCCGGTAACCAAGGGTGTGGGGCCTGAACTGGCGAACAGGCGTGGCATCGGACCCCGCATGCCATGTGTGTCCCGGGCTGGGGTGGCGCTGAGAGCACGTGGCGCTGAGGACCTGGTTTGTGCAGACAGAACCAGAGGCTGAGCCAAGAATGGCGTTGACCTGGGCTTTGGAGGGGGTGAGGGCGAGCACAGATCCCCATTTGTGCTGAGGAGCGCCCCGCTGTCTTCCCACCTCCACCCACCTCAGGATTGGCCAATAGACAGCCTTGCTGGTGGGACGCAGAAACCGAGCCCCTGCCCTTGGCTCAGGTGGGCTGCGTCCCTCCTTCCTCCAGCCCCTCTCCCACCTCTGCCTGTAACTGCGGGTGGTTTTGCCGTAGGTTTGCCTCGCTGCCTCTCCGCGCTCCCTCTCGTCCCTCTGCACCGCCGTCCCCGGGGCAGGGTTCTCGGTGGCACCGCTGTCCTGGGGTCCCTCCATGTCTTCAGCTGCGTCCTGAGGCTCAATTACCAGCCCGCATTGCATCTCAGACTCAGCCTGGCCAGCACCAGGCCAGCTCATTGCTCCTCCATCACTGTCTTCGGGACACCCTCCCCCCACCCTCCCCCTGGGCTGTGAGTCTGGATCGCCTTTGCTTTAGACTCCTCGTCATCCTTCCATGAGCTTGAGGACATGCTGTTATTGGTGCATGAGGTCAGATGGCCTTACTGGGTTCAGAGATCACAGGACAGTGAGGGCACAGGCAGTGCAGTGGGGGGACCTGTGACTGGGAGGCAGGCCACTGGGCTCTCATCCCAAGTCCACACTCTGGATAAGCCCATCCAGCCCTCTGAGCCTCGGCCTCCGGCCTCCGTAGCTCCAGATGGAGAAGTCCTAGCCCAGGGGAAGGTGGGCGATTTCAGAGGGAGGACGGTGCCACCTGGGCCAGCAGCGCTCACCCTCCTGGAGTCGCCGGGAGAGCTTTAAAAAATAAGATGCCTGGGCCCTTCCCCAAGACCTTCTCATTTGTTTGCTCTCGTTAGGGTGGGTGTCGGTGTATTTTACAGGCTTAACCACCACTCTCGACTCAAAGGCGTTAGCACATTCCTGGATGCTAAGCCGGGAAGAATTGAGGTGGGAGGTAAGGAGATTTTATGAAACAAAATTCCTAGATGTTGTGTAGCTATTTCGGATCAAGCCATCCAAAAGCTGGGTACCTGGGGTACGTCACCCTGCCAGCCCCGTCCATCTCACCCCACCCCAGAATGCTTTTCCGTGAACCCTGCGGGCGGTGGGAAGACCTTGTTATCCCGTAGATCACGTCGGTGTGTCCACAGTTAGGATTCTGTGGCGGTTCGTCGTTTATCGTGGCGCTGGGACCCTTCGCGGGGGCCCTGGGGAGAGGTGTGTCTGATTCCAGCAGAGACACATTCTTCTCGGAGCCACTGTCAGCGCCTCGGATCGAACCGTGGGGACGGATCAGGTTCTCGCTTGCCCCTCCCCGGCCTGAGCAGTGCTCTCGGCCCTGGCTGCGCATTGAAATCACCCAGGGAAATGGTCCAAGTCCTGGTTCCCAGGCTTCCTGCAGGTCGGTCTCGGGACGGGACCCAGACATTCGTGTTTTTGCGAAGCTCCCCAGGAAATTCCAGAGGAGGCCAAGGTCAGCGGCGCTGCCACACCTGCAGGCCCAGCTGCGCCCCACCTGTGGCGAACAGATGGGCCTGTGTACACGTGGTGCATGGAGGCAGCCGCCCCGCCAGGGCCTGCTCCTCTCTCCTGCTTCTCGTTTGCGTTGTCCTATGTGTATCCTTTTAAGTCCCGGGCTTTCCTCTCCGGAAAGCAGTGAGGTGAGAACAAACAGGATGGAAAGCTTCCTGCTTTTCCCTGGCCAGGCCCTGGGCACAGCCCCTGCCCCTGTGAGGCCTCGGAGGAGACCCCAGCCCTGCCCACAGCGCAGGGGTGCCTCCCCGTTCTGGTAACCGTGCAGTGGGGGGTTGCACCTAGTTCTGCCAAGAGCTCTCCCAGGCCGAGAAGTGAGGCTCGGTCAGCTCATAGCATCTGTGCGCTGACACGGGACTGGGGTGAAGAGAGGACTGACCGGGGTGGCGTTGTTCTGCCCAGGACAGTGGCTGGGCCTTCCTCGGTCCGGGAGACTCAGCCCCGCCCCGAACAGCATGCTGAGATGATCAGGGAAGGCAGGAGATTGGGGGAGGGGGGACCTTCCCCCATTTCTGTAGCAGGGGCGTTCGGGAGCAGCACACACAGGGCAGTTCCCCTGTGCTACGGGGCTGGGTGGGTGGGGTGCTCACAGCGCTCACTGTAGCTGTAAAACTGCACTTGGCGCCTGGGCTAGAAATAGCTTGTCTCAGACCTCAGGGTTTATTTGTGTGGCCAGATCTGATTTTCCAAGTGACCGGTCTCCTTCCACACCTTGCACCTGCCCCCGCGGCCAGGGCTGCGGGAACAGTTGTGAGTCTGTGTCTACAGGAGGGCAGCTGGCTGG
>NW_005367354.1:3674101-3677966 GCF_000412655.1 Myotis brandtii | reverse complement strand
GGGGGTCGGGGGTGGGGACACCCAGCCTGCACTCCGCAAGCCTGGCTGTGCACTGTGGGAGCTCAGAGGGAGGGTGCCCCTTCTAATTAGCACGAAAATGCCCAACAGGCTAGTAGTGCCCTGCCTTGGCCCTTCCTGCTCGGGGAAGGCACCGGGCATGCATGTGTCCAGTGACCGTGTGAGGATGTGCATCTGTCCCTTTTTGATGGCCTCGTATAGTCCCAGGTCTCTCAAATGAATGTTTAAGCTTTTGTCTTCTAATCAGAAATTCTCTCTCTCTCTGTCATACATGCCAGATGCCAGGAGCCGTGGGGCTGCATGTAGGAGGAACACCTACCACCACTCATTCCTTCATTCCTTCAACCACATTGCATATTGTTCTAGGTCTGGGGTCCAGCAAAAAGCCCTGTCCCCAGGGAGCTAGCGGTCCAGTGGGGAGGCCAGCAAGTAAATGCATTCTTACAGGATTTGATCAACATAACAATAGGAATGTATACGAAGTGCTATGGAGAGCAGCTCATTCACTCCACAAATCTTCCTGAGCAGCTACTGTATGTCAGGCATCATTCCAGGCACTGGGGACCCGGCAGGACCATAGGAGACAAAATCCCTGACTCAGCTCACATTTGAGGGAATGAGAGTCTCAGCAGCTTCGTTTGCTCAAAACCACAGGCTTCTGAGCTGGAAATGGGAGCCTAGGAGTGTGTGTGTGTGTGTGTGTGTGTGTGTGTGTGTGTGTGTGTGTAGGGAACCTCTCATGCAAAAGCCTGGGAGGTATAACAAGACAAGAGAGCTCAGAGACTCTGTGGCAGCCTCATGCTCAGGGCAGACACTGCCCCACCCCTGATGTGTTAGAACGTCCAAGGCCAAGGACATAGGACTTATTTCACCTCCTCCTGTGACCTAGTGCTTTTGGTTTGCCAAGTGTTTTCACATCATTCCCTGGGCTTGGTCCAGAGGGGGGCCCAGAAGGATTGTTATTGCCATTTATTATACCAAGCATCAAGCTAGGGCCCAGAGAGGGTCACTGTCTTGCCCAAGGTCACACAGCCAGTCAAACCAGACTGGGAACTAGAGTCCTTGTCTACTGATTCCTAAGCCCGGGGGGCCTCCTGCCTGCACGCCAACTCCCAGTCCTCGTATGGAAGCCTAAAGAGCCCTGAGCAAGTGTCAATCATGCGCCTGCCTGTCTTCCACAAACATTAGTTGAGCACCTACTGTGTGTCCAGCCCAGCATGGAGTGACCATCCTCTGGGCCTCAATGCCATCCCAACCCCACCCAGGAAGAAAATCGAAAGAATGACAACTGGGTGGTTGTCCCTCCTTCCTCACCTCATGACCCAGAGGCCTAAAGACCATGCGTCAGCCAGACCCAGGCTGTCCCTCGCCCCTGCCAGGCTGCACAGGGAGCAGAATGACCATCGCAGGCCGAGTCCTCTCACCCAGGCGATCGGAGGCGCATTCATGACAGCTGCCAATCCGTATTTGTACCCTCACTTGGAAGTGAGCAGGATGCTAACAGGAAGGGGGAGACGGAGCCTCACTCAGGGCGCTGGAGCCCGCCTGTGTGAGACAGTTGCAGCTTAGCAACCCTCACGGGCCCGCCTTTCGATTTGTAGCAACTCATTTGGATAAAAGCATCTGGTTCCTAAGGTAGCGACAACAACAAAAAAAATCATTAAAAGCACATTTCTGCTCTCACGAAGTAACCTAGTAACGGCGCAGGAGGTAACAATTAACCTGGCCCCCTCTCCAGGTACAGACTTGGTGGGAAGGGGAGCTGAACGTCAGGACCAGAGACGGTCTGTCCAGCGTCCCTCTCAGATCCGGGCTCACGGATGGCACGAGGCTGCCCTGAGAGCCCCGCCCTCCATTAGCGCCAGAGGAGGCATCCTGCCTCTCCGTCCCAGAACAAGCAGTGCGATGATTCATTCAGCACCGGTTCAGGGCTCTCGAAAATGCACCGGAGTGCTTTGTCTTCTTGCGCAGGTGCGCGCTGAGCTGAGCTACCAACTTCATGTATCGGGTCAAATAAACCTGACCCCCACCCGCTAGCCAAACTCACCTCCTGTGACCCCCTCCCCCAGCGCACACACATGTACATACGTGCGCACACACATGTACATACGTGCGCGCACACACGGCCTCTGCTCCCATCCAGGCAGATCCCTGTGCTCCTGACTGACCCTGCTGTGGGCATCGCCCCTCCGGGCACTTGCCCTGCTAATCCCTAATCTCCCTGAAGAGCCTCTCCCGCCCCCACCCATCTCCTGGCAAACTGCTCCCAGGCCACCCACCCATGGGGATTTTCTCTCCTCCCACCTCCTGACCCTGTTCCTCTCCCCAGCACCCACCTGATTGTTTTGGGGCCATGTGAGGCCCTTTATCCCGTGGACACATCCCTGACCACTGGGAGCTCTGTGGGGGCGGGAGAGCTCTGTGCAGAGCAGAGCACATACTAAACCCTGAATGGGAACTGGCAATAGAAAAAGTCAACTCCCATGGCCGCTAGCTGTGCTCCTGGTCCCTCAGCCCCTCGCCTGGCTCCGGGCTGTTCTCAAGCCTGCCTGGGGAGACAGCTGGGGGTCCCCTGAGGGTGGTCACTCCCCAAAGCTCGGCACAAAGAAGGCTCGCGAATGTTTATGGGATGGGCATTGGCACGTGTGCTTTACTCCGAAGCATCTCATTTAATCTGTCTCACCTGTTTGCTCAAGGACCAGCCGTCCCTGTCAGACGGGCTTCCAGCTGCCCACTGCAGGGCAGGGAGGGCAGTGCACAGACTCGGTCCTGGAAGGCCATGTCCATGGGGACGCCAAGCACCCGGCCAGCACGCTCCTTTCTGCTGTTCTAGGTTCTGTCCACGGTCCAGGAGAAAGATAGGCCGCCCTGGGCCCTGCCGGACAACCCAGGGTCTCAATATGGCCAACTTCCCATTGAAGCCACATTTAGAAAGCTGTGTCCCATACTCAAAGGGGCCTCACAGCATTCATTCACTTATTCATTTGTTTATTCATGTGGGAAACCTAGTAAGCGGCAGAGTAGAGCGGTCAAGGGCACAGATGGTGAAACCAGACTGCCTGGGTTTCTACCGACCCCCTTCTCTGCTCCCGATCAGCTGTGCAACTTCTAGATCGAGCCTCCCGAGCCTCGGTTTCTTCATCTGCAAAATGGGATTATAACACTATCTCCTCATACCGGGGTTGTGAGGATGAAATGAGTTAACAGAATGCGGCACCGAGGACAGTGCGTGAGACAGGGCTCTGGACAAGGGTGTGCTGTTATTATTCTAGGGGGCTAGGACCCCAGCCGAGTGGTGGCCTTAATTCGTACTCCCTTCAGGACCACATGGCCTTCGAGGAAGGTGTGGGTGTGCCCACCCTGCCTCCACCCCTGAGTCCATTCAGCGAGCAGGCACGTCTGCTCCGAGCCACCTAAACCCAGACGGTGGAGGAGTGACCACCAGAGGCACCGGGGGCTCTGGGACCTGGAAGCATGCCCGCCCCGCTTTTGGTCTCAGAGTTTTTGTTTAATCTCTACCGTGAGGGGTTAGAGTCCTGAGTGATGCCCAAGAGTTGGTCAGGCTCTTTCCCGGGAGTAACCCTCTGGATGTGGCCACAGGGGGCTTCTGGGACGTGGCCACAATTAGCACTGTGGCTTCAGAAGGCATGTCGGCATGTCCTTGGGGCATCTCTCATTAACAATTATGAAGTCATTATCTGGTAAATAATTTATAACCCAAGCGACGGGATAAGCCGCCAATAAACAATAATCCATTTAGATTGAGGCTTGGCCGGGGCGCAGGCAGCGATGATGCGGCTCCTCCTCGCCTGGGGTGTCAGCTCGTACGGCGCCGCCGCCGGGGCCC
>NW_005367354.1:3660419-3674058 GCF_000412655.1 Myotis brandtii | reverse complement strand
GGCAGGATTCAGTCTGTGGAATGGGAACCAGGGGTGCTGGGCCCTGCTGGGTGGCTTATATGCACTTTCTCCCGAATCTTCCCCATAAGCCTATGGGTTGGGGACTGTTATTGTCCCCCTTTGCAGAGAAGTACACAGAGGTGGAGAGAGGCCAGATAATTACCCAAGGTCGGACCCGGGTCAGCAAGCCTTGGGTCTGGGATTCAGTTCTGTGTGACCTGAGAGCCCTCCCTCCAACCCAGTGAGCCCCAGGTCCTCCCTCTATGAGCTGTAACCTCCCAGTCACTTGTCCGGCCTTTGTCTCCTGTGGCCTACACCCTCCAACCTGCACTGAGAGCCCTGGAGGCCCAAGTTCCCCCTCTAGCCTCCCTCACCAAGGGAGGGGCCCTGGAGGTGCAGAGGCTGAGGACTCCGCTCCACAGGGCTGGTCCGCTAGTGGTGTGTTAGGCTCGGTAGTGGAGGCCAGAGCAGGGGTACGGGGGAGCAGAGCATGTCTGCAGGACACCGTGTCTGGACATCCCATCTTCCCACAGGCCTCCTGCACGTCTCCTGACCCCGGGGACACGGGGCCGCATCTGGCCCTGCTCCCATGAAGAGCTCCAGCGTGGGGAAGGGAGGAGCTTCGGCCCAGGCGGCATGAACGTGGGCGGTGTGGGTTGGCCTTTAGGATTGGGTTAGCGCTGCCATGAGAGGTTGCTCTCCTGCCCATACTCCTCCCACCCACCCAACACCCCTCCCCCACCGGCAAGGCCAGCTACACCCCCTATGCCTGTAGGACCATTTCAAAGACCTGCCAGAGGCCCCAGCCAGGGAGGTCCCGGTGGGGTGTCTCTCTCACTGCTGGGAGTCCCCATTCTTGGTTTCTCCAAGGCAGGGGGACATCCTCAGGACCCACACAACCTGCCTCCCTGAGGCCTGGAGCTCGGAGGGTCTTGCTCACACGTCTCAGGCAACCAGCGTCGTCCTAGGAACAGGATGGAGCCACTGCGTGTGGGCCCTGTCATTGTCACGCGTCTGGAATGCGGCACAAACCTCCGCTGCCGGGCAGTGTGGTGGAGGAAGCCGCAGTGGTCCCGGGTGCTCACGTCTCAATACCTGTGGTCAGCAGCCCTAGAAGAGGCCCCTTTTATCCTCCGGCCTCCTGGCTGCGGTCACCGGGGGGCCAGGACCCGCAGACACAGAGCCAAGAGCTTCCACTCTGGCGGACACCCATCCCTTGACCCCTTCCCGAAGGGCTGTGCTTCCAGAAATGAAGAACGATTCCACCCCCAGCATCTCTTGTCTTTGCCCCATGATCTCAGCATGTTGTTGGAGGTGGGGTTGAGTGTCCCAGACCGAGGAAGGCACAGCCACTGTCCCAGGCAGAGTGATGCCACCTCGGTCGGGCCTCTCTTCACCCTAGTCCCGTGTCAGTGCACAGAGGCTGTGAGCTGACCGAGCCACTCTCCTGAACTGGGAGAACTCGTGGCAGAACTGGCTGCAACCCCCCATTGCACGGTTACCAGAACGGGGAGGCACCCCGTGCTGGGGTCTCCAACCCTCTGTCCTCCAAGGCCTCACGGGGGCAGGGGCTGTGCCCAGGGAAAAGCAGGAAGTTTTCCATCCTGTTTGTTCTCACCTCACTGCTTTCCAGAGAGGAAAGCCAGGGACTTAAAAGGATACACATAGGACAACGAAAACGAGAAGCAGGAGAGAGGAGCAGGCCCTGGCGGGGCGGCTGCCTCCATGCACCACGTGTACACAGGCCCATCTGTTGGCCACAGGTGGGGCGCAGCTGGGCCTCCAGGTGTGGCAGCGCCGCTGACCTCGGCCTCCTCTGGAATTGCCTGGGGCTTCTGGTGACTAACGTGAGAAGCTCTACCTCTTGCTTACCCCAAAAAGCTGGGGGGACACCGCCCCCTTGTCCAGGGCTTTGTTCCAGGGGGCTCCCACGCCCTGTCACTCAGGCAGCTCCATCCTGAGCCCCGAGGTGCCTCTCCATGGATGTGTGGACGCTCCCACTTCCGGCCGCCAGGTTGTGGGGAGATGGGCAGCAAACAACTATCATTTAGGGAGGGCGAGGGGAGTCTGCAGGAGCCAGAGAACGCGGCCTCTGTCCTGAGGCGGGGAGCATGGCATTTCCGAGGGCTACAGCAGAGAAAGCAGCCTTCCCACAGCCTCCAGCAGCGATGCTCTGTGACCGAGTTCCCAGGATTTGCCCTCCTGCTAAGTGACCTGGGGCGGGGAGGCAGGACCTGCCAGGCCTGCTGTCTCCCTCTATCCTGCAGGCAGCCCTGGGGACGATCCGCCTGACACCAAGCTGCTCCCAGAGACCTCCAGGGAAGGAAATTCCATCGGCTCCCAGAGCCCCAGTTCTGTGGCTCCTGCGGGCTTTCCTTCTATCTGCCCTAAATCTCCCCGGCTGCAATTTAAGCCCATTTTCCCTTGTTTTGTTTTGTGTGGAAACGGAGAACAGCTAGTCCCCAGCTGCCTCCGACGGCAAGGTGCTTCTGAGGTCCCCGGACCTCCTACTGAGCTAGAGCCTTCCCAGAACCCTGTCCTGTTCAGTCCCCACTGCTAACGGCCCCAGAGAACAGCTTCCAAATTAATGCAGGAGGCAGGACCCCATCGGGGGCCCTTGGTAGAGGCAGAACCCCTCTGGTAGGTGCACCGTTGAGGTGGCCCCTGAGGCGAACGGGGGAGATGGGTGTGTGAGTGGACCAGCACCACCCAGGAATGTGCCAGATGGAATGGGGCCAGGATGCTGCAAGCTTCCTGCAGGAGTGACACCCCATTAAGTCATGAGGATGGAGAGAGATGTCATTCACGTCAGCTGGCGGCCCTTCCAACAGACACCAGGAGGATTCTCATCTGCTCCAGGCCCCACATTTGGGTTTGAAGAAATCATCTTTTTCCTCCGTCCCCTCTGTCCCCGCTGATGGTGGACGAGGGGTTTCCCGTCCCCGTGCCCTCGTTCACACTCACACTGGCTTCCTGTGGCCTCTTGGTCACCTAGACCCGTAGGTTTCCGTCTTGTTTTTGTGCCTTTTTGCTTCTGGGAACAAATAACCCCCGTGTGCTCCCGCTAAGCACTAGCGATTTTGTAGACCATCGAAGCCAGTTCCTGGAAGAGTTGGGTTCATGGGGGGAAATATTTTTTAAATTTGATTAGAAAGCAGTCGATCGCAGCTAAGTTCTGGGTTTGGAAGGCCATGTGCTGAGCGTGCCTGGCAGCGCGCGGGCAGGGCGCCGTGAAGGCGAGGGAGAAGCTCTGTTTTTCCGAGGCCAGTGGAATGAAAACCTCCCTGCGCTGTAGGAAAAACGGAGAGAAACGGAATCCCTTTGCCCTGAGCGGTTATCTAACTGAAATCCTGAAACGTGAGCAACGTCATTGGACTTTTTGTTTCCATTGCTTGGCCAGTAGCCCCCTCCTTGGCTTCAAAACACAAGGAGGAAAAAAATTTTTAAAAAAGCATTGATTGGATTTAAATAATGGAATTGCCATTAATATCTTCCATAGAAGATGATTGATTCTGACTTGGATTTATGGGAAATCAGGGCTCGTAAAAGTAAACAGAGTGGCAGTCACTCAATATTAATGCCGGTTTATGTCCCCACCCCCCGAGGGCTAGTTACATGCATGGACTCCCCGCCTAACCTCCCGGGCCAGCAGCCGGGTCACAGAGCCTCTGCAGGGTGAGCAGGACAGTCCTGGGCCAGTCCAAGAAGCCGGCTGCACCCTCCCTCCCTCCTCCACCTTGTTAGAGCCTAGTATGAAAATGAGGGTCCTTTTATCAAGAGGCCACAGGTGCCCCAGCCGCGAGGGAGACCAGCAGCCTTCACCTCTGCTCTGTGGAAGCCACTGCTCTCCCTGTAGGACCAAGGACCCCCCGATGGCCAAGGAAGTCTCTCCTCTCCCTCTACCCCTCGAGCTCCCCGCTTCCCCGGGCACGCACATGGGTGGGTGTATGAGCACTTCAGCCTCTAGCTGTGCTGTCCTTACATTTCTCCAGTGACCCTTACACCTGCGTGTGTGTGAAAACGTGGAGGTGAGGCCTGAGCCCTGCAAGAAAGTGGTGGCCGGGCCCTAAATGGCCTCTCAGGAAGGGCAGGTGATGGTGGAGGTGTCAATCACGTAGCTCCCACTGGTGCCTGCCTCCCCCCAGCTGGGCCGTCAGCTCTGCTACCAATCCTCTCGCTGCCAGGTAGTCACCTCTTCCATCCCTGTCCCAGTGGTTTGAAACCCTTATCACTGTCTCCCAGCCTGCCAGGTGCTATTGATCGCCTGTCCCTCAGCCATGCACTGGCAGCTCCCAGACCAACCCACACCGGCCCCTCCCCAGAATGCCCCTCAGGTGCCACAAGCCCTCACAGAGCTGGTCATCTTTCCTCCAGCCCACTCCTCTTCCTGAGCCCCCACCTCCTGGAATGGCCACACATCTACCCAGACCCGAGTCATAAACTCAGGAGTGCCTCCAGGCCTGTCCCCCATCGCTCTCCAGCCCCTCACCCCAGAATGATCTCTCTGGGGTACAGACCATACTACCAGCCTCTCCAACGTCTGTGCAATAAAGCCCAGAATCTGCCCTTTGAACCCCACATCCCCCCATGACGAAGGCACCATCGGTGACCACACGCTGGTACTTTATACCGCGGCCTTCTCTGTGCTGTTTCCTCCACCTGGAGCCATGCCCACACCCTCTGTGGACCTGCCACCTAGGCCTCCTCCCAGGGCAGAGCCAGCCGTTCCCTCATGGGTGCTCCAGGGTGTGCTGTCCCTGCCTTCCATGCAGAAAAGGAACCTTCGGGGGCCTTCTGCCTCAGACATGCTTGGGCTGCCCGCCTTGCCCACACCACTTTCTGGAAACATCCATACACATGCACAACCCCTGCTGCTGTTAGCAGGTCACATGACTCCCCCTCCAGCCCCAGCTCACTGGACGGGGGGCAGATTCCAGGCTCCAGGGGTGCCCTTTCACTGGCTGCCCAACACCATAGGACGGATGTGTCCTGGCTTTAAGAAGTCAGCTAGACCAGTGGGACTTCCCTCCTCTGGGAATGGGAACTAAGGGGACCAGAGCCAGTTCCATCGGGGGCCCGCACTCCGGCTGGATGGCAATGCAGACGCAAGGCAAGGGCGACTGTTCCAGGCTCTGTGCACAACAAGGCTGAGTCTCAAAGGCAGCTGCCTGGGAAGGAAAGGAAAGGGGAGACGATGTCCCAGGAGGAGAACCTGGAGCGAGAGACACAGCTCATCATGGCTGGTCCCTGAAGCTCCTCTTGTTTCTGCCCCTCTGCTGGCGTCCCCCTGAAATCTCCCTCTGATCTCTTCATAGCCCTTCCTTTAGGCCGAGCTGGTGTGAGTGGCTTCTCTATAGGAAAACCGAAGAACCTCACTCAGAATAACTGCTTGTGGCTGCTTTGCAGTAACCCAGCCAAGGAAGAATTCTTGACTTGGTTCAGCAGACCCTCACCAGCTATGAAAACTGCCATTTTTACCGATGAGTCAACTGAGGCTCAAACATACTAAGTAACTTGCTCACGGCCACAGGGCGAGGGAGCGGCAGAGCTCGATGCGGGCCGTCCTTCTCACTCACAGCCCAGGCTCCTTCCTTGCCGCCGCCTTGCTGCATCCTGTCCCGTTGGCTGTGTCCACGGTCCCTGTCTCCCACTCAGGGCTCTAAGCTCCTCGAAGACAGGGCCTGGGTCTCATTCACCATCGCCCACCAGTGCCCCCCACAGGCTCGGACTCCCACAGGCACCAAGTGTCTGATGGGTACAATTCCATTTTCATGTAGCTAATGAAAAGGCAGCGGACTCCCAGCCCCAGCCCCAGAGCTCTAGCCCTGCCTCCCTCCCCGCACTATGACTGTGTCCCAGCGTCACCTTCCTCTCTCCCTCCCCTGCAACAGCAGACATAGTCAAGTGGTAATGAGCATTTGGATGAGATGATTCCTGGGGCTTTTTTCCTGCCCTAAAAGAACACGGCTCTGTCCTCTGTGCCCTGCCTACCTCCCAGGAATGATGTCAAGTAGAAAACACTCCACACACTCGGCCAGCTGGGTGCTTGCCCCAACCTGTTCCCGCAGACAGCGCTGCCCTTCCCACCCGCCTCGCTGGCGCAGCATCATTCCCCGAGACCCCTCCCCGGCCCTTCCTCGCATGGCTCGCTGTTTAAAAGGGATTTGTGCCACGGCCAGGCAGGCCATGATGTCCAGGCAGCCCTGATAGCAGGTTTATCTAAATGAGGGTGAGATGCTTACACATCTTTTCATTCTTTTTTTTTTAAATCGGCTATTAATTTGTCAGAATTATTCATATTTTACTGATATTTTCCATGTATCTAATCAGGGAGCTCATGAATAGAAATGAAACTATTTAAATACAGAGATGGTGTACATTGTAAGATCGTGTTTTCTTAAGCTGTTTCATAATGCAGTGAATACATTTATTTCTTCTAAAAACAGGTTGTGCAACCATCGAGAAAAGCCTTTTTAAATCTTTGATTAAATATGACTCTATTCAGATTGCTGAATGGGTGTGAGTGGCGAGTGTGTGCGCGCACGTGTGTGTGTGTGTGTGTGTGTGTGTGGTCACTTGAAACACAGACATGGTTTTCTCCATAGGGACAGGAGGACACAAAAAACACACTGGGGTCAAATCTTTAGGATGGGTGGATAGATGGCGAAGTGAAAGTACAAATTGAAATTGTGCTGAATAATATTTGAGATAATTATTTGTGCAATGTAGACTTTTAAACTGCTCAGAATTCCGGCAGCACTCACGTATCCTGAAAGAGGCTTAGAATCATTAAACAAAGGTAGATATTAAATATACTACTGCTATCTCTCGAAGTATTAGCCAGTAATGTAAAGCACATGGCATCTACTCAATGGAAAATCTGAGAATACAAATTATAATAGTTGTCTTATAAGACCTCTGGGAAGCTCGAACTCAATTGCCTAATTCCATTAATAACAAACTATTACTCTCGCTATTAGAGTAACATAAGGTAATAGAGATCATGCCGAGAGATAGCACCGAGGCTCTTTCTTCACCCAGCACAAATTTATTCAGGGGCATTGATAGATTTTAATTGACTATGGCAACTGAATAGCAACAAAGGAAATGGAATGTCTTTTGAAAAGCTCCACATTTTGCAGAAGCAAATAGCAACACCGAAATGAGGGTTTGGGGGTGCTGGGAGAGGCAGGAAGGACGTTGGGAAACATCTGCACCAGCAGCTCCTCCACAGAAATGCTTTCCTGTGACCTTCACCAAAAGCTTCTTGGGCCCGGCCAGCGTGGCTTCGGGGTTGAGCCTCGGCCCATGAACTTAAGAGGTCACAGTTCGATTCCCAGTCAGGGCACATGCCCAGGTTTCGGGCTCAATCCCCAGTGTGGGGAGTGCAGGAGGCAGCCGATCGATGATTCTCTCTCATCAATGATGTTTCTGTCTCTCTTCCTCTCCCTTCCTCTCTGAAAAAAATTTTAAAAAAACACATTAAAAAAAAAAAAAAGCTTCTTGCAATAGGCAGACCACAGGCCTGAGTCCGTATTTTACCTCCGTGGAGTCCAAGCTGAAAGTAAACGAACCCAGGTTGCTGGAAAGCTGCGTGTCTGTCAGGAATACCCATGGGGCACGCTTCCAAGATCCAGGACTGGAAGGACTTGGTGCAGGCGGCTGAGTCCTCCCGAAGAGTCCTGAGATTAGGGCTTGTTCCGGCCCAAGGGCCTGGCCGTGGGGTGAGTGACTCCTTATTGTGACTTGGAAGTTGAGGACCACTCGGCTGCCAGTCTAGTCCCGGATGGATTCTGGGGACCTGTCCCCCACTTTTCTCTTCCACTTTTTGGTCCTCTGCCCACTACTCATGGTCCTTCTGTCTTCTTGCCACCCCCCCCGCCCCACTGCCATCAGAATGTCTTTCTGTCCTGCTTGTCACGCGGGCCTTGCTTTATATAAAGTTAGTATTTGTATTAGTCAGCTCAGGGTGCCTTAACAATATACCACAGGCGGGTGGCTTAAACCACAGGCATTGAGTTTTTCACAGTTCTAGAGGCTGGGAGCCCAGGATTGGGGTGCCAGCTTGGTCAGATTCTTGGGGTGGGGGGGAGCTCTCATCCTGGCTCCCAGACAGCTGCCTTCTTGCTGGGTCTTCGAAGTGGGGGAAAAGAAGGGAGGGAGAGGAGAGAGCCAGAGGTGAGCATTTTCTGGAGTCTCTTCCTATCAGGACACTAATCCTACTGGGTCAGGGCCCCACCCTCAGGTACTCCTTTCACATCAGCCAGGCTCCTAAACGTTCTATCTCCAAATACAGTCACATTGCAGGTCAGGGCTTCAGCGTGGATTTGGGTGGGGGGCACGACTCAGCCCATGGCACTTTGGGAGTCCTCCTTTCATCGTGGTGGCTGGTCTCTCCTTCCCCACTCACCCTCAGGCCCAAGGACTTCAGCTTCATTGCGGCCTCAGCTCCTCTGTTTGAAGGAAAATCCGCTCTAATGGGAAGGGCTGCCGGAAGCGTCCGTTGGTGGCGTTCTAGCAGGTGGTAGGAAGCCCTGCCGGCAGTGGAGGAGGTGCCAGGGGGGGACACCCCACTCACCCCCACACCGTGCTTGCTGGTGGGTGGGGTCTGGGTCATTGTGCCACTGGCCCAGGGGCCCATTCGGTGTTGCTGCAGAAGTGTCTGAAGGCCATGCTTTCTGCGGTCGGCTCTCCCCGTGCGTGTCCTGGTGGCCATCACTCCACTGCAGCCTGGAGGACGCTCGGTACCTTCTGCCCTGGGTGCAGCGGGTGTAAGGTTCAGCTCTGCTGCGTCCCCTGCGGTCGGGGACATTGTCTCTCCCACTGCCCGTGGGTCCGGCTTATCTCCAGGACATCACAGAGGAGCTGTAAGGGCCGGCCTGCTGCACACACCATCACTCTGTGCCCACAGCCCCCGCTGGGTCACCAGCCCTTCTCGCCTGTGGGAGCCGGGCTCCGGGTGTGACGCCCAGGAACGGGCTCTGTCTAGCTCAGTGCTCTGAGCACCGGCCTCGCTGGCGCTGGGAGGATCTACTGCTGCCGCGACTGCAGCACACGCGTGTTTGAAAACCCCCTTGGCAGGCAGGACCTCCTAGTTGTTTTTTTTTTCATTTCTTGTGATTAGCGTTGCAGACTAATCCTAGCACCAGACTCAACACCAGCTGTTCTGCTTGTTTTTACTTATAAACCAAATCCGGGAGCTCTTGCCGCAGCGGCTGGCCCAGGATTCCCTGAGCCCGAGCGGCCGCCGGTCACCTGGGGCATGACCTCAGGTGAGTTACCTGTCACCCGGCTGCCTGTGTCCCTCGGAGGGCTAGTGGGGGCCACACGCGGTTCCCAGAGAACCTCGGCATACCTGTGAAGGCGGTTGGCCAGCACAGTTCCTGGAGCCGGACTGATCTTAGAAATTCGCTTCCGCATCCTGAGACGTCAGGCGTCCCTGGATACCGTCTACAATTTTTGAGGTAATAAGACGTCTTCGAAATAACACATGCCACATCTAGACAAGCTGTGTAACTTGATAATAAAATGAACACACACGCTCCTACCTCTGAACTGCAGAACGAGAGTAGTGCCAGGCTGTTGAAATTACCTGGTGTTTTTGCTCAATTCTTTCCAACATCCCTTCCATTTGCAAGGAGGTCTACAGGCCGAGCACTGGCCTTGGCACCTGCCCCCATCCTTACCCCCACTTCTCACTGTCCTCTGGAGGACTAGGACCTTCTCCCAGGACAAGGGAGCCCCAGTTGGCAACAGCAGCTCCTCCACTCTTCAGTGGTGGGGGGGCCTCGGCGGCCTCCAGCCCCGCGGGAGTGGCCCCCGAGCCTCCCTGTGAAGTCCGGGGAGGGTGGCAAGACAGGAACTCTTTGCTTTGTGAGTTTCTCTGCTGTGTCTCCTTCTTCCCGTGCCTCCGTGGCAGCGCTTGGGGGAAGGTTAGTTGCAGTTTGCAGACACGGGAGTGCAGACTCCACACCCTTACATGCCATCAATTTGCATTTCTACGAGGACTCGCAGGCCTGGAAAAGCCTTACAAACAAATCAGGGCGTGTGGCGCCTGGGACGCTTGCCCTCCAAACACCCCAGCGCAAGAAGAACTGCGATGGTCAGAAATAGCCTATTCCTGTCGAAAGCGCATGGAATCAGCCCTGTGTATTGGGTAACATAAGTTTCGGCTGTATCATTAGGTCTCCCGCCATAGAAGAATCACGAGTTTCTCACAAGGAAGGAAACAGATCGGACAAAACCAGGAGCCCTTTCGGAACGACTGCCAATCCCAGCCACCTCTGCCTGGCCGGGCTGTTTTTCTCTCTTGGCACCGAATTTCTGATCTTTTCAGGTTGGTTTCTTGGCAACTGCAATGCACTTGAAAACATAGTTAAGGAAGTCGCTCCTTCTTCCTGGTTGGCGAGCTCTCCGTGGCTTTGCCCCTCCAGCGCACGCCGGTCCATTTGGTTCTCGCTCCTTCCTCTTTCCTCTCCATGCCTCCTTCCCTCACGTGGTTCAGAATCCCTGGATCAGAGGACCACACCGTACGTGTGTGCGTGCTGCCCCATATCCTGCCCACCCCCACCCCCCATCTCCCCCGGAAACGTTTCAGTTACCCAGGCCTGTGGGGGGACAGTACAACAATGACGCAGCCAGGACGAGTGGAAATAGACCCTTAGGCGCCTCTGCCCACGAGACAGAGCCCGGCTCAGAGCCATGCACGGCTCCCAGAGCAGGAAGCAAAGTCCTGGAGGAGTCAGGGAAGGTCTGTCAGCCCCTGCACATCTTCCACTGCATCCGACGAAGCCATGGAGCCTGCAGATCCACAGAGAGAAGTGACACGGCTGGCTGGGGAGAGAGGAGCCTCGTGTGTGTGCATGTGACGTGAGGACAGCCCTGAGCTGCCAGCATGGCTGTGGCCAGGGGTGGGGGCCAGGCCTGTTGCCTCCACACTGAACTCAAGCGAAGGCGGCCGCATGGAACCATCCTTGACGAGAAGCCTGTGTTAGGTGAGCACCGAGTGGACGGTGTCCGGGGACAGGATTGGTCTAGGACTGCGGAAGTGGCTGGCTGGGATTGCAGGCCAGGATCCTGGGATCGGACATACTGGCAGGGAAGCGGGATCCTGCGGGCTCTCACACTCCAATACTGCGCATGCCGCGTTTTTGTTTGTTTGAATGTAAAAGTCATCACCTGGAAAGCAGGCCAAGATTTCCCTAACGATCAGGAAGCCCGGGACTGGGGCAGCAATAAACCTCCTTTCTCTGAAATCCCCATGAGGACACCCTCTTCCATCTCTACTGGCCTCACTGCCACGCGGCTGGAGGCCAGAGTGCCAGCCACGGGCGCTGGCATCAGGTGGGTGTGGCCGATTACAGCAGATGCCCGGGCAGGCAGGACACCACTGCTCGGGGCCTC
This sequence comes from Myotis brandtii, assembly GCF_000412655.1. NCBI lineage: Eukaryota > Metazoa > Chordata > Mammalia > Chiroptera > Vespertilionidae > Myotis > Myotis brandtii. The sequence continues at coordinate 3,662,655 of NW_005367354.1, read as the reverse complement.
CGCGTGCCCTGCCACGCCCGGACCCCAGGCCTGCGGTCGGGAAGTGGGGGAGGGAGGGAGTGGACTAGAAGGGAACTCGGTTCTGCTCCAGCCAACACCCAGCCGCAGGCCTTCCTGGCGCCTCCATTAGGAGATTCAGACAGGTCAGGGACTGCCTGGCCCGGTCCCGCCCACCGCCCAGAGCGCTCCACAGTCACGGAGGTGCTCTGTGCTGTGCTGTCTGCTGCCCCTGGGCACTTAGAATGTGGTTCATGGGCTGGGGAACTGAATGTTTAATTCTATTCAAGTTAAATGAAATTTGATTGAAATTGCTTCATTGGCTAGGAGCCACAGTATTAGCAGCACGACCCTAGAAGACCCAAGGCAGGGCCTGGGGGGCGGGGGGACACTGCTCCGGGCCTCCCGAAACCCTGGAAGATCTTTGATCTTGTCCCTTTCTATATGCCTTAAAGTGGCAGAGCCTACAGAGCTCGCCGAGAGCCATCAGCCTGAACACCAGACTGGGCTGAGCTCTCACCGAGGTCCCTGCCAACGACTCAGGTCCTTCCGTGGTTAGGAGCATGGCGTTAGGCCCGGAGAAGACCCTACAGATTTCCCCGAGCCCTTTTCTCTCTCGCTGCCAAGTTCTGCACGGCTTTATTCGTTTTGGATTTGGGGGCATAACCACTGACATCGTCTCTGAGTCCCCATTTTCCCTTTGATTTCTGGCCGCTCGGGGTCCACTCCTGCCCAAAGCGGTGGGCTTTTTCATAGACCAGTTTAGAGTTGCCCACCTCTCTCCCTTTTTTGGGGGGACTGGAGAGGGGGCTGAGGGGCTGGCTGCCCCTACTTGTAGGAAATGGGCAGACAGGCAGTCTGATATCAGCCCACGGCAGCCGCCTGCCTTCTTCAGGTGCGAGTTAGGAATGTCTAGGAAGATGTGTGTTTTCTCGCTCCAGAACCGTCAGGCCCAGGTCGTGCCTGGTTTTCCGGTGGTTTGGGGAAGTGCCCTGGCTCTGGGTCATTGATGGTGAAATGAGAATGAGTCAGAACCAGGTCGGAGAGAGACAGGTCTTCAGTCCTTATGCGGAGGCAGCGCCTGGCCTGGCCTGTCCCACCAGCCCCCGAGCAGGTAAACCTTGGAGTGGATTTATGAGTGGAATCGGACTGAGAGGCCCCGAGTCTCCCAGGCCCCTGGTGTGGTCTCTTAGGAAACAGCGGAGGGGTGAGGACAATAGCTCAGCAGTCTCGATGTGTTTATGATACATCCTTTCTCCATGGACTGCTTAGGATTGTAAGACATTAATCTTTGAGGCTGAGAAGGGTAGGAAGGGGTAAATAGAGTGTTGTGTGTTTTTTTTCCTTTTACGAGGGTGGAAGGTTTAAGGGTTTATGTAAGTGCATTTGCTTTGGGTTTAGCATTGGGGGAGTAATTAATTTATGTGGGACTCTCTGTAAACCCACAAATATTTACTGGTCCCAACTCTCTGGCTGGCCCTGTGCTGTCTGTCCCCCAGCAGGGGACAGTGAGTGACATATCTCTGTTCTAAGGAGTAACTCTTCCTAGGGCCTGGGAGGGAGGAGCAAGCTATTTAGCCAGTGTTATTAGCAAGGAAGGGCACAGGTGTCCTGAAGGCAGTCAGTCTAGGAGGGCTTCCTGGAAGAGGGAGAAACTTGACCTGGGCTTCAAGATGAGTCACAGCCTTCAGATGTCTGGCAAGAGTGCAGGGGCCTTTTCAATGGTTGGGACAAAGATGTGGAGGGAGGAAGAAGAAGCAGATAAGCGATGGGAAGCCATGGAGAAAGTTTTATCAGTGTAGTTTCCCATTATTTGGGGATATGCTTGCTATGTGTAAACCTTATGTATTTGCAAACCACCTGGTATCATCCTGGTTTGTGGTTCTAGCAGATCAAGACCCATGTTAGGAAAACATTCGGTCCTCTGTCCTCACGGCCTGGAGATGCCCCCTGACCATCACCAGCCCCCACCCCCTCCCAGGCCAGAGAGGCCGAGAAAGACGAGATTCTGATAGTGGCGACATGTTTCTCATGTGATAGCCAATCAGCCGTGACTCTGAAACTACTTTTAACGCGTTTTCTCTGATTTTAGAACCCGTTTGAAGCTTTTGGAAGTTGATTTCTAGGTTTAGAAAGAAAAATAATTTATTTTGAGTTTGGAACCATAATTAACTATTTCCTAGAAAAGAGGGGGTTTTTTTGTTTGTTTTTTTAAATATACTTTATTGATTTTTTTTTT
>NW_005367354.1:3607488-3660330 GCF_000412655.1 Myotis brandtii | reverse complement strand
TATTGATTTTTTACAGAGAGGAAGGGAGAGGAATAGAGAGTTAGAAACATCGATGAGAGAAAATCATCGATCAGCTGCCTCCCTGCACACTCCCTATTGGGGATGTGCCCGCAACCAAGGTACATGCCCTTGACTGGAATCAAACCTGGGACCCTTCAGTCCGCAGGCCGACGCTCTAGCCACTGAGCCAAACCGGTTAGGGCCCTAGAAAAGAGTTTTAGAACCTGTTTCCATTCCCCAACTCTACATCTCCTCGAGGCTATTTTTTTTTTTTTAATCAGATTTCACATCACATGCAGGGAGCGAGGAGCTTTCCGAGTTCAGCTGCCGAGGTTGCACTTTGACGTGCTCTTCAAGATCTGAATATTTTTATAAACCGTGATTATGCTGCTGTTTAATGAGAACAAAAGCGGAAACGGCATCTGCCTGTCTGCGCGAGCGTCTCCCGGCCGCGTGGCTGTCTGGGCAAGCCGCGGCCCCGTCCGGGGAGCTGATGAGCGGCTGATGAGCTGAAATTGCTTCCTGCGGGAGTTTGGGGGCGGCAGGGCCGTGACGAACTGGGTCATCTCAGGGATCCAGGACGCAGGGGCTGCTCTGAGACCCGCAGCCGCTCGAGGTGCTCACAGTCCAGACGCAGGACAGAAATCTCAGCTCTTCCCGGCACGGACGCGTGGGCCAGCCTCTCTCCTGGCCCTGGCTGGGGTCTGGGGGCCCATTCCTTGCTGGACTGTGAGCTTCTCTGGGGTGGGAGTAGGGGCTGATACCAGCTGCACTGAACCTACGAGAAGCGCCTTCGTGACTGCGGGTTGTGGGGAAGGAGGTGGCGCGGGCACGGCAGTGTCACTGAGGACGAGGACGGAGGCAGCTCTGCGCCCGCAGGGGAAGTGGCTCTGCTGTGTGGGCACAGAGGGTAACTTCAGGTCAAAACGCTCAGTTCCGTCATCCTTCAGCCCAGGCCTCCGCTCTCAGGGTGAAGAGCCTGCGTCAGCAAAGCAGTCTTTCTTACAAGCGGGACGTTCTTTGTTTTCCGAGTTTTAGAATGTTGCAGCATGTTCGTTTTCTTTCAAAACAGTGAAACTGAAAGTGTTTCTGATTTGTACACGGTTACCATTTTTACCTGCAAACCTCATGGCTCAGAATTCCTTATCACCCTGAAGCTCCTGTCCATGTACGGCTTAACGTCCCTTCTATCCAACGAAATGCCTCGATCTTAGGTGTCGCACACTCAGTGGGTGATGCACCGGCTACAAAGGCGACCCTCCATGTAACCCACATCCCTGTGAAGAAAATGAACATTTCGTCCTAAAGTTCCAGAAAGTTCCTTACGCACCTTCCCGGTCAACTGCCCTACTCCAGAAGCAGCCACCGAATGGTTCGTTTCTAAGATGCATTTTAATTTGATGTTTTCATTTCAAACATCCCCTGCAGCTCAAAAAGCATCACCTCTGAGAAAGGTCTCCTGCTGGCTCCTGGGGACACTGGGTGCCCCTGGGGACCAGGTCCAGGGGGACGTTCTTCAGGGGTCCCCAAGCCCCTGGGGCTCAGAGGTGGATGCTGTTGATTCCACACCTGGAATACCAGACCTCGGCAATGCCCCAAGAACAATGGATGGCAAGACAGTTCCTTCTGTGCTTATGTCACCATCCCCCGCCCGCGTTGTGCCTGCCAAGCAGGAGGGCTCCAGATCAGAGGGAGGGAGAAGGCCTACTCACCAGCCTGCGTAATCAGCATCGAACATACGTCCGCCCCAACAGAGAGAACAATGCGTTCCTGAGACGCCGCCCCACGGCGCCCAGGCCCGGGTGGGCGGTTCTCCGAGAGGGGATGGGATGTCTTCAGCCGCTGCCCCCACACTCACCACACCCGCCTTCATTTGCCCCAGATTTTCCGGCTCCTGAGGAGGAGGCACTCACGTGGGGACAGGCAGAGGGCAGGGAGGTGGTGGCCCTCTGACCCTCACAAAAAAATAATTCTCGCAAAACCGCCTCCTGTCTACCTGGCTGGTTCCCCCTCTGAGTTCATCTCTTCTGGCCTGAGTCACCGGCCTCAGCGGTCAGCGGGCATCCAGACCAAGATTTGGGTCACTTTGCTTGTCTCTTTAGATGCAGTGGGCGTCTTCTTCCCATGATGCTGATGGCCACTCACATTCTAAGGGGACTGCGCTGGGTTCCCCACCGCGCCCCCCAACCCGTCACTCTCTCTGTGAGTCATGGGCAGCGCTGTGCTAGGCACGGTGGACGTTCCAGGGAGAAGCAGCCAGGCTGCTGGCTTGCAAGCAAACGTGAACACATAGCCGGGCTGAGGTGGGCCCGAGCCCTGCCAGGCCAGGCCTCTCCTGTGTGGCTGTCTGGTCATCAGGACTCAGGTGTATTTGGGTTGGAAAAAAATATTTCTTTTTCTTTCTTTTTTTCTCTTGTCAGTAATTGTATTTTCCTCTTTAATCACAGGGGCTTAAACCAGGAAAAATAACCTGCGAGTGTATGTGCTTTCTTTAAATGTCACAATCGTGCCCTTTATAAAATTAGCCCAAGGCATGAGGAGTGGAGCTGTAAATAACTAAGATGCAGAGGACTGCAGCGGGCGGCAGCTCAGGTCTGGCGAGCTCCTGTGGTGCACCCGCGAGGGGACCTCAGGACACAGCCCTGGACTGGGATGCGGGGACCTCCCTCCCTCTGTTCCCCTCTGACCGCTGACAGATCATTGCCTGGCCCGGGCCTCAGTGGCCCCGTCCGAGGGAGGGTTGGACTACAAGGTCAGTAGGGTCACTTCCAGCGTGACGCTCTGTGGTTCCATAACGTCTTTGACATCATTGATCATATATATGTTTGCCAAGATCACTGCCAATCAGACTGAAAGTGAAAGTTTAGTAGGTTTTAGAGACCGGATTGGGAAAATACAGAAAAGGCCATATGAGTTAGCGCTGTCCCATCGATGGCTTATGGTCTGTGCAGACTCTGCGTACGTCACCACCACTGCCCAGCAAAGGGGGCTGGGAGGCCCATGGCCACGGGCCCCTTCACACTCCCCCCCAACCCCTAGCCATGCTCTGGGTCCCACCCAGACCCCCGAGAATAAAATTAGGCCACAAGTGAGAGGTGAGGGCGCCGACCTGAGAGGCAGCAGCTGCCAGCCGAGGAGGAAGGGGGAGCAGACGGGATCCCTGAGCACAGCACCCCAGCCCTCGGTCCTGCACGCAGGCCTCCACATAGCGCACTCTTTGCTTAAGGGAAGAAGGGGTCATGCCTCAAGGCCATACGAATGGGACCCTGCATCCTTCCCCCGCCTCTGCCCCCGGGAGTCCGCTGGGCTGGGATTGTCTCAGACATGCACTGCCTGCCCCAGCCAGTGAGGTCCCCAAAGCAGGGCCAAACCCTAGTCTTCTGAACGCTCCCTTAGGGCCAGGGGGGCCTCCAGAGGCCCCAAGAGCTCAGCCAGGCGACAGCTCGGGCCAGCACGAGGCCTCTGGGACGATTCCAGGTCACGGAGAGAAGAGAATGTCATGTTCCGTAGATGCTGTGTACGCCCAGACAGGTTTATAGTATAGCTCAGAAGTGTTTTCCATCCAAATGCAAATCTTTTTTATGAAATTAGTAGTTGGTGCTGAAAGTGACAAGTGTCAGTTCCCTGGAAAATCTACTTCTTTGGAAAACACTCCAGCAGAGAGTGAGTGCTGCCACGGCCCACCCGCCGAGCTTCTGGGAGCAGGGGCCGCTCCGGCCCTGACCTGACGGAGCTGCTGGTGAATGAAACATGGCCGTGGGCACGTCTGACGGAGGCTCCCGCTGCTCCCTGGGGCTCCTGCTCCCTCCCCTGTGCCAGCCCCAGCCTGGCCAGCCATGCCCTCTGGAGCCCCAGGGGCAAGTCCGAGGGTTTGCATCGAGGGGGGTGGGGCAGAGCCTGGCTCAGGGTCTTCTCTGAAGGGGGTCTTGGCTTCTGTCACAGCTGGAATTAGAGGGGACGGGCACTCATTGGGCCAGAAGAAGGGGCTGGGCTGTGGATTTCATCGGGTTCCAGTGCAGGTGGGCACAGAGTCAAGCTGTAGTTCTGGGATCCCTGGGGGAGGCCTGCCCTCGGGCCAGCACATCCTGGCATAAGGCTGGGAGCCCTGGGCAGCTGTGTCCCCGAGGCTCCTGGCTTGTGCTCCCAGTTCTTCCTCCCAGGCCCCTCAGCCTCCATCGATGGTCTCCGTGACCTCGTCTCCTACCAGGGAGCCAACTCAGCCCTCTGCAGGGGCCTGGGCACTGTGATCGGCCCACCTGCCACCTCGAGGCAGCTGTTTTCAGAAGGTCTTTCTGCTTTTCATCTTCCCACAGAGAACAGACACCCTTGATTTCTTCCCCCCCCCCCCCTGCCCCCTTCTGCTAGGATGCGTAGTCTTCCGTCATGTTGGCCTTTTACACGCTGTACCTGGAAATGCTCACCCTTCGAGGTATAAGCTCTTCACCACTGTCCCTCACTTTCTGCTTCCAGATGCCTTCGCAACTGGGGAAACTGAGGCCCAGGTATTGAGGGAGGGCTGAGGTTGAGAGTCCTGTTCAGGATTTCGGGAGATGCTAGTCTGCGTGTCCCCTGCCCCAGTGGCTGCTTCCGTCACCAGGGGCTGTCTCCTCCCAGGTGTGTGCTGTGTGCTGACGAGGCCCCCACGGGGGACGCTGAGGCTGGGAGTTAAGCTGCTCTCCCCTCCATTCAGAACCCCCTCTCCTGGCCGTCCCCTCCTGCCCCTGACGGTGAGCACAGCGGTGTGTGCTGTGTGCTGACGAGGCCCCCACGGGGGACACTGAGGCTGGGAGTTAAGCTGCTTCTCCCCTCCATTCAGAACCCCCTCCCTGGCCATCCCCTCTGCCCCTGACGGTGAGCACAGTAGGTGGACTGTCAGGTGCCCCTGGCTTTGGTGCTGCCATGCTTGTGGGTCAGTCCTGCCTCCTCCCCGCGCCCTGAAACATGGCCGTGGGCACGTCTGACGGGGGCTCTGCTGCTCCCTGGGGCTCCTGCTCCCTCCCCTGTTTCAGGGCTCGGGGAGGAGGCAGGACTGACCCCAGCCTGAGTCTGTCCCCCAGGTCCCATCGTCCAGAGGGGAGTGCCCCCCATGCCCCCAGAACCCCCCTCAGACAGGCCCGGAGAACCGGTGAAGCGCCCACTAGACCAGCGTGGGTGGCCGGAAGGAGCGTTTGCAGGTGGTGGACCATCACGCAGACGTGTGAGCACACATCCCTGTGTTGCTTGGAAGGGAGGCCAGGGAACCACAGGGGATGCGGACAGGGTGCATGGCCGCCTTTGCCTCAGAGGCTCCTTCCCAGCCCCTCCCGGAGGGCGGGCTTCCGAGGACCCTGGCCCAGGTTAGGGGCAGCCTCCCGGCCCTGGAGGTGTCTGAAGAGGACACTCATCGGTCACCGCCTACGCCAGGCCACTGGCCGTCAAGCTAATTAGGTCACTTCCCCGCCCCACGCGCCGGGTGCTGACCACGGGCTGCTCTCGGCGTGAGCACGGCTCCTCGCAGCCTCTGCAGTGATGAAGCGCCGTGTGCGGGCGAACCCTGGAACCCCTTCTTCTTCTCCTTAAGAATCGGATGAGAAAACAGGCCGCTTCCCCGGGCGGCGGTCACCGTCCACACGCGTTCCACGTGGAGTCCCCTCCCTGCCGCTGTGGCTCCTCTTCCAGCAGCCCGGCCGCTGGCCTGTGAGCAGGGCATCCGTTAAAGACGGAGCTGCTTCCTCCGTGCAGGTGCAGAAACGGGAAGGCCACGTCCTGACCCTCAGCCACGCGTGTGACGTGCACCCCGCCCCGCGTGCCTTCGTCCTGCAGCTCTGCCTGCATTTGTAGAGGGAGCGCCAGGCTCCCCTACTGGGCCCTGGAGAACTTGGACCCTTAATGTCAGGCTCAGGAAGGGAGCAGAGACCTGCAGAACGCTTAAGGTGAGAGCAGAAGTAACCAGCAGGGAGGCGTGCCACGGCAGGAGCCTGTGTGGATGCTCGGACCTGCGGGATAACAGGATTGCACATCTCTCGTCGCCTCCACCAGGGGCTCCGGGCCAGCCCCGGTCTGAGCAGTGTGACAGTGGGACGTCCCTCCTTCCTCTCCGGTTCCACGTCCTCACCACGTCACTGTGCCTCGCTGGCTGGGATGCCATGTCCCTAGACACTCAGCTCCCAGGTGTTGTGGAGCCTCTGGGAAGAGGTTACACATTGTCAGCCTAAGTTTTTAGTGTCTGCTCTCGAGGGCGACTTTACCCATCTCCTGATCCAAGAAGCCCAGGCCGGAGACCAGGATGTGGGCAGCTCGGAGGAGCCGCCTCGTGGGACCTGGCCTTCAGAAACACACCCAAAGCCGTACCTTCCCTCCTGTGGTGCTGTCTGTCTGTCTGTCTACTGGTCTGTCAGGCCCTACTCTCAGCTCCCAGCCACGATCTGGGCTGAGCCCCTTCGGCCAGAGCAGGGCCTGGAGTGGGGAATGGCAGCCACCGGGCGACTGGAAGCCAGCATCTGTTCCAGCCATTGCCGCTGTATAATTAGCCACCCCCAAACCAGAGGTGTGACAACTGTCTTGTTATGCTCAGCCTGTGGGTCAGGACTTCCGACAGGGCACGGCAGGGAGGGCTTGTCACTGTGCCATCTGGGGCCCCGGCTGGGTGATTCCGCTGCAGGCCCCGGATCTCAGAGGCCTCTCCTCTCACGTGTCTGGCTGCCAACATGGGCCTCTGCTGGGCTGTGGCTAGAAGGCTGCATGTGTCCTCTCTCGGCCTGGGCTCCTCACAGTATGGTGACCTCGGAGGGTGGGTTTCCTACCTGGAAGCTCAAGGCTGGGGAAGGGCATATGCCAACTCACGGTGAAGCCACGTTGCCTTTGATGACTTAGCCCCGAAGACACGCCTGGTCACTGCTGCTCCGTTCTGCCCGTCACGAGAGAATCACAAGCTGCCTGGATTCAAGAGGAGGGACTCAGGCCCGCCTTTGGGGTCTAGTGTGGGAGGGGCGGGGTTGTAGAAAAGCACGCGGTTCCGGCCTGCCCCCCCGCATCCCTGCTGCCGGGCCCTGTCTTGCAGATAAAAACCCAAAGCCTTGACGTGGTGCCCCGTGAGTCTGTTCTGAGCATGTTCCTGGGGCCTGACCACATTTGGGATTCCCACCCTCGGTTCCCGGGGCCCAGGAACTTCACACGAGCTGTTCCGGAAACCAGCTCCCAGTGACTTTTTGTGGGAACATTTAACAGAAAGCACAGCCCACCACAGCCTAGCTCAGCCAAAGGCAGCTTCCACGGAGCAGTAACAGCAGAGGCTCAGCTAGACCTGCTGGTTCCAGGGCTGGTGCAGCCACTTCCTGTGTGACCTGGGGCAAGTTCCTTCCGTTCTCTGTGCCTCTGCTCCCTCGTCTATAAAACAGGTACCTCCTGCACTAGTCAGCCCCGACTGTCCTAGCAAATACCGCAGCCTGGGTGTCGGAAACAAGAGACAGTTGTTTCCTCACGGCTCTTGGAGGCTCAAGTCCAAGATCAAGGTGCCGGCCCGGTCATTGTCTGATGAGAGCTCTCTTCCTGGCTTGCAGGCCGGTGGCCACCTGCTCACTGTGTCTTCACGTGGCAGCCTCATGTCGCTGTCTAATGTCTCTTCTTATAGGGCAGCGGTTCTCAACCTGTGGGTCGCGATCCCTTTGGGGGTCGAACGACCCTTTCACAGGGGTCGCCTAAGACCATCGGAAAACACATATATAAATTACATATTGTTTCTGTGATTCATCACTATGCTTTAATTATGTTCAATTTGTAATAATGAAAATGCATCCTGCATATCAGATATTTACATTACGATTCATAATAGTAGCAAAATGACAGTTATGAAGTAGCAACGAAAATAATTTTATGGTTGGAGGTCACCACAACATGAGGAACTGTATTAAAGGGTCGCGGCATTAGGAAGGTTGAGAACCATTGTTACAGGGAGACTAATCCCACCATCCATTCCCTTAGGCCCCACCCTTATGACCTCCTCAAAACCTAATGACCTGTCACAGGTCCTGCTGCCAAATACCCTCAAGTTGGGGGGGAGAGGGGAGGGTTTACACATGCGAATTTTTTATCACTGAGAGCACCTCCTTTCGAAACTCCCTTGCAGATCATATGACTTACTGTCGGGAGGTGCCTAGAATGGGGCTGGGCCTGGGAGTGGAACTCTCCAAAGAAGAGCCCAGGACGGGAAGCAGCCGCTGGGTGTCCGTCCAGGAAGACCGTGGCTTGTGGGGTCCTAGGGATCCAGGTCATTTCTGCCTGCGCAGTGGGAAGACTCACATCTTTGATGAGAATGAGGAATGGCACCCACGTGGGCTGGGAGGTGCTGATGGGGCGGTTGGGCTGGCCACCAAGTCCAGGGTCTCACGTTAGATTTTTGTGTAGAGGTTTTTACCTCCCCTCATCTTTGCACGTACATGAGTGTGTTTTAAGTCCATCACTTTTTCTCGTCCGTGGATTTGGGAGAGTTGGGGGTGGAGCTAAAGGTGTCTTTCATTAAATATTGCCACTCCCTCCTCTTTAAGGTCACTGACAGCCAATAAGGGGGAGGAGAAGTATCTCTTTAGAAGGCCTTGCACATGAAAGAAATACACGCTGCTGCATGCAAAAAAGCTCTCATGTAGCCCAAATCTTTCCTTTGGTTGCGATTTTAATATGTGCACAGTACGGTGTGGAAATACAGAGCAGCTTGGGAAAACGTCTCGGCCCTAAGGATCTTACAGTATTAAAATCCCAATAATCCCGCACAGAGAAGAATACAGCAGCCCTGGGCTTGGCCCCTGCCGAGGTGCGCTCCACCCCCTGTGACCCTGGGGGACGTCCGCGGAGCGGCGTACCGTGGGCTGCTTTTGACGGGCGAATTTTATTAACTGTTTTCTCATTACTCCGATGGGCCTGGCAATGAGCTCTTATCAGGGTGTGGTGGCGAGTACAAGTCAATTAATTTCCTTTAAGTCACTCCACTGAAATCCTATTCGATGTATATTCCAAAAATGATTTCCATTCCATTCCTTCCTGAGACAATGGTCCCGGCGGAGTTCATCACAGGGGCGGCAGTCACCCACAGCCCGGGGAGAAAGCAGGAGCAGGGAGAGAAGGAAATGAGCAGGAGATGATCCGTGAGCGTCCAAGAGACCCTTTCCTCTAGCGTGAGGCCGTGTCGTGTGCTGGTGGCAGGAGAACTGGTTCAGATCCGCCCGCCCAAAGCCACCTTTCTCCTCGTGGTGGCGAGCGGCGAACAGAAACACACAAGACGCAGGAAGGAGGGGAGGCCTTACCAAGAAGCACGACCGGTGGCCGCGGTGGCAGCTGACCTCTGGCTCATACAGCTCCCTGTAGTTTCTGGGCCTGCTCTCCCGGGAGCCTCTCCTGTAGCTTTCTATGCTGATGTGCGGTGCCACCCGAGGCATGGCGGGGGTGACAGTGGCTGTCCCCGTGAGCAGAACTCCAACAGGCTTTGCTGCCAGTCTGCCCATCTCTCCGACAGAGGCAAGCACGGCAGAGGTGACGAGAGGCGACGCCTTCCTGAGGGTCTGTCCGTCCACAGGGCCCCCATTTGTCCCCGGCGAGGCCTCCCCGGGGACCGTGCCCAGCTTGTCTGGCAGGCAGGGAGGCCAGCCACGCGCCCCAGAGGAGGTGGCTGAGCTGGGTGGCATCTGGCTCTGAGAGCTCGGCTTAGTGAGTGACTGAGACAGTGATGAGAGGTTGGAGCCCGGGGGGAGGGCGCTGTGGCTGGGTCCCAAGGCTGGGCAGGTGTGGGGCTGGTGAGAGATGGCCTGTGCGAGCGATCCCGTGCCCCACACCAGGCTGCCGAGTCGGACCTGGCAGGCGGCTGGTGACAGCAGGCGGTGGCCCTGGGGTAGGAATATCCAGGGAAGAATTCAGGGCAGTTGAAAAGTTTGGACAAAAAAAAAAAAAAAGTCTTTGCAAAATATCTGCTATGGATGCTGTATTAGTGAGCTAGGGCTCCTGTAACAAAGTAGCCAATTTGGGGACTCAGACAACTGGCACTTCATTGTCTCATGGAAACTGTGGGTCCAAAATCAAGGTGTCGGCTGGGTTGGGTCCTCCCCAGGGCGTGAGAATCGTGCCCTCTGCGTGCGCCTGGGCCCAGGTTTCCTCTCCTTTTAAGGACACCAGTCATATTGGGTTAGGGTCCCCCCTAATGACCTCACTTTAATTCCATCACCAGCGTAAAGGCCTCACCTCCAAATAGGGTTACATTCTGAGTCAGTGGGGGTTAGAACTTCAGTGTGTGAATTTGGGGGTGGACACAGCTCAGACCCTACCAATGCTGCCCTGGAGAGCGAGCTGGCAGTGTTTCCCCGGACCCGAGCCCCAGGCTGCCCACACCAGAAACATTTAGGACACTTGATTTAAAAAAAAAATGTGAATTTCTGAGCCACGCACCAAATCCACTGAGTCAAAATGCCTAGGAGTGTGGCTCAGGATTTGGCATCTAAATAAACTAAATCAGCTCCCCTGGTGATCCTGGTGCCTCTAAATGGCTGGCGGGGCAGGGGGCGGGTAGCCAGGGGGATGACACAGCTCCACCTTCCAGGAGCCCCTTGGTCTAAGAAAAGTTCCATAGGGGGCAATCAGGGAAAATGCAATGCAGTGTATCAGTGTATCTGCACCTGCACAGCACAGACCAAGGCACTGTGGTCACTGGGCAGGAAGGAGGGCCCCTGAAGTGGGAAGTGTTAAGGAAGCAGTCCCAGGGGGCGGGTGATGTTTCTCACATCTTCCTTTGCACAAAGATTAGTTCAGGCCAGGCATTAGAAATCTGGCAGGACAGGCTGCCGGAAGATACGAGGATCTGTCTCAAAACTTATCTCCGCGTTGAGAATATCTCGGTGCAGTGTATCGCTTGTGTCTCTATCAGAAGGCAAGGTTTTTGAGTGTGTGTTTTTCTGGAATCCCTGCTTGCTGTCTGGGCGTGTGATACCTAGCGGTGCCTGAACGTCGACACTCCACAATGATCTGCTGACTTCAGGTTTCAGACGCTCTGTGTGGTTTGTGGCCGTGGTGACTTTATCTCTCAGGGGGCTAGCGTGTGGCTGGCGGGGACGGTCAGCAGTGAACAACCGACAGGGCGGGTGTGGGCGCTGATGGCAGCTTCTGACTCCAGCAGGTGAGTCGGGATGTTACTGTTTTCGGCGACATTTGTCCCGCCTGTCTTCCTATACACACATTGATCCCGGCCGAGGAAGGCGACGGGAACACACAGAAAGAACTATCCCAGGGCGCCCACACAGTGGGAAAGAGTGTGCGTGGAACTGGCCGGAGCCACTGTGAGTCCTGCGGACGTGGAAACTGTGTTCACCCTTCCTGGCTGAGGGACCGTGGGAAGTCCGCCTCCTTCTTTGTGCCTCAGTTTCCTCACCGGTCAGATAGGGAGGTTAACGATGCCCAGGGCATGATGTTGCGGTGAGCATTGGCTAAGTTAATTATGAAGGGAGTTTGGGATGGCGCCTGGAATAGAAATAAGTATGCAATACATGTTCGTGATCGATACGTGTTTTCCCTCCTGGGTGGTGCTCTGAGGATTTACTGCAAACAAGGTACCATGGCTGTTCCCTTGGGACGGGCCAGTCACTAAGGGACCCGTTCTCCTTACTGTGATTGTATGGCTCAGGGATGTTTCTGCTCTCCGCTCCGAGCTCCAACAAGAGAACTTTGGCCCCCAGGCTGGAAGGCAGCATCAGCCTGCACAGGGTCTCGGCCATCCTGCAGGAGGCAGGGCCGTGTGCGCGCGCGCGCGTGTGTGTGTGTGTGTGTGTGTGTGTGTGTGTGTGTACACACATGTGAGCTCACCCTCGCTGGATCAGCCTGTCAGCCTGCACAGGGTCTCGGCCATCCTGCAGGAGGCAGGGCCGTGTGCGCGTGCGCGCGCGCGCATGTGTGTGTGTGTGTGTGTGTGTGTGTGTGTGTACACATGTGAGCTCACCCTCTCTCGATCCCGAGGGCACTGCCTGGTGGTTAGAGGGTGTTCTTCCAGCTCCCGGAGATTCTGGGAATGAACCACCTGCCCACGTGCCTTTTCTGCCTGTGCCGTGAGGGCTCTGCTTCCTGGGAGGCTGGGCCCTGGTGCACACTGTTCACTCTGCCTCAGTTTCCCTTAGAGCCAAGTCCCTGTGCACAGGCCCTGGGTACAGCCAAGATGGCTTGGTGCCGTCCACGCTCACTTACCCTTGGTGGGGGCTCCTCATGTGACAGTCGGTCCCATGAGAGGAGGGGGCGAGGCCCCTGCCCTCCTGGGAGCACCCCTCTTCCCCAAGACCCTCACGGTCACACTGTCTTGGAATGAGTTTCTCTCCAAGCCTGTCCTTTAACGTCACGGTGAAACGTTGAATTCAAGGAGAAGGGGTAAAGGCCAGAGAAGCAGAACTCGCTGGCTCCTATTTGGGGATTACTTCTCTAATCCAATTTTTTTTGGCAAGCAATCTTAGAGAAACCCACTGGAGATGATTAATAAAAACAGAGCTCCCTGAAATGCCCACACGGAGTCCTCAGATGTGGAAAGATTCCACTCCAATCTGGGCATTCTCCCTGCCTTCTAAGCCCGTGCCCTGCCCCCAGCGTTCCCGACCATGCCCGCCGCACCTCCCTGCAGAGGGACCGGACTTGGGCCAGGAGAGGAGGGGCCCCTCCTGCCAGAACTGGGCCCGCTTCCGTTTGGATCATCACTGCAGACCTTTGGCGAAGCTCGCTGTTGGAACTGGACTCTTCTCCACTTTCCCAGTATCTGACCACCAGCACCCACTGAGGCCTGGGCAGAGCAGCTGAACGGCTTTGTGTGTTAATCTTGACTGTCCCGTGGCCCACTCTGGCTACTGGCACCCTCCTCCCTCTCACGTTACCTGGGGACAGGAGGCCGGTGGGGGAGGGGGCACAGAAGTGCTGGACCCAGGAAGCGAGGGTGAGCCATGGGCAGGACCCACTGAGGATGCGTGGGCTTTGTCGGGTCGGGGGGTGGAGGGCCTACAAACCCCGAGTGGCTCTGTCTTTAGACGTTCACATCAGCCTACAGCCACCCCAATTTTCCTATTATTATTATTTTTAACACCACATTGGCCCTATTTTTAAAATCTGCTGCGCTTGAGCAATTTCGTCTGACGTCAGCTGGCTGCCTCCACCTCTGCTTGAAAACAAGAACAACCAAAGCTGCTAAGGAGTCAGGCCGAACCTGCTTCAAACGCAATAAATCACGAAAACCATTGTTTACGATAAGTGGTATCTGATTGCTGCTAGAACCTGTGTTTATTGCTTTTGTGCATTACGGTCTCTTGTAATTTGGACAGCCAGAAATTGTATTCCTTTCCGCCGCGCGTGGGAAGGGTTCGTAAGGAGGGGGGCGTCTGTAATTACGCTGCCAGGGCGTGGGGCTGGGGAGCCTGGGAGGAGCATGAAATGCACTCACCTGAGTCTCATCCGAGGGCCTGGCACGGGTTCCCACTTTACCAGGTCCTTCGGAGGCCTGGGCGGAGGCCCACACGCAGCAGGGGCCGGGGCGCCCCCGTGACCCTGAGCAGAGAGCCCCGAAGGGGCCTCAGGGAGTGTAGCATGGGCTGGGTAGGCAGCTCCAGCGGAAGGCGGGCAGATGGGTTTCCCTGGAGATCGCTGTAGACACCCCTGCAGGTTGCTTCCCTCAGTCTCACCGCCGTCCTGACAAGTGCCCACTCAGCGTGCTGATGAGGGCTGGCGGCGGGTCCGAGGGCAGCCGAAGGCAGTATTCCCGGTGCCTCTGCAAAGTGAGCCAAGCTTCCTGGCCACAGAGCCTGCATCTTGGCACGTCAGGTGCACAGTCACCCTCTGTCACGAGTCACTGGTGTGGCTGGGGGGGCGGTGGGTGAGCTCAAACATCCGGACTCGGGTAGAGGGTCGGGGTTCTCTTCCATTTAAATAGACACGCTCCTTCGTCCCCACTGCGCTTGCTTCTGCGGGCTCCGCCACCTGGAGACGCCTCCCTGCCCACTTCACCAGGTGGTGCCCCCCAGCCTTCACCTCCTCTGCTTCCATCAAAGGCGTCCTCGGTCTGTTTCTCCTCAATCTCAATAGAATCCCACCGCCATCCCCAGTCTCTCAAGCCTAAACACTGACATTCATCCTCGACACCTCCCTCCTCCACCCAGTGCTCGCTCAGCACACGGAAGGCACTCGTTAATGAACTCAATAGCCAGCCGGCTGCCAAGTCTTATCAGGATCGCCTCTGACTCCTTTCTCCACCTTGTCCCTCTTCCCCGTCACTGCCCTGGGGTGGGCCCTTCGCCGTTCTCAACTGGACACCCCGCCAGACCCCACACTCTGGGACCTGGGCGGCGTCCGGGCCACGGCTTGGTCTCTGCCCACCCCCCTACCTTATATTCCTTCTCGCCTGTTTTGCTCCATTTGCCCCTCTCGGTTCCTGAATACACCCCACGGCTTCCTGCCTCTGTTTTCATGACTAAAGTGATTTTCTCTGCCTAAAATGTCCTTCCCCACTTCTTCACCAGGCTTCCCCCTTGGAGATGGCTCAGGCACCACCTCCTCGAAAAAGCCTTTCTCAGCCTTGCCTATGGGCCGGGGGACCCCCATCTCTGCTGCACAAGAATGCTAAAGAAACAAAGCAGACCATTCCTTCTTCCTCCTCCCACCCACCCTGCAGACCCTCCTGGGTGATGCCCCAATCAATGCCCGTCGCGTGGGTCTTGTGCCACGGCTCAGAGCTAGATGATGACATCGGCCTCTGTGTCTTGCCAGGCAGCCCCATGACCATGGATGGCGTTGTCTCTACAGGGAAGTACAGTCTGACTTACAAACAGCTGATTTCCTGGCAGACGTTTTGGAATTTGAGCTGCTCACAAGTGAGGGCCTGGGAAGGGGACCCTTGGGCCAGTTGGCCAATCAGCAAATCCGAGGGGACCCTGGTCTGGTCTGGACCCTGGGGAGGCCCAGGAGGAATTCGTACGGAGAACCCCTACTTCCGAAGCCCTCGGGGTTGGGTCTGGGTGGGTCCTGGGTGCAGAGCCAAGGCTCCCACCCGTGTGTGTCCACGCGGGTAGCGCTGAGGTGGGTAGTGGGGCTTTAGGGAAGGAGAGGCAGAGTGGGCTGGTCAGGCTGGTGACTGGCGTGCCCCTGCCTGTCAGCCAGGGTGCAGGGCTGGCCCCTCTGTCAGCTGCCTCTCAGAGCTGCAGCCACGGGGAGGATGGGCGCAGAGAGCAGAGTGCTGGTGCTTCCATGAGCCATGTCCAACGTCAGGGATCTGCCATCTGCGGGCTTCTTTTCCTCTTTAAACTTAGAAATGCCAGCAATTTGTTAGGAAAAATAATGTTTAATATAGAATTTGAAATGATCAGCCTTCCCAAGTTCTTCTCCCATCTTTTCAACGTGCAGACAGAGTAGATACCAGATTCTCTCCTCATGGGATTCCACTCCCGTGTGGAGAGTCCATGCCACGTGGCTGGACAGGGGCCGGAGGGGCCTGTTGCCAAGACTGAGTTTGCTCACCAGTTCCCACCCTTAGAAAAACACTTGTGTGTGACACCTTCTCAGAGATGTGCCTGGCTTTCCTCGCTTTGGGCTTTGTGAGGTTAATGACGAGGAAGAGGGAAGCGGGTATTCCCTGAGACCTTTAGGTCCAAATCCTGACTCCATCAGCTACTACATGGACAAGTCATTTTTTTACCCTTGTGCCTCAGTTGTTTTATCTATAAAATGGGCGTGATGCGAATAAGGATGAGGAATCTGATCTCTTGTCTCCAGGGGATGCTCTGTGCATGCCCACGCCTGCTTCTGTCTGATGAACCCCACTTTCCTGGCCTGGAAAGTCCACCCCAGAAATCCCGCCAAGGCCCACCAAGCATCCTCTTCTCCAGGAAGCAAGCCCCTGTGCATGTCCTCCATCCCAGTGTGGGCGCTCACCTCCTGGGGTGCTGTGTCCCACACTTAGCACCCTCTGGCCTGGACCAGTGCCTGGGACCCCTCGTAGCGCCTCACTAGGTACTGTCTGTGCTCAGCTCTCCCTCCCCACTGGGCCCAGCCCAGAGCTACCCACCCAGGCACCTGCCCTCCACAGTCACCCACAGCTCTGACCCACCACATAGCTGTTCCCCTTTCCTCTCCTACCCCTATATCATGTGACTGCCCCGCAGGAGAGGCTCTGGATGGTGTGGGAGCTGTAACTCCTCAAAGAGGAGTTACGGTGCCCATCCCCTTTGAGGACTCAGAGCCATGTGTTTTTATTAGTGACTCCTGGGCACAGGGGAAGGGCCTGGTCCGTGAGCCCAGCGAGGGCACCGGTGCCAGGCAGCCCGTGGGGAAGGAGTGCGTGTCCACACAGTGCCCTGAGATGCACTCCCCGGGCCCAGGGCGGTTCCGAGGCTCCATGCAGCCTGCGCTCAGAGGCTCCAACAGAAGCTGCCTGCGCCAGGCGGGGGTGGGCCTCCGGGGGTGAATGACCCTGTGCTGTGCCCCTCCCCTACAGCCAGGCCTGGCCCGTCCACTCCCAGCCCTGCTTCCAGGACACGTTTTCCAGCCAGCTGCAGTCCCCACCTCCTGGGTCTTTGAGACCCAGGGCCCGGCCCCACCCCCCCTCCTCCTCCTGGGCATCCTCACCTGCTAGCTCAGCCCCAGAATATGCCTTCTGTGCTATCTGTGGACTCCCTGCAGGCCAACCGTGCCAGGGCCTCTGGGCAGCTGCAGCGGCCCCCAGCCAGCCCAGGCCAGCCCCACGGCAGGACCGGGCTTGGGCCCAGGACTGGGGTTTCACCCTGGCTGATGGCTGTCAGCAGAGGGGGTGTCAGCATAAACCACCTTTGAGTATCGCCCGCCTGCCCAGGAGAGAAGCCAGGTAAGGGAGATACAGGGAGAGCAGGACGGGGCTGAAAGCCTGCCATCTCCTGGAAGGGACCCGGGGCCTCGCCTGGGGAGGCTGAAGGCCTCAGTCAGACAGACTCAAGCCCAGGCAGGGCCGGTCCCCTGAAATGAGGGACAGGGTGAGGGGGTGTGTGCCCTGGGTTGATGTTCTCAGGCTTGGCCTCTGCAGTTTCATGGGATCCAGGGCGAGTGCCTGCACCTCCCGGGACCTCAGTCTCCCAATCTCTGCAATGGAAGGGCTGGAGGGAGAGGAGCCTGCAGAAGCCTTTCAGTCTGACCTTCTGTGACTCACTGGCTATTTAAAAACTAAAACAAGGCCTTGGAGCTGGGCAGGGAGAGGGAGAACAAAGCCTGCCTTGTCCGCTGTGTTGGAAACAAGGAATGGGCTCCCTGGGATTTCCCATTCCTCGCTGGAGGTCAAGGCCAGGGCACCGCCCCAACTCTGGGCCCTGGGTCCTCAGACCATGAGAACAGCAGGACGCACTGGGGAAGGGAGGTGCCCGTGGATTAGTTACACAAGCCTTTTCTTTCATGGACTATTTACGTACCTCAACTCCTTAGCCGAAAGGAAAGGGACGTCTCTGCTCAGCGTAGGGACGTTTCCCAAGCTGTTAGGTCACTTTTTCATTCATTTTTTTCCTTAGGACAATACAAATCCTCATTACAGATCTTTCTGCATTTTAGCAAAAGGAACAGACTGAGTAATGGGATCCCCGAATATCGTGCAGTCCATCTTCCTCTCTTTTCCTCCACAAATATTATGGCTGGAAATGTTACGTTATCTTAAACCAGAGTCCAGGCGGCCGGGAGGGTTTTAACAATCGTCATTTTTCTCTGGAAACAAACTCTGATCACTGCCCACGTCTGACAGAGACCCCGCTCCCTCACTCCAGTGTTTTCTTTGTAGCTGTTTCTCTTTGCTGGACACACCCTCCAAGTGATGAGAATGAGGAGGGTTCTGTGGGTCAGAACGAAGATGGGCACAGCTCCCTCGTCACCTACAGGTGCCAGGCACTGGCTCGGGTGCTTGACGTATTTTATCTAATTCCGTCGGCCCAGCTTGGTCACAGTTATTACAAACTCCAGGTCGCAGATGAAGGATCTGACACAGGAGTGAGGACACTTGCCCAGGTTACCCAGCTCAGAAGTGGGATTCAAGTACAGGTTGACCTGAGTCCAGAGCCGGTTTCTTAACCCGACACCACGCAGGAGGGAGGGAGGGGCGTGGCAGGAAGTCCACTTGATGATGGAGTGTTCTGTGTTCCCCGTGGCCATCTGGGACAAGGAGCCTGAGGAAGGGGTGTGAGGGGGCACCCCCAGAGGATGTTCCTTTTGGCAGTCCTTTCCCCGCCCCTGGAGAAGGCTCTGGGCCCGAGGCCGCCTAGCTGGGCCCTACCTGCCTTGCTGGTTGGTGGGGTTCATGTTTTGGAAGTTTCCGGGTGACTTCCTTCCCCCTCAAGCCTGTCACAGACTGGCCACAGGAGCAATGTGCAGACTTTGCAAGGGGGTTTCAAGGTCACTGGGTCACTGAAGCTGCAGGTGACCTTTAGGGCCATTCTCTGGCATCAGGGCCGGGAGGTGGTGATGAGAGGGAGCTCCCTCCAGTCCCTCCAGTCCCTCCAGTCCCCCAGTTTTTGAATCCCAGTTACGAGCTGGATAACCTTAGGAAAGTGTCCTCACTCCTGTGTCAGATCCTTCATCTGCGACCTGGAGTTTTGTAATAACTGCGGCCAAGTTGGGCCGATGGAATTAGATAACATATGTCAGCACCTGAGCCAGTGCCTGGCACCCATAGGTGTTCCATAGGTGAAGGGGGAGCTGCGTCCGGCTTCATCCTCACCCACACTTCCTCTGGCACCTCCTCTGGGTCTTCTTCTCTCAATCGCCCTTACCCCCGGTAAAGCCCTCACTTTTTTTATGTGAGCCACGCGGGGAAACTCGCCCACCCTCCTCTTCCACGGGACGTCGGGTGTAAGGGAACATCCCCGGCACGAGCCAGGCGTGGCCCACCAAGCACTTCGCAGGCAGCTTCCTCCCACAGTTGAAAGTGGCAACTCCTTATCTCCCCATTTCCCCGGAGGAAACAGAAGTCAGAGGTCGAGCCAATGGCTCACGGACACAGATGCTAAGTGTCAGAGCCAGGGCGCGAGGCTCTGAGGCATTCCAGAGCCTGCACTCTTAACCGGCTTGCATCCTTACGAGTCGCGTGCATTGTGCAGTGATGCCTGGTGCCCGGGGGTCCCACGGAGGAGGTTAGGATGTCTGACCCTGAACAAAACGCCCAAAGGTCGCTGTGCTGGCCGAGGCCACGCTCCTGCTCTTCACAGTCATTCTCATCCATTGAACTCGCTGCTGTGGTCGTTGTCTTGCCTGGAGCCACAGCACCCCCTCCCCTGCTTGTTAGAAACACGTGCAAAGGAGGTGTTCTTAGGCTATAAACAAGGATGCCGGGCCTTCCCCTGAGCAAGGAACTTGTGCGCTGTGATGTCATCTGGTTTGCTTGCTCTAAGGCTCGGTTTGATTGATTCTTGACTTGTGTCTACGTTTGAGATGAAGGAAGGGTGGCTGTTTCTCTTTTCTGGACAGATTGGAGACCTTTCACCTTTTTTTGAAATCTGATCAGAAAAAAAAAATGCATTTTTTCCAGGTTGGATAGTCCCCCAAGGGGGTCGGGAGGTGAGGCAGGCCTTCCCCAGGGTGGGCTGGTTGCGCCAAAGGAACCCAAGGTGCTGGATTCAGGAGGAGAAACCTGGGGCCCAGGCCCTGGGGAGAGAGTTCGGTCTCCCCCAAACCCAGCCCTCAGTCCGGACCGCAGCTTTTACTCCTGCCTCCAGCGTCAGCTCCCTCAGATGATGCCACGCCATCTGCCATCTCCAGGGGCCCGCTGCACGTTCTGTAACAGGGGTGCGTGGCAGTCCCCCCACCACTCCTCCCAGTTTACACGGAGAGCAAACCCCGCCCCACAGAGGCAGCCAGTGCCATGCAGGTGTCCGGACTCGCTGTATGAACTTGACCTTCCCAAAGAGCTGCCCCCCAGGGGCAGGTGTCAGAGCTGCTCTGTGGAGTGGAATGTTAGAACCCTTGCAACTGCCCCTCGAGGTGGTGATGGTGGGGGTGGGGTGCTTTCCCGAGCCTGGGGCCGGAGCGGGGTGACAGAGCCATTGTGAACTGCCTGGCACTCCACTCCTACTGGTTCTTTTCCCAGACTCAGTTTCTATTTTGTTCAGCAGGCTTGGAGCTGGGAAACCGGGCCAGCCGGGTGCCTGTGGGTAAGAGCGCAGTGCGTGTGGGGCGAGCAGGAGCAGAGGGCCCGCCTTTCACGGGAGAGCAAAGCAGGTGCCTAGGTATTCTGCAGAGAGAGCGCTTGAGTCCCTCTTACGATCCCCCCTCCATTTTAAAGCCAAGGACACACATGCTAAACTATGGTTCTTGCCAGTGCTGATAAGGAAAACTAGTGAATGCAGGAGTCTCATTTAGAAAATCCTAAAATTTTAGTCTTATCACCACTGCAACATAATACAGTAGGTATGTTAATTCTAGCCTCCCCGGGCCCCCCGCCCCTGAAATCCCTTTCAGCCGAGGCTGGCAGACGGACTGCCACTCCCACCACGGCCCGAGGTCCTGTCCGACTCGGATTTGTCCCCTGGCCTTGGCATTATGGAGTGAATCTCCGGCTTCAGTGGACAGGGCTTTCGCCCCCTCACACCTCCAGCTGCCTCTGCAATTATTCAAGTCAACACACACTGTCTAAATCCCTACTGTGTGCGGGTCCGGAGCAGGAGCTGGGAATGTCCGAGTCAAGCCGAGTTCATGCCTTTGCAAGAGCCAATGAGCTGGGGCGGGAGCGCTGATTTATAGGCCAAGCCTGCCAGCCGACCTTGTCCCGGCAAAGACTCATTTCAACAGGCCTCTCGTCCAAGTGATTATCGCTGCTTGTCCCGCTTGGACTTGGCGAGGATTCTACCATTCCTGTTAGCGGGAGGAAACAGGACCTTGAAGTAAGTGCTTATCTCGTGGAGGGAGCTCTGCCTTCAGCCCTGCTCTGCGACCATAATGACCTTTTTTACTAGGGTGCTTTCCCCTTCCAAGTTCCTCCCCCACCCCCCTGGGTGTTTCCTCTCCCCATGACACCCCATGAGGGAGGTAGAGTTGAATCAAGTGTTCCCCTTTCTGAGTGAGGGAGCTGGGGCCAGGGAGGGCTGATGACTGCTCCGAGCTGAGCTGGGGAGTGGCAGCGCCCGCCCCAGCCGAGTGTCCGGCTCCTCATCTGCATCACACGGAACCCTGAGCCGATGGCCGGGAGGGCAGAAGGCCTCCACTGGCCCAGGTGCCAGGGCCCTGCCCGGGCTCCGTGTGGAGACTGGTGCTCAGAGGGCCGAGGAACCTGGAGATGCTGTGCCACCCGGGACGGGACGGGACGCGCAGAGGTGCCGGGGAGATGCGGCCGCAGCTGCCGAGTCACGGTGATAGATGTGCGCGGCTAACGGGTGGGTGGCTCATGCGTGCGCCCGTGCCAGGGTGGCTGCGCCGCTGGCAGGCCCGCAGGCCGGCATCACATGTCAGCAACATGATCTCGAGAATTGGTGGGGAACGTGCCCGCCGAGTGTCTGTGGTCTTCAGCGCGGAGAGGGGCCGGGGCCAGGGCAGGGCTGGGCAGCCTCGGGAGCCCCTCCTGGTCTCTCTGCGCCCTTCCTTTGCTGGCTTTGCTGGCTTTTTTTCCGAATAAGCAATGCTGTGTGTCCTTCCCAAGACCCCATAGGAAAACCACGTTTAAAAGTCAGAGTTTCTGAAGGACTTCGAGGTGAGAGGAGCACATTGGGTGTGAAAACGTTCCCTGGAAACAAAAGCCTCCCCTCCCCTTGCCTTCAGGGAAAGAACTGGAGAGCGTGGGAGGAGCCAGGCAATCTGAATGTCCTAGGGATCTTATTTGAAAGTAATTTCGCTCCCTGTAATTTTTGTCTTCAAACCCTCTCAGACTTTGGTTCTCAGCTGGGTGACTTACTGATCTCCAAAACCTGCTGGAATCCTGCTCTGTAAGAATAGAGACTGTTGCTTTCAATGACTGGAATGTGTTTTTAAACGACTTCCCTGAGCCCGGGGAGGGCCCAGGTGCAGCTACAGTGCTGGCCCCGGGGAGGGGGTGCTCGAGCGAAGTACCCCGTCTAGACACGGAGGAGGCAGCAGAACCCAGAGGAGCTGGCCTCTGGGAACTGGAGCGGCCGGCCTGCGCCTGAAAGAGAACCCTCTTTGTTCTACTGCCCGCTGCTTGTCCCTGAGCCCGGCCCCCAGGAGGGCAGAGGAGACGTCTGGGGCTTGGCTTGCAGAATTCCTTTCTTCTTTTCTTGCTTCCTCCTGCCACGTGGCTCCAGATCATGACATTTCTGTGCCATGCTGTCAGTGCCTTGGCTTGAGGGGAATGTCTGTGTACCCAGGTCCCTTGGCCAAGAAGAAGTGGTGCCCAGAGCCTGCTGGCACCTGCCCCTGCTTCACATGACCGGGCAGTGAGCAGAGCAAAACTGCAGGTAGTGGGCCAGGCCCAGGCCCCCAGTCCCGAGCACGTGTCAGCGTCCGCCCTGCCCGGGGAGGGTGAGGTACAGACTGGTGTGACCTGCCTCACTCCTCCGGAACTTAGTGATCAGATAGCCCAGAGCCCAGGCCCTGCCCCTGCCCAGCAGGGAGCCTGCAGAGCTGTGGCCCACCGGCTATTTTTAGAAAGCTATCAGGTGCACAGGGCACCCAGCTGCCTTTTTCCACCTGTTTGGGGTCATTATAGGGATCCTGTGTCTGCCGCAGGCGCTGCCTGCTCTGCCATGAGTTCCCCTGCGGCTGGAGCAGCCACTGCGCCCCCTCTCGGTCTAACCAGCCATCTCTCTGGCCTTGTCCGGCCGCAGCGAGTGGCTCACTGGCCCCTGGCAGGGCAGTGCTGCACGAATGCCTGCCCTCCTCAGCTTCTACAAGTGCGAGGTTTCAAAGGTCAGAAGTAAAGTCGGTTCAGAGAGAATCCTGACTTGGGAGCCCTCGGTGAAGGAGCGTTGATCCATTCAGCAGAAGGCCCCAAGTCTCTGTTCTGCCAAGAAGGGGCACGGGTGTGCAGTCCAGCGGGGGCGTGCCCGTGGGCACCGTGGCGTTCACTGCCAACAGATGCAGGGAGCCGTGGGCAACAGAGGATGCTGCGTAGAGGAGAGGTGCATGGGCTCAGCCTTGGAGGACAGGCGGGTTTGGGCCGGGGTTTGGGCAGGGGATGGGGGAGAGGAGGTGTCCCAGGCAGAGGGAACCTGGTAAGCTGCGCTCTCGGCCTAGAAGTGGCCCGAGATGTGATGGAGCCTCCAGGAGACAGTGGGGCCGCCACACAGGACTCTAAGGGGCAGCAGGGAAAGAGCCTGGAGAGAGTGTGAGGTGCCTGGGCAGGATCTGATGGGTCAAAGCCACTGAGGGTCAGAGCAGGGAGAGAGAGAGAGGAGGGTGGCACATGGCGGCCAGCTCTGCTCCCTGCTGCCAGGGTGACGCGGGGCCTTCCTGTCACAGAGCAGCAGCACGTGCCATCCCTCCCTCGGAATCAGCCTCAGCTCACCCCTCAGGAGGTCTGATAGCCCCTGCCGTCTTGGGAACGGAAACCCCGGCTGGGCTGGCGTTGGGGTGCGGCAGTGAACGCAGTCTGTCTACAGGCAGCAGAGCACGAGAGCCAGGCAGGGAGGCACTGCCTTTCCCAGGCGGGCGAGGAGCTGGCTGGTAGAGAAAGCATCTGAGCAGGGCTTTCCTTCTCAACAGTGAGTCTGCTTGGTCTTCACTGCTCAGGGAAAGCACCGAGATTTTGTTCAGTGTCTTAGAATCACAAAGCATTAGTCCATAGAGTCCACTCAACAGCCTCTTAGGACTAGCAGCACTCCCACTTTAGAGATGAGGAAACTGAGGGCCAACTGGTAGACCCCAGGCCTCGACCCTGGCTCCTGGGAGCCTCCTTCGCAAGCTGGCTCCCTGAAGGGAGGGCTTCAGATCCTTCACCCCAAGGGAGCTCAGATATCAGGGGCAGCCCGGCCTCTGCCAGGAGATCAGGGAGCAAGGCCTGACTCCAGAGACGGGTCTGCAAACCCTGGGACCATCGTCCCTCCAGGACTTGCTTTCTTATAAGTGGGCATTAGTGGCAGTGATGAACCCACGGTTCCATTTGTTGCTCTTTTGGGAAAAGAAAAACCTGGCTTCTTAGAGCTGTTGTATTTTATTTTTCTGTAAAAGAGGAAATTAATTTTAGTCTTTCTTTTTGGTTTAAAATGTTGTCCTTTGCTTTTTCCGCCCTCCAGTTTAAAAGGAAACATTTGTCTGTTGAGAAAAGAAATGGTAATTATAGACTAAAAATTGTTTCTATTCTGATTTGAACAAGTGAAAAAAAAGAATTTCCTCGCACAGATGGAGCCCTGCTGACGGAGGGTGTGAGCAGTGGGGCCCGGCCGGTTGGGGCTCAGAATGGCATTTGAGGTGGATTTGGGCTCCAGTGCCGTCGGGCTAGGGGCTTTTTCCGAGGCTGGTCTTCATTTCTGATGCCCGTTTGTGGTCCCTGTGGGGTCTGGACGCTGCCCCTTCCACGTGGTTCTCCGGTGAGACGAAGGAGAGGTGACTGGTCAGCCTGCCTGTAGATTGCATGGCCCCCGTTAGGTGAGCTGTGTGGGCGAGGCCAGGTGCTCAGGAGCCACGGAGCTTTATTCCCTTAGCCAAGAGTTTTACTTTTTAGCCTCACAAAATTACAATTGCTCCGAGTCCTTCAATCAATAAAGCAGGAAACTGATTAGACGGTGAAATTAAACTAATAATGTCACCCTATTAACCCCCGATCAATGCGGAAAGAGCTCAAACTGAATGCTGCTTCCTAAATCCTATTACCCTTTGGATACTGTATTTACCTTTTGGAAGAAATCCTAGGAGCGAAGGCATCCCCCAGGCCCCTTTCTTTCCTGCAGTGCTACCTGCATGTGTCCTGAGAGGTCAAGAGAGGTCAGGGGAGCCGAGTCTGCAAGGTGACTGGGGCAGGGCAGCCCCTTGGTCCCTGGGGTACCCCAGGGGGTGGCCTCGGTGCTTCTGCTGCATGTGTGATCCCCACCCTCAGCTGCCCCTTGTGACCAGGAACTCCTCTTTGGGGTTAACACCAGGCCACCCCCTAACCAGATCTGGGGCCCAAGTACTGGGAAGCTCCTTTTTAACCTTTTGAGTGCCAACCAATAGCCTAGGAACTATGCTAAAATTGCCAAGGCATTTTTGCTGATTTTACAGCAGTTTAGGAAAAAAATTATGAATCACAAGTAAATGAAGTTACATATTCAATATCTTCCACAAAATCGTCATCTTCACAGCAAGAATTGACATATTTAGCAATATCATCATCACTAATAAAAGCAGACTTAGAACTGGACGCCATTTCGAAACTTTAGGGCTACAAAATCTGAGTAAACTTCATAAAATCGCAGTACCTGTAAAAAATTAGGCAGATAGCCGAAACCGGTTTGGCTCAGTGGATAGAGCGTCGGCCTGCGGACTGAAAGGTCCCAGGTTCAATTCCGGTCAAGGGCATGTACCGTGGTTGCGGGCACATCCCCAGTAGGAGGTGTGCAGGAGGCAGCTGATCGATGTTTCTCTCTCATCGATGTTTCTAACTCTCTATCTCTCTCCCTTTCTCTCTGTAAAAAGTCAATAAAAAATATATTTAAAAAAAAAAATTAGGCAGATAAATGCCAGTGGTCAATTTTAGAACTACAAACACTAGGCATCATAAGTAATTTGCACTTAGGTGCCATCTGTCAATAAAGAGTGAACTACTAGCATCTAATAGTGACACTGCAGGAGGAGCGCGATCACGCTCCCAGGCACTCTAGGGGTTAAAACCTCACGTGACTCCTGGGTTCACACCAGCACCGAGCACACAGCAGCATGGGGTTTGCTGGGCCCTTGGGCGTTTAACCCGTGAGAGAGAGCAGTGGCCATGGTCCTTCTCCGTCTCCTCCTCCCCACCCGGCCCTCCCTCCTCTCGGGCACAGACCGGTGGGAGGCAGTGAGCATGCTTGAGAGTGAGGGGCAGATGCTGGGGCTGTTTCCTGGCATATCCTGATCACTTTCAAGGGCCAGTTTGGGGATGGAGTCTAGTTCTCATCGAGAAATGCAGTCCAGCTAGGACCAGCCCCCACCTGGGAGCCAGGCACCAGGGGCTCAGGGCGACTCCCTGTCCCTGGGATGACCTGTGCAGCCAGCACTGCAGGCTGGGCTCACTCGTCACAGGGTCCTGAGAGGCCCACCTCTCCCTCACCCAGCAGCTGAACGTGGACCAAGCTGGGCTTCAAGCATAAGCATCAGGACCAGTTCCACTGCATCCCTTTAAACCTTCCAGCTCTTTCCGTGTGCTCTGCACTGCGTAACCCGGCCCTGCAGAGCGGGGAAGGCAGGTGTCACTACCCCCTTTCAGGGATGAGCACACTGAGGCTGAGTGATAGAGGCACGTGTGTGGTCGAGCCCGGCTCTAGCATCCTGGTCCAGAGCCCTGAGGCTGCTGACTTCTCTCCAGGAGGCTGTTCTGGGATTATCGCCGTCTTTGCCCTCCCCGGCTTTGCCCCTGAAGAGAAGTGAGCACGCCTTTTCCTGGGCCTACCCTCCTCCGAGACCTGTCAGTTCCATCCCCGTGGAATGATGCCAGGGATCAAACCCCCTCTCCAAACGTGGTGATGGTATTTAATAACTAATTACTCTAATGATCCTGCAGAAATTCTGGAGACCTGTTTTAGGAGAGATGTCAATGAGAGCCATCTGCCCGGTGAATGAAGGAGCCTACCCCAGCTGTACTGTTGAAGCGTGTTAGCGTTTTCCTACCAGCGGCCATATGGTCCTTAACGAAAGTGAATTGTTCGCACTGCACAGCCCGCGCCTCCTGATGAATACAGCGTTTTGTTTTGGAAAATAGTTCTTCCATCGTGCGGAATATTTTTCAATGCGATAAGTAGCAATTTGGAAGCCGGCAAGCCCTCGAATGCAAAAAGACTCCCATCACCTCAAGATGCTCTTCCCTCCATCCCAGCCCCGCCCCGTGGCCCGAGTCCCACCTGCGCCCGGTTCTCGGCATCTGTTTCAGAATCTGCTCAGGAGCGCGAGGCCGCGCCGGGGGGCCTGCCCCACCCGCCTTAGCGTTTCCGCTTGTGCGGAATGGGAGGCAGGGGGTCCGAAGCTCTGCAGAAGGAGAGCTCCGAGCTCCCTCTGGAAGGGCACAGACGTTGGGCAGGGTCCCCCAGGAGATGAAAAGTAGTGCAGGGTGTTCAGTCGGGCGTGTGGTTTTAAGGAAGGGTTAGCTCTCTATTTGCGATCTGTTCCTCTTCGGTGGTACACATTCAGGTTGGCACCTACGTGCTGCCTGTCGCCTCCCTCCTCCTGTTCCTCTTCGGTGGTACACATTCAGGTTGGCACCTGCGTGCTGAGTGAGTGGAGGAGGACTTCCTGGGCTCAGCAGAACTGCCTGTCGCCTCCCTCCTTGGCACCAGCACCCACAAGGCAGCCCATCCGTAGTGACTGAAAGTCATTGCCACCCGGTGGCCAATCCCCGACCTGTGCCCAGACAGCTGGGGCCAGGTGCTGCCACCCTGTGGGTTCCCTTAACTGCAAAAGCCATGTGTCAGAAGCAGGCCAGTGCCGAGATCGGGCCTGTCTTGTGCCAGGGACAGAGCTGGTGACTGTGCTCTGAGAGTTTGCTCCCACCACCCACCCACTGCCGGGCCGGGCTGGGCTGGGCAAGGGGACCCTCCGCCCTCTCCCTGGGCGCTCCCTGTGGCCTCGGGGTGCTGACGGCCCTGCTGTCAGAGCCGCCAGGAGGAGGCTGTTTTATTGCAATCTGCTCTGGGACCAACAGGATTTCACTCGCCGGCAATGTCTATTCCGGAACTTTCCCTAGAACCGAAGTCACTTATTAAAGCTTAATAAAAGGCAAGATTGACTGCAGTTAGGGATACAGCAAATCTGCTGCAAGCCCTGATACCCGAGATGAGCTTCGCAACACCGTGGTCCCATAAATCTCACTTATTTCCAATTCAGCAGCCACTGATCCCAAGTTCCAATAATGATCCTAAGTTCAGCCAAACACATCCTTAAAGGAAATCCTTCTGGGTGGAAAATAGCAGAAATGTGCTCACGTGGGTCCCTGATTGCCAGGCTGTGCCGCTCACCTCGCACATCTGTGCCGGGGGTGTTTTCTCATCCTGACACCTGGCACCTTCACAGACGAGGGCCTGAAAGAACCAAGTCACGGTCACTCCCAGTGGCCATCTCGACAAGGCGACCGAGGCCCGGGCAGCCTCGGA
Source organism: Myotis brandtii (assembly GCF_000412655.1). Lineage (NCBI taxonomy): Eukaryota > Metazoa > Chordata > Mammalia > Chiroptera > Vespertilionidae > Myotis > Myotis brandtii. The sequence goes on along the minus strand of NW_005367354.1, from coordinate 3,632,155 downwards.
GCACCCTGTGATGGAAGGTGCTCAGAGCATCTCAAATAAGTCACCAGCCTTTCCCTGCCCTTCCTCCCACCCCCTTTGGAGCCAGGCTTGGCAGTTACACTAAAGAGTTAACTTTCCCTCCTTTGGGGGCGAGGGTGGGGAAGGCTGGGGCCAGTTTGGCATATGCTGCCTGGTCTGAACATGCATGCTGTACTCAGACACTGAATTTGATGAATTGCATTATAAAATTTAAAAACAAATTTAAAACTCTATTAACTCCCTCTAATGGCCTCCTCCTGGAGTCCACAGACAGCAACGGCTCACTGGCAAGGAGGAAAATAGCTCGTTTGCCGTGTGCTCCGCGAGCAGCAGAAGGGAGACGGGTGGGAGCTGGTGGAGGGGGGGGTGTGGCCCACACACCTCCGCACGGCCTGCTTCCTGCTCCCGGCCCAGAGCAGGCCCCTGCAGCGGGCCATCACGGGGTGCGCGTCTCCGAGGTTAGACTTGGCCTCCTGTGTTAACATCTGAGTCCCGCTTTCTTTCGAGGCTAAAAGACTTCTTTCCAGACCACGGGAGTGCTGAGCTTACAAGGCGGGGCTGAGGCCTGGGGGTGGGGAGCTCACTCACCCCCCAGCCTGTGGTTTGTGGGTCAGCACGTGCGTGTCAGGCAGGAGGAGATGTGTCCCCAGATTCGCCCGCCCACCCTCTGCATGGGGAGGGGGGTCAGGGCAGCGGAGTCGTTCGCTGACCGCTGCCGGCCTCTGCAAGTCGAAAAGCATTCGGGGGGTGGGGGTGGGGGAGAAGGGCCTTGGCCTGGCTCCAGACTTGCCAACGGGAGAGAGAGGAACTTTTGTTGAGAAAGGAGGCAGCTCTACAGCTGTGTGTGCACGTGGGCAGAGGGGCTGAGCTCGGCGGTCAGTGAGAAAAGTCCTGGGGGGCCCAGGGCGGAGCCTCCCCCATGTCTCTGCAACCCAGAGACCCAAGCTGAGGAGTGCAAGGAGTTATGGGGCCTAGTCATTAGGAGCTCAGGTTTTCTGCCAACCAGGGGCTTCTCGGTGTGAGCGGCAGCTCAGTCCTTCCGTGAGCATAAAGGATTTGGAGATATTCAGGGAGTGGTTTGCACACACAGCAGGCCTGGCTGTTCAAAGGCAGCACAGAAACTGTGTGTATGTGGGTGTGTATGGGGCGTGTGTGTGTGCATGCACATGCGTGCGCACAGATCTGTACGTGTAAAAGGAACCTGTGCCTTGTGAGATAGCTGCCCGTTGTCCATTCCTGGGGCTGCGGGTTTAATGGGCCCCTGATCCGGGGTGTCTGTCTTCTGAGGACACCCTTCCGGGCTGGTGATTCGCCCCCTTTGGGCAGGAGGCTGGGCTGGGCTGGGTGCTGAAGAGACTCGAAGCCCTGGCCAGGCATTTGGTGTCGGAGACCATGGGAGCCTCTCCCAGGAGCTAAGCAGCTGCTGCAGCGCAAGGAGCTCCGGGTCACGGCCACAGCTTCTGTGTGGCCTCTCGGAGCCTTGACCTTCACCAGCACAGAAAAGCCAGGGAGCTCCTGGAACACGCCCCTCCTGGCGGCTCTGGCCTGTGGACGGGGTGGGGCGTGGAGGAAAGGGGACAGCATCTGGAGTCGTTTGAGGCCTCCCCTTTGGGGACTAACAGGATAAGAAGCATCGGGGTCATCCACGGTCATGAAGGGAACAAGGTTTCCTGTGCCGGCCGCTCTCTAGGACAGTGATGGCGAACCTTTTGAGCTCGGCGTGTCAGCATTTTGAAAAACCCTAACTTAACTCTGGTGCCGTGTCACATATAGAAATTTTTTGATCTTTGCAACCATAGTAAAACAAAGACTTATATTTTTGATATTTATATATTTAAATGCCATTTAACAAAGAAAAATCAACAAAAAAATGAGTTCGCGTGTCACCTCTGACACGCGTGTCATAGGTTCGCCATCACTGCTCTAGGACATTCCCGATCACAGCCTACCGTGCGCCCAGCCTTTGGGAGCCTGCTTCGGGCCGTTCTGTAGAAATGTCTGCTTTTAGAAAAAAGTTGTGTCACTGCAGCCCCATTATTTTAAATAAATGGCATTTCCTGTGACATTAGAAAAAGAGACTCGCGTGTGCATGTTGTGGAGCACACAGTTTTGTGAGCGTATCGTTGCTCCTGCTCTTTTAATTGAAAGCTGAACCAAGCGAGGAGCCGCTGGAAGGTGAACATCCTCCGTTTTTAGAGTCCCCATGCGATGCGGCCATAGGCCCTCTCCGCCTCCCCTCTGTGCGGCGGGCGGCGCTTCAGAGCTCGTGTATTCCTTCCCACACATTTCTTTTCCCGGCACAGTCAACAGCAGAGCAACGCCAGCTTCGGAAGCATCAGGCCCGGGTGAATCCGGTGCACGGCCTGGGAAGCCCGGCAGGTCCCTCAGCCACCCTGCACCCAGCACGCCTCCCTTAGGGCACTTGTCATCATTATTATTTTATTTTTGTTCAACAAAATCCTGAACGTGACAACCTGGCCCCATGCCTGTTGCATACCGTAATAGGCATTCAATGAATGATCGTTCTTATAATGCCTCTGCCTTTGTTGACACCCAGTGTCCTCCCAGCCCGGAATTGTCTTCTCTTTCTTGCCTTCTGTTGAAACCCTGGGCACCCGTTAAAGGACTAGCCTGAATGCCACTGCCTCCGGGAAGCCTTCCTTGGTGGCCTCGGCCGGAAGGACGTATGCTTCGCAGCTTCACAAGATGCAAGCTTGTGTTCCAGCCCAGATGCCGTGGTTCTCTCTCTTCCGTTCAGCGTCTCCCCAGCTGCACGGAGTTCCGTGCCTGTAGGGACATTCTCCACCCTTTCCCTGTCAGGCAGCGCCCAGCCCCGTGCCTGGCACCGAGCGGGTGCTCGACAGGCTTGTAGAGGGAGTGGGTTTTGAATTGTTGCATGAAGCTGGGGTTCCACGGTGTGTTCTGGCTCCAGTGGTTCCGAACTTCCCTTGCCAGACTACTGCAAAACTAGAAAAAAAAGTGCCTCTTGTGGTGACTCGGAGCTGAGGGTTCCGGGTTCCACAGCTCGCACCCAGCAGGCGTTCTATGAGCCCCTAACCCTGTGGATGCTGCAGCCGTGTGGACCGGCCTAGGAGGAGATGCTAAAATGCAGTCGGGCACGGAGGAACTTTCTGGGCGGATGGAAATGGTCTGAGTGTTCGGTGATGCATATGAGGATGCACACATTTGTCAGAACTTGTCGAACTGTACACTTGAGAGCTGCGTGGTTACTCTATGGGAATTATACCTCCACGGGATTAGTGCATTAACAAAGTGCTGAAGGGGCAGGCGGAGGGGCCCGCTCGGGTCTCTGTCTTCCCCCTCCACTGTGGGCGTGGTGGCATTGAGACGTGTGACCAGAGCCAGCATGTCACAGGATTGCCCTGGGAGGAGAGGGACAGCGGCCTGTGTGGGGGGATGGGAATCCCATCAACACTGGGCTCCACCTCAGTGCACAGATGCCCCCCACCCCCTTCCTCTCCCCGAGACCTCACCCTCACCTGCCTCTGAGGAACTGCCAGGCGCTGGCTCTCAATATATATATATATATACATACATACATACATACATATATATGTTTGGGGATGGGAATCCCATCAACACTGGGCTCCACCTCAGTGCACAGGTGCCCCCCACCCCCTTCTTCTCCCCGAGACCTCACCCTCGCCTGCCTCTGAGGAACTGCAGGCGCTGGCTCTGAGCGCTGGCTCTCAATATATATATATATATACATACATACATACATACATATATATGTTTATATATATGTATATGTGTGTGTGTGTGTGTATATATATATATATACATATATATGTTTCAGAGAGGAAAGGAGAGGGGGAGAGATAGAAACATCAATGATGAGAGAGACTCCTTGATCGGCTGCCTCCCGCATGCCTCACACTGGGGATCGAGCCCTCAACCCAGGCATGTGCCCTGACCGGGAATTGAACCTCAACCTCCTGGTTCATAGGCCGATGCTCAGCCACTGAGCCACGCCAGCTGGGTACTAGCTCTCAGCTTTGCAGCCTTGCTCAGCCATAAGCTAGAGTCACCTCTCCCAGAGGGGAGAGGGTTAACATTAATGTAAGCCCCCAGGCCACCCCAAATATCCCCTCCATGGATACTCGCACACCCATGTTTATAACAGCTGGATTCACAGCAGCCTAAAGGTAGAAGCAACCCAAGTGCCCACCATGAGTGAATGGTGGTGTAGACATAGAATGGGGTACGGTTCGGCCTTAAGAAGGAAGAAACTGCTACACTCATGGGATGCCCTACAGCATAGGCGAGCCTTGAAGACGTTGTGCTGAGTGAAGTAAGCTAGACACGAAAGGGAAATCCTTAGGAGGTGCCTGGTCAGATTCAGGGACAGACAGTAGCAGGGTGGTGGGCAGAGGCTGGCAGGGAGGGAGGAATAGCTATTGTTTCGTGATATAGTTGCAGTTGGAGAAGGTGAGGAAGGGCTAGCGATGGGTAGTGGTGATGGTCACACAGCACTGTGTGCCTCATCATTGAAGCATGCGCTTACCATGGGAAAAATGGTAAACTGTGTCCTGTACATTCTACCACAATAAAAAAAAGTTAAGGGAAAAAGAACAACAAAAAAATCCAGAGCCTAACAAACCTGCTTTGTGTCCCCCTTAAATTTTGACATCTGTTTCCGAGGTGACGCTTGCCTGGGGACCTCATTTCCGGGACTGAAACGGGTAGAAAGCGCAGGCCGGCTCCCACGCCTGCTCCCCGCTCAAAGTCACAGTGCAGGCCCTTCAGAGGGACAAGTGTTCGTCCTGAGAGCCCGGGCCCTCGTGTTGAGACAGGCGCGGCCACACCACTGATTTAACTTGATTTTCCATGTTGACTCACTCAGGCAGCACGCAACCGCAACCTGACAACCGAGGGGTGCAGCTCCCTTGGTTGCTCCAGAAACTCCCAGCATCATAATTGGGGTGACCCGTCCTCGTGACCTCTGGGGCCCCACGCTGCAGAAACTAGAGCACAGCCTGTGGAGGGGCCGGCTGTCAGGATGGGTTGGGTCCCGGCCGGTAATTCGGAGTGACACCTAGCACTTGTCACAGCAAGGAGCCGGGCCCAGGGCAGGCAATGCGAGGCGTGAAGGAGGCCATCTCTCCCATCTCGTCCTCGGCGACCAGATTGGATTTGTCTCCTGAATGTCATGCTGCCGCCCCCATCAGCTCCTCAAGCTCCCGGCTAACTGCGCACCCGGAGGAGGAGGAGCGCCCGGCCGGGCAGCATTCTGCACGGGCCTCGGACCTGCTTGCAGACACACCAGGAACCGGGCGTCCTGCTCTCTCCGTAAGGGTTTGTGGCATTTGGGCTTGAGGGGCTATGAACAGGCCTGAGCCGTGTGCTGGAAAGAAGCTGCCCTGTTCACCCTGGGGTCACTGTACATGAACATGTACCTCACATGAGCAAGGGCAGCGGTGCTCTAAGGCAGACTTCTGGCTTCTCCCCCACCTAAGGAAGAGTGAAAAACAAAACACCCCTGCGTGCTAGCACACATGTCACACACTCCCCCACCTAAGGAAGAGTGAAAAACAAAACACCCCCGCGTGCACGCACACATGTCACACACACACACGTACATACACACGCACATGCACACACACATAAACTCTCACACGCATGCACACATACATGCACACACACAAACTCATGCACACACGCACTCACCCATGTACGCACATGCACACATATACACGTGCTCACACACATGCATGCACTCACACACACACACATACACACACACACACACTTACACACGTACTCACCCTACCCAGGAATGGCGGAAAGGACTGTTTGTGTTATGAAGCCCAGATGAGTGTGTGTTGCTCTCGCCCCGCACAGCCCACCCCGTGTTATCACTTTCCTACAGGCTGGCTTTCCGACTCTGCTCCTGCCTTTGTTCTGAGTCCCCCGTTGGCCGTCTGTAGCTGTGAGCCCCGTTGGCCCGCCTGCCTCCCGTGGGCAGCCTGCGACTCGGCGTGGGGGGTCTGCTCCTCCCATGGCCGCCTCCCTCATGCTCCTGTGAAGGGAAGGCATTTAACGTCCTTAGGATGGAAGCATAACTTCTCAGGTGGGTGTGAGCTGTGGGTTCCTGCAGCTTGCAGGATCATGGACTCCGTGGCACTCTCTAGGTAACACAGTCTCTTACACACACACCTCCCGCAGATCAACAGGCATCCTGTTTAGCCACTCGTGACCAATAGCATATCAGCTGCATTAGTGCTTGGAATGTAGAGTCGTTTGAGCAATCATATATACCAGGATTCATCTGTTGGCAGAATGAATCCAACGGATTCATTGGGGAGGAATGGGCCAGGGGCTCTTTGCTGAGACTCTGGCATGTGGGGCTTGGCCGCCTCCAAGAAGCCGCGTGCTGAGGGGGACGGAGAGGCAGGTCCTGGTCCAGCCCAGCACTCCACACACCATCAGGATCGAAGGGCTGGACTGCGGTGATGCTCCTGCATCCCTGGTGTGGTGTTTTGGGGCTGCCGGGGGCTTTAGGTTATGTCCAGAGGATGTCAGGATTCGTGCTGTAGCCCTCAGGATGGTACTTCCCACTCTGGACTCCTGTGGTGACTTCTCTGTGAGGAGGAGGTGGGGGGCTCTGGTCTGCGAGGGAGTGGCTCTGTCGGCACCGCGTGCACCTGCAGACTCGCTTTGAGGTTTGATCTGGGTGCACCGTTGAGCTGTTGGGCTGGACCCCAGTTACCATTTGGTAAAACAGAGGCCAGGAAGGAGAAAGGACTTAGCCAGATTCCCACCACATACCAGTGGCCGGGCCAGGACCGGAGCCCAGGGTTCTCTGGACTCCAGGACTGGGGTCTGCTGACCGGCTTCAGGAAGGGGGTGGTGAAGGGACCAACAGCTGGCTAAGGTGGTGTTCTCAAGGTGAGCCCAGGTCGTCCGCGGGCCTGGTCGGATGCAGATTTGGACTCAGTAGCCTGGGGGGGGGCCTGGGATCCTGAGTTTCTAACTCGCTCTCACACGTCGCCTGTGCTGCCGGTCCAGGGACCACACTTTGAGAAACACAGCTGCCTGAAGACAGCCTCGCTGGCCGGGAGCAGATGGTTTGAATCAAAGCTGGAACTCCTAATTCTTCATCATATCCGCTGGCTCCAGTCTCGCTCAGTTTTATTGTTACCAAGATGTCCCAATGCTGTTGGCCTGGACCCTACAGGGAGGTGATCTGTCATTCTGGGTGGGTCTTCGCTACCCAGTTCCCTGCCGCGTCTGGAAGCGGGAACCAGGCCTGGGGAGTGCGTCCCGGACACTGGGAGGAGGGTGCCTGTGGCTTTATGGGGTGACGTGAGAAGTGACCCCTGGCTGTGGGGAGGGACACTGTGTGGAATATGTCACTCTATTGGCTGTCTGGCTTGCAGCTCGACTATCTCTAGTAGATAGTCTCTGTCTTCAACATGAGTGAGGATGCGACAGCGTGTGCTGCTGATGTCTTTCAGAACAAGAGATCCTCTCAGCAGGCCTGTCAGGGCCTCTGCGTTTTCCACCAATTCTCTCTTATCTGGAAACCTCTCCAACCCAGAGCCTAGACCGAGAAAAGACGGGAAAGCAGCTCTGAGAGGCTGACAGGGCAAACAGGGACCACCCATTGTATGCGCCCCAAACCTTATTCTTTCGCGGTCATCAACCTTCAGGCTTTCATTCCTAATTGTTCATTTCAAATATACAAATTAGCTATAAGATTGATTACCTGGATTCTAGATTCAAAGCCATTGTTGCAAACTCCCAATCTGGCAAAAGTAAGGAAAGGGGTCAACAAGATCACAGAAGCAGGGAATGCTGGCTAGAAGCTAATTGGCGAAGCAACTGCAAAACCCTGGAATTGGATGCACACACCTTCGGGGCCGCCACAGCCCGAGGCTGGTCGGTGCGGACACGGTTCCCACGGGGCTCCTCCGGGCCTGAGCGTGAGGTCGTGTCAGAGTCCGGGGTCTCTGTGATGTTAACTTCTGTTCAGCACGTGGGGAAGTATGCTGTATAATTCAGAATATTCTGTCTTGAAAACGGCCAAGACGTTTTGTTCTTGTTTAAGATTGGAATCCATTTCTGTTACCTCAGTAATATGTCTGCATAGAAGAAAAGTGAGACTCCTGCTGACGAGCCAGTGGACGATGCTATGCTGCCCGTATCTGCCTCCCTCTGGTTCCTCACGCCTCTCTTGTCCTTGGCCTCTCTCTTCTGACCTCTGCATGGGAGTGTTCGCCACAGTTGGAGCCTTGTGATACTTTTCTCTTTCTACAGCTTCATCAACCTGACCCCCTAAATCCCGATGACTCCAAAACGTGTGCCTCCGGCCTCCCACTTCCTATTAAGTGACCTTCATCCTGGTGTCCTCCAACCTCTGGTTCCATGTTTCCCATATCAACATCCCGCCCGGAAGTTCTCACCTTCTTCCTGGGAGGGTCACCTTCCTGGTGTCTGGCAGTGTCTACACAGGTGCTCACCCAACTGTGGATGCGCTGATGGAGGGAGAACTGAATCGATGGAGGGGGGGCGGGGGAGGTGGAGGATGAGTTCAGGAATGAATGAATGGACGGAAGGATGGGCACGTACATGCCCGGGTAATACTGTGGGGTTCTGTGGGGAAGGCAAGGGGGGGGCCAGGCCCCAGAACTCGAAGGGCTCCCACTCACGCCCAGCAGAAGCAGCACGTCTTGTCTGATGATCCGAGACGCCCTTGAGGACGCGTCTACCCCGCCAGACAGGGCCTCCTCTCACGACCCTGGCACAGTGCTGAGTGCTGGCCAAGGCTGGCCGGTGGGCTGTTCTTCCGGCAGCAGCTCTGTGCACCTTCTGTGCACCTTCCCCATGTGCACGCATGCACATACTCACACACACACGTACACACACACATGCACACACAGAAGGATTAGTCCACATGTCAGAGGCAGCAGCTCTCCCCAGATTCCTGGTCCCAGACACACCACGTCCACCATTCTGACTTAAGCCTCTCACAATTAAAAACATGTTTTTTAAAAAAAGTCCAAGCCCCCAAAAATCCACAGAATTGGTGCTCCCGGCGACGGCAGCAAAGCTGGTGCCTCCTTCTCGTGCGAGCGGATGTGTGGGTTTGGCCCCAAGTCCAGCTCTGGGGAAGCAGGAGGCGTGTCTTCCACGCATGCTTGTTCCTGGCCGTGGCCGCAGGCTGCGGCGGCTGGAACTGTCTGGTGAGCTGAAGAATTAATCCCGGGAGTGACTGGCTCTCCCGGGAGTGGTTGGTGTGGGCATGTGTGGTCCATGACGGCGCACCGGTGGCCTTGGAGCAGCGTTAACAAGCCTAGAGGGTGGTGTTTTGTTCTGTTTTTAATATCCACCCCTGTGGTTTCTTATTTAAAAAGCCTCTCAGAATTTGGCAATCGTATTTCTTCTCTGGTAAGTTAGTGCTTTTCCTATCCTTTCTCTCCTCGCATCTTAGTCTGTGCACGTGTTCATCGAGGAGCAAAAATTCCCGGGGCGTCTAGAGGACTTCTTTCAGCCTCAGTAGGACCGCCTGTCTGGAAACTCAGGATGCTCCGCAGGCGAGAGGGCCCACCGAGCAGGGACCAGCCCGCTGGCTGCCACCCGGTCTGCCGGGGAGGCGCTCCCATCCCTGCCCACCTCCTGTTCTGTGTCCATGTCGGGTGGGTGGCCACTCTCAGGACTTGGCTGGCGATCTGCTGAGTCTCCTAATTTCTGGAGTCGACCTTTTCTACAAAGCACACAGGCCTAGTCGGGCATTTGGAAGAAGACAGTCCCTGGGGAGCCGGCATCCATTCTCTGTCCTTCCTTCGTTCTCTCCCCAGGGTGGAGGCAGGGGAGGGACCGCTTCCTGCCTGGATCCCCAGGGACTCAGCCGCGGTGTTGCTTAACCCCAGGGGAGCTGAACCTGGAGGATGGGCTCAGGACAGCTGCCTAAGCCTGTCACCTGGGACACCTGAGCAGGGAACACTCCCACGGCACCTGCTTGGCCGCATCCAGACTCCAGGGCACTTGGGGCAAGTCCCTTTCAACCATCTGAGCCTCTGTTTCCCCAGCTGTAAAATTAAGATTACGTTAGTCAGGGCCGGCTAGCTGCTGAAACAAACAGCCCCAGAACGTAGTGGCTAATCCAATAGAAGCTTCTGTCCATCTCCGGTCACAACTCAGGGTGGGTTAGCAAGAAGGAGCTCTGCTCTGTGACCCCGACAGGAACCAAGGCTGCTTCCGTGGTGTATCTCTGACGTCTACAGTGGACAGGGAGCGAAAAAAGGGCAAAAAAGGCAGCCCTGGTCTTGACCATGTGGGCCTGTGGGCACCCAAAGCCCCTGCCTGCATCTTGCCCACACAGGTGAGAACCGATCACATGGCCCCAGCTGGAATCAAGGGGGACTGGGGAGTGTTGTCCCACTGTAGCCACCCAGACAGAGGGGGACCGCGACATGGGGAGCACCAGTGGCCTTTGCCAGAGACGACACTAGCACGCCCCTGCCCCGGCTGCTGTGAGGGTTGCATGTAGAATGCCGGCGTTTCTCCAGCACACTGCCTGGCCCCCAGACGCGAAGAAATTGTTCTTTTTCTTTCCTTTCTCCTACCCGTTATTCCCCCCGAGGCGTATGCAAATGGCAGACCAAGGCAAGAAATTAAATATATCCATCCCTCACCTCTGAGCCGCTTATTTCCTTGTTTCCTCGCAGTGTAACATTTCATTAGACCTTCCAGATGGGGAACGAGCAGGCAGATTAAAAGTCAGATAGCGCCGAACAGCCCGCTTCATCGGTTTCGGGCACGGCTGGGCTTCGGAGCTATTTGGTATTTCCATTGCCGAAAGGCCTCCTCGGGAGCAGTTGTGTTTTAATAAATGGCTGGCTGAGTAATTTTCCTCGAAGGAATTGCATCGTGGCTGTGTCTGCCCCTGGGGGAGCGCGGGCTGCTCCCTCCCAGAGCTGGAGCTGCTGGTGCATCGTGAATAGGATGCTTGGGGCTGCAGGAGCCCATCAAGTCTGCCCACGCCCCCAGGCCCGCCCAGAAGACTCTCCAGGGCTCTGGGGAGCACTGGACAGGGGGGAGGGGTGGGAGCCTGGCTGGGCCATGTGGGGGTCTTCACCACCGTTCTGAGGAGATGATTTGTTGGAGCCTGAACTGTCCCTTCCTCGTGGCCACGAGCAGAAGGAACCACCTTAAGACTCAGGGCAGATGCATTCCCTTCACTGACCTTGACTGACATTGCCCCCATCGGGGATGAGTGGCCTGGTGGGTGGGGCAGCATAGGAGGGGACACCAGCAGCAAGGGCTCAGGGTGTGGAGAGCGATGCAGGCACCGCCTCAGGCCCATGTCTCTGACCAGGCCCTCCCCATAGGCAAGAGGCCTCGAGGTGTCGGGGTGAGCACGCCCTGCCTACTGCTTTGGGGCTGGGTCGTTTCCTGGGTGGCCGGGGAATGGGTGCCAGGCCAGTGCTCTCCTCTGGCATGCGCAATGCTGAGCTTCTTTTATTCTGGCCCCAGAAGTCCATCCTGATGGTGCCAGGCTGGTGTCTGACACCCGAGCCCTCCAGACCCGGGCGGGGACTCCCTTTCTCCCTCCCCTCCCAGGCCCAGACCTCTCCGCATCCTTTGTGGAGCCCAGACAGTGGGTGTCCGCCCTGCTCTGGGCCCCTGCTACAGGCTGGTCTCTGTAAATGGGCTGCTTGTGTGTGCAGACTGGGCTGGGCTGAGCCGCAAACAGATGGTCATCTCACCCCGCTCCCAGGGGCTGCTGCAGCTGAGATCTGGCCTACAGACAGCTCCCAGTCAGCGGCCTGACCCTGCTGTCCCCAATTGTCCTCAGGGCGCTCACTCCCTTGCCATCAGTAGATCCTGGGACTGAGCTCTGTGCAGCTGGGACCTGCACAGATGTGACTGTGGACAAAGGACATGACTGATGGGTGTAAGTAGGATTTCCACCCAGGCAGCCAGTGGGGAGTGGCCGAAGCTGTGTGATTCCAGAGCATAGTCTGTGACCAGGCATGTGGGACCCTGCAGAGCAAGGGCTTGACAGCAGTGGGGCGAAGGGTTAAGGCGACAGAGTAACCTGGTGTAATCGGGAAGGCTTCCTGGAGGAGGTGAGAGCTGAGCTGGAGGATGACTAACTCGTCTCTAGCAGGATGTTAAATTAGACTGTTCCTATGTCTTGGCGTCTCAGACGAGTCCCAAGGCTAAGCATGAAAGATGCCTAATCTCCCCACATTAAAAAGGGGGACTAGGCCCGGCCATAGTGGCTCAGTTGGTTGAGCATCATCCTGTGCAGCGAAAGGTTGCTGATTGGAATCCCAGCACATACCTGAGTTGCACATTCGATCCCCTGTCAGGGCATGTACGGAGGCAGCCGATCGATGTTCCATAGGTCTCTCTCTCTCTCTCTCTCTCTCTCTCTCTTTCTCTCTCTCCTTGGGTAAGGATTTAGAAAAGAAGCAGGAGGTCTACGTAGCCCCAGGACCACCCTCCTGCCTTCCCCAGCCCCTACGTTAGGAAAGTCTGGCGATGGCTCCAGGAAATATTCCTGAGAAGGGGCGTCTCCTAGGAGGGAGACTGGGGCTTTGCCCCCACCTGCCACCCACTCAAGCCAGTCCTCGGTGGGACCTGGTGCTGGCCCGAGTCCGGAGCACTTGGGAGGGGGTGACCTGTGTTCCCTGGAGCTGGGGCACCAAGACTGTGCCTGACTCTGCAAGTAGAGGCGTGAGGGGTGGGTCGTTTCCTGGGTGGCCAGGGAATGGGTGCCAGGCCAGTCCTCCGCTCTGGCATCGCAATCCGAGCTTCTTTTATTCTGGTCCCAGAAGTCATCCTGGTGGTGCCAGGCTGGTGTCTGACACCCGAGCCCTCCAGACTCGGGCAGGGACAAGGTGATGTCATGGTCATGCTTCCAAAGTGGACACTGCACCAGGGAGCCAGACCCGGGCCATCTTGGAAGAGCCGACAGCCCTGCAGCGAGCACCCTCAGCACAGCCAGACCAGGGCAGCCACTCCGACAGAGCCCACAGCAGTGCCCACGGGCAGCAGAGCCAGCGCAGGTGGCGCTCCAGTCACCTGGCCGTCCCCCCGGCCTCCCTCCTGGCCACCCTGGGGAAGCCAGAAGCAGCAGCTCGTGAGCGAGAAGGCAGCAGGGCCTGGAGAGAGCCGCACCCGCCCCGTGACAGGATGCTGGGCCTGGTCAGCGGGAGCTGGGCCGAGGGGAGGAGCTCTGAATATGATCCAAGCTCCAATAAAAGATCGGACTTGGCCTTGGGAAGCCAAGGATGAGATTGTTTTTAGAGTTGACCTTGCCCGTGACTGGCCTTGTGGCCACACAAGTCACTTAAACCTATAAGTTACTTCAGCCTCTCTATGCTTTGGTTTAATGGAAGTCCCCCCTTCGTAGGTGTGTTCTGAGGACGGAAAGAGCTGATGCTCGAAGAGCCCTTAGCACAGAGTGAGGCACACACAGTGCTCAGCAAGCATCACTGCTGGTAGTGAAGTAGCAGCACTGATGATGATGATGATGATGATGATAATGACAATAATAATAATAATAGTAATAGAAGTAGTGCCCAAAAGTACTCCCCCAAAAGAGCTGTTTGGGTGCAACAGAATAGTTTGAAGGGAAGTAGTGGGAGAAAACCATCTGTTTGCTCTGCTATTCCACTGAGTTCAGCCCACTTAATAGCCCTGTCACGTGACTGTCGTTTCCTAGGATCTGTAAGGACAAGAGAGCAGTGCTGGGTGCTGGGGAAGGCCTGGAATGGCAGCCCTACGACCTGGGGGGTCTAGGAGGGCTTCCAGGAAGTGGCACAGGGGAAAGGCTCAGGGACGCAGAGGTGGAGCTACCCCCTTGGGAGAGGAAGGTGGTCTGGGGACCTTCCGCACCTCACGTCCTTCTCGCCCACTTCCCGCCGTTGGGGCAGGTCGGCTCAGTAGATATCAGTGGGGCCCCTGCACTATGTCCAGCCTGGCATGGGCCCTGGACAGCAAGATGGCATCCTGTACACACACACACGCGCGTGCACATAAACACACACACATATACACACAAACACATACATACACATACATATACACACACCTGCACACATAAACACACATACACACATATACACACATAAACATATACATATAAACACATGCATAAACACACGCGCACGCACACATAAACACACATACACACAAAAACACACATACACATATACACACACATACACACATATACACACATAAACATATACATATAAACACATACACACATGCATAAACACACGCGCGCACACATAAACACACATACACACAAACATACACACATATACACACACATAAACATACACACATATACATATAAACACACACACACACACACACACACACACCCTGCTCTCACTGTCTTTTTTCCTGAATTGTTTCTCCTTTTAAGCATGTGACATACACACATATACATATAAACACACACACACACACCCTGCTCTCGCTGTCTTTTTTCCTGAATCGTTTCTCCTTTTAAGCACGTAACAGGGTCACAGGGTCACACTTCCCCACCCACTCCTAGCTAGACGTGGCCACGGGGCTGGCTTTGGCCGATGACGGGAGAACAGAAAGGATGCATGTCCCTTCCGAGGGAAAGTGTTAGGAGCCAGTGTGTGGCTCCCGCGCCCTCTGTCCCTTCGCCACAGTGGCCAGCAGAGCCCAGGGGAGGATCCCTCACCCCGCGTGGGTCAGGGAGGATGACCTGGAGCAGGCCCCGCTGACCAGCAGGGAGCAGGTAGCACGGGTGAAAGGCACAGTCCGTAGCTTAAGCCACTGACTCTGGGGCTGTCTAATCCTCGAAGCATACCTCACCCACCCAGGCTGATGCGGCCATAATTTTTAAAGTGGCACAAATAGGAAACAGAATCTTCCCTGAGCAACGAGGCCCTTCCTTCGTCAGCCCCCTGGCCTTGGCATGGCAGGTCCATGGTCTACCTAGTTCCACATCTGCCTCGTGCTCTGTGCCAGTTACCACTGTTGTCAGAGGGGGTGGCTGACCCAGAGCTGCCCGAGAGCCCGGTGCGGTGTGGAGGGAGCGGTCTTCGGGGACCTGGGAGTTGGGAAACATCTGGCGGGCATCCTGCTTTCATCAGCTTCCCTGCCTCGGGCCCTGGGGGCCGCGGCGAAGACCAAACGCAGGGTCAGGTGCAGGATGAACCTGGGACAGGGGACCCCCGAGGGTACACGGTGATCCTTGCTGCGGTGGGCACAGGGCCAGTGGTCCCCAGCTGCCCGACAGGGGTGGAGGTGGCAGCCTGGAAGCCAAGCCTCTCTGCTTGGTTAATCTAAAAATAAACAGATAGGCAACAAAAATCTATGTTTCAATTACTGCGCACAAGCTGTTCAAACAGCCAGCTCTGCACTGGAGATGTGAGCTTGTCAAAGAGGCGGCCTCGTTTGCATGCTTGGGTGGTGATGAAACACACAACCTCGCAACAGGCTGCCCTCTGGCCTGGGTGGGTTGTGGTTGTTTTTTAATTAAATTAAATTAAAAACACGGATATAGAATAAAGACAGTGAAAATCCAAAGCAAGTACATCAAGATAAGGCAGCAGCTCCCACAACAAAGGCCGAGGAGCCCTGGGGAATGAGACGAGCCTGGCCCTCGGTAGAGGGGTCAGCAGGAGAGTGGCCAGAACGAGGGGTTAGTGGCCAGAATTAGGGGACAGAAATCTCTCCCAAGTGGCCCGATATATTCCTCCCCGCCCCTGCTGAGCCCAGAGGAAGCCCCAGTGAGCAGGTGTCGAAGCAAAGGCCTCTGTGGCACCCCTCTTACTTGTAGGTATTGGGGGCACACAAACACACACACACACACACACACACACACACACTGTGGCAGCTCATCAGGCCCCGTGCACGGCGGCCACGGCCACGCTGCCTTCACTCTGACGCCCACATTCCTGCCCTCACTGCCCCACCTCAGGAGCAGCCTGTTCTCTGAAATGAATGAGCCCCAGGAAGCTGGGCCACCCTGCCTCCAGGGCCACCTGATAGCTCCCTCGGGCTCCAGGCCGGACTGGCCAGTCCTCCCCTGAGCCCTGGTTTGCTCTGCTGTGTCCTGGCTGTGCCTTGTCCTCCTGAGCAGCCCCCACCCCACAGGCAGGAGCCATCCTTGCCTGCTTCAGGGCCTCGCTCAGAGCCTGCATAAGGGACAAGGGGTGTGCAGTGAACTTGGTGTGATTTAAAGGGGAAAGGGCAGGGCGTGTATTAAGGAGGAAAGGGCAGGCCTAGCGGTTTGCTTGGAGGGAAAGGCGGGCACAGAGTCCTGCTCCCTGGAAGTGGAGCCGGAAGAGGAAGGCGGCTACTTTCTGGTTTCCCGGGGATGGGCTCTGACAAGCAGGAGCCCCCCAGACCCCACCGAGATGCAGACGAAGGCAGCCTGCTCCCACTAACACTGGTGACATTTCCACAAACCCCAGACCTCGGAGCAATTCTGCAGCCATCAGGTCACGTTCAGCGGTTCTCAACCTGTGGGGTCGCGACCCCATTTTGGGGGTCGAACGACCTTTTCACAGGGGTCGCCTAAATACATCCTGCATATCAGATATTTACATGACGATTCATAACAGTAGCAAAATGACAGTTATGAAGTAGCAACGAAAATAATTTTATGGTTGGGGGTCACCACAACATGAGGAGCTGTATTAAAGGGTCGCGGCATTAGGAAGGTTGAGAACCACTGCTCTAAATAAAAGCGTCTCTCCCAAGGAAGCTAATACCCTGTCCTGGGCAGTGTGATCCGCCGCCATGTGACGGCCCTTCCCTGATGTTTCCAACTGGATTTCGAATAGACTCTTGTCTAGTAGAAGGCAAATTGCGAGAGCATTTTTTGGGGGGCAGTTAAATAGAGAGCGAGCATCAGTCTTTTTTCTTTGCAACTCTGGCCCCGGGGCTGGCTCCAGGGCTGGCTCCAGGCACCCAGTAGGGTGCATCCAGCAGCTGGGCCACTGATGAACACCCTTTGCTGTGCTGGGAGATCTCCTGGAATTAGCGGATTCTGCAAGACTCGGAATCATCGGGTGCGGGCCGCGAACGGCAGGAGGCCCACCTGGAGAGCGGGGAGTAGCAGCTCCCCGTCCTGCCATCGTGTGTCTGTAGGACCGTGAGAAGGCAGGCTCCAAATTGTCATGTTTCCATTCTCCGTGGAGCCACCCAGAGCAAGGAGTCTGAAGGAGCAAAAGTGGTGACTCATAATGATAACTCTGGTTAGTCCTCCTCCGAGCCATCCACCCGGACCCGCCCTCCGTAGCGGCCTCGTCGATCCTGGTGTCCCCGAGCCCCTAATTGATACACGCCTCCCTATGCTGATGCTAGGTTGCCAACTGTCATTTCCCATCTCTCTTTTATTTTTCAGTATCGCCATTACAATGATGTACACCAGTAGCAAGAGCACAAGTGCCTTGTCAATTAGTCCCACGAGGAAAGTCTCTGAGTCACGTGTGCCTTAAAAAAAAAAAATCACTCCGTCCAAACCCACAGCCCGCATGTCTCAAAGCAGAGGTGTGCCCGGGAAGGGAGGGAGACGGGAGGCTCGTCCTTCCAATCTTGTTCATCTGAAACGGGTGCTGGGTCCCACCTTCCTGAGGCAGGGAGATTGCTTTTCACACAAGGAAATTGTGCCCAGAAAAGGAATCGGTAGCTTTTCCCCTGAAACCTGTTATCAGAAAAGCGTTTTTTGAAACACTTGTCTTGTAGGTCACCTGTTAAGCCCTGTAATTATGGAATATGGCTTTCCCCCCAAATGCCTCTCCCCTCCCCCCATCCTCCACCCTCAGCCTCTCCACCCCCCGCCCCAGGGCCCTCTGAGGACCACAGAGCAGCAGGGAGCACTGACAGGGTGTAGGGCTGCCTGGGACTCAGGTCCTGCGAAAGCCCAGCCTCAGACTAACCTGCAAGGGAACCCCATCCCCACCAAGGCCACCCCACCCGCCCCCATCTTGTTAAAAATGCAAACTGTGGCTCAGTTGTCCTGGGGTGGGGCTAACAAGCACCCAGTGGCGTGAATGCAGCAAACCCCAGATCCCACTCTGGGTGGGGGGCTGGGGCCGCTCTCCCAGCCTCGGATTCCTCCTCTTCTGTTCGTGTTGTTCACTTGCACAATGTGTCAGCGCATCCCGCCTACACCGCTGGGATGCTGTGAACAGCCGTGATGTGGGGCTCTCCTACTCATCTTACTCCTGAGGACTAGGAACCTGTGGCCCTAGAAGGCCACACTGTTGTTACCGTGACCACTGCTGTCGCTTGACGGCAAGGCGCCCTCCCCGCCATGCCCTGCTGAGCGGGGTCTCGGACTTGCTGGGCTGTGTCTCCCCCAAAGCTTTGGACAGACCGAGACTGGGAAATAGATGCAGGTTCGGCTGGCGGTGAAAAGGCAGGTTCCCCGCCTTCTTCTTTTCTTTACCTTTTGCACAGCACCGTGAATTTTAATGCCCCCACCTTGGGGGAGGGAAGGTCAAACCGCCCACTTTTGGAGACATCCCAAAGGTTGCCTGGCATTTTGGTTCAGAAAGCATCTGGTCCGATCTCTCCCTGGCTTAAGATACTGGAAGGCACATAAAGTTGGCTCAGCTGCCATGGGCTGGGATGGGGCCGAAGGGGGTCAGGGAGGTAGGTGGCCTGGGACGGATGGGCGGAGCATGGGGGTGGGCTCACTTCCTGTGGCTACGGCCCCAGAGCAGTGAGCTGGTGAACGGGCAGATGAAGCCCACCCCACAGCATTGGCCCAGCCTGAGGCTCAGAAGCCACCCAGGACCACCGGCCTCTGTCCAAAGAGCTCGAGCCCAACCCTGTGCACGCCTCCCTTTAAAGATAACCCTGACACCCTAAAGCCCTCTGCCACAGAGGTCAGAGGTCACTGAGTTGTTGCATCCCTGACTCCCCTCTCCTCCCAGCCTGGAGGGCCTGGTGGGGCGTGCTTGCTGGAGTAGACCCTAGAGCTGCAGTGTCTTGGTGGGACCTGCTGGCAGCTAAGCAACAGGCCTGGGAGGACCTGCTCCAGCCTGGGCCTGCGCTGGGCCATGTCCACTCTGGCCCTGCGAGTGGGGCCTGATAGGCAGGTGGCCAGTGATGGCGGGCAGGGGGAAGCGGGGAGAATGTCACGGGAAGACGGTGGTCGCTCTGGGCTGGGCAAGGTGAGGTGGAACAGAGGGGCCCTTTCAGAGCAGAGGTGAAATGTGACAACAGAGACTGTGCAGTTCACTGGGGCCTTGTGTTTTAAGCAATGAAACTAACACTAAAACTGCATCTTAAGTCGCCCATCCTGCAGGGGGCACGGGGAGAGGCTGGCATAGCCCGTGATGGTGCCAGAGCTCCCCTGGCCCCTGAGCTGGTCCACAGGGTTTGCAGTGAGGTCTTGGGCCCAGACTGGCACGTATGCTGGATCCTACTGCCTGCACATTTACACCCACCTGGGGGTGCCACACACCTGCACCCCCTCCTGAGGAACACCTCACCCTGAGGGGGCGGTTATGCGGGGCCAGGATAGGGCAAGGTGGGCGAGGCAAAGTGAAGGAGCAGTTAGTGCAGACGGGACCCTGCCGGGGAGGCTCGCTGGCCCTGTTTCACCCCAGGCACCTCTCTCACCTTGGCCCAGTCCCCACCCTGCCACGTGCTCCCAGTTGGAAAGGGCCTGTCGCTTTCATCGGGGAGCGTTTCCTGCGCCTGACCCCGGGTGCCCAGTCAGTTACATGGAGGAAGCAGAGGGGGTCCTGTCTTTAGGGAGCCCATGGCGGATGGAACAGGCCAGTCCACCACTGGGTCCTAGGCCGGCCTGTGTGAGCTCCGACCAAGAGGGCTGGTCAGAGAGGGCTTCCCGCAGGAGGAGGCTGGCGCCCGCCGCAGCCTCAGCCAGAGCAAGTCTCCTGAGTTAGCGAGGGCTCGGTGGGGCTGGGGGTCAGTGAGAGCTGGAGGGGCCCCAGGAAGCTGAGAGGCACCCCCGGCTCCTGGCCAGGGTCTCCAGAACCACCTAGAGAATCCCTTTGTGTTACATTTGCCAAGATGGGGTTCTGGCTGGTGTTTTATTATTTTGCTCCAGAAGAAAGGCTAAAAGATGCAGAGAGGGAAATGAAAATAAGAAAGATGGGCACGGGCTGTTCCAACCGACTTGGCAGCTTGTCGCCCCCAAATGAGGCAATCATACATTTTCCATTCGGGGCTGGACGGGCCGCAGGGCTCCCCGTCTGCAGGCAGCGCGGGCTCCCTACCTTCCCGTGGATTAATCATGCCTCCGGGCCCTCACAGCCCGCACCCACTCCTCCGCACGCCTTAATGACGAGAACGGGGGAAGGGTCATTAGCCACCTGTGATCCTGGGTACGGCGTGTGCACAGGGGACGCGTCCGTAGCTGCGGGCCATGGCCAGCCTCAGCACACCCAGCGGGTCCCCGGCACAGAGCTCCTCGACAGCAGCGCCGTGCCCCAGCCCCACATGGACAATACAAATGACACTGACACATGAAACTCTTAATTATTTACTCATGAATTATTCATGTGGAGGCAAATCTGTGCGGCGAGGCTGCCGAGCTGGTATCCAGCAAGTGTCCAGGAGACGGAATCACAGAGACACAGCACGGGCACCGGGGCTGAGCCTGGTGGCGGCTGAGTCCCCTCCTCCAGGCCATCCTTGGCCCCGGTGACCCACGTCTCCCGTCAGCGTGGGCCAGAGTCCGAGAGGGCACCCTGAGCTGCAGGAGGAAGCCCATCCTTCAAAGCAGGCCCTGGGGTGCCTGATCGGAGAGCCCCAAGTCATGGGTGTTCAGCTGAGGGTGACCTTCCTCCCACCCCAGTCTGTTTCCCAGGGGCCCTGGGTGACAGAGCCCCCCACAAGGTCCCACCCCGCTAGCACAGGGGGCCTCAGGGAGTCCCTGGGGGAGGGGTGCTGGGAGCACAAAGAAGGGAGCTGGGAACCAGAGGCCGTCTGGCTTCCTTAGCGGGCCCTGGCCAGGCTGCAGCTGCTCCCAACTCGGAGCTGGCTCTGAGAAGCAGAAACCTGGCTGACTGCACAGGGGGCCCCATGCGAGATCCTGGAGGGACATGCATTTTATGACCTGGGGGGTGGGGGGGTGGTTCTGTGCAAGCTTGAGACTTCAGCCAATAAATTGGGGGTCTGCCTCCCCCGGGAGGGCCCAGCCCCCCTCCCTTCTCTGCCAACCCAGCATTCCTGGGTCGTGCAAATGACAGCGGATCCCAGAGGCCGAGCCAAGATTCACACATAAAACGCCCACATCTGGGAGGCCCTTCAGCTCTAACCCCGGACCTGCCCCTCAATGCCTCTGCCCGGGCCCTGGGCAGGCCTGCCCCACCCCTGGTTACCAGATTTCCAGACCCCGGAGCTTTCTTCACACATGTGCATGCAATTTAAACACATGCCACCCAGGGCTCTGGTTCTTTATAAACAGCCTCCCCCGCACGCACTCAGGAATGGCTGCCATCCAGACCCCCTCCCTCTCTCGGCGAAGGGCGCGGGGGGCCAGGCTCTGCCAGTCCACAGGCAGCCTGCCAGGGAAAGGTGCCCACCTGGACAAGGAAGCATTTGTACACGTTTTGTCTGTAATTGCTTGCCAGTCTCGTCTTAGACACCTCCTCCCGCCCCGTCGAGCACTTCCTGCTGCCTCCCCCATCGCCCGCGGGTGCGAGTGTGGGCACAGGGACCTTTTTGACACCGTGGCTCCGTGCCCAGCAGGGAAACGTAAGTTGCCACCTCACCCAGGGTAAACGGCGACACATTTCTTTCACACTGTCTGAAAGGGGTAATTAAGTTGAGAAACGCGGTCCAACCCAAACCTGGCATGCAAAGAGCTGACCTTTGTTTTGAATACATTTCATGAGCCTGAAACCAGACGGTGGCCTCCCGCTGCCCGAGGCTCCATCTTCTCCCCAGCGTTTCAGTGGAGACTTGAAGGGATGAGCGGAGTGGGGTGGCGGGGGTGCAGGCTGCTGGGGCTGTGAGTACAATGGAGCCACCATGTGGTCTAGCAGGTGGTCCCCAAGGCAGTGAGCTGTCAGGTTTAATCGGCGGCAAAGGTTTCACCAGGGCTAAGGAGGCCCCTTCATCAGGGCTAAGGAGGCCCCTCTGACCTGATCCCAGGCATCCTCTGCCACCTGGGGCACATCGAGGACCTGTCCTGCTCGCCTCCACCCCCACCTGCAGGAAGGAGATGGGCTCCCTTTCTCAAGGAAGCAAATAGACAACAGCCCTTTGTGGTGAGATGGAGGTGGGTGCCAGGTGTTCAGGGGATGGAGGTCTCTGGCTGCATCCGGAGGGGGCAGGGGTGTGCAGCCTCCCAGGAGAGTGGGGACCTGAGCGGAGTCATAACAGACACGCGGAATGCAGCCAGGGGAGACTGTTCCCGCAAAGGGGCGTGTGGGCTTGGATGCAGAGCTGACGGGGGTGCCTGATGGCCGGGCATCGCCCCTGGGGTAACCAGAGTGCATGGGGTGCTAGAAAAGGGAGCCAGCCAGGTCCTTTACTGATGGAGTTTAATCGGCGGCAAAGGTTTCACCAGGGCTAAGGAGGCCCCTTCATCAGGGCTAAGGAGGCCCCTCTGACCTGATCCCAGGCATCCTCTGCCACCTGGGGCACATCGAGGACCTGTCCTGCTCGCCTCCACCCCCACCTGCAGGAAGGAGATGGGCTCCCTTTCTCAAGGAAGCAAATAGACAACAGCCCTTTGTGGTGAGATGGAGGTGGGTGCCAGGTGTTCAGGGGATGGAGGTCTCTGGCTGCATCCGGAGGGGGCAGGGGAGTGCAGCCTCCCAGGAGAGTGGGGACCTGAGCAGAGTCATAACAGACACGCGGAATGCAGCCAGGGGAGGCTGTTCCTGCAAAGGAGCGTGTGGGCTTGGACGCAGAGCTGACGGGGGTGCCTGATGGCCGGGCATCGCCCCTGGGGTAACCAGAGTGCATGGGGTGCTAGAAAAGGGAGCCAGCCAGGTCCTTATACTGATGGATAGGATGGAAAGCAGGAGCCTAAAGTATCATGATCAGCCCTGGCTGGTTGCTCAGTAGTTAGAGCGCCGGCCTGCTGGCTGAAGGGTTGTGGGTTTGATTCCGGCCAAGGGCACGTACCTCGATCTCCTGCCCAGGTTGGGGCACATACAGGAGGCAACCAATTGATGTGTCTCTCTCACATCGATGTTTCTCTCTCTCTCTCTCTCTCTCTCTCTCTCTCTCTCTCTCTTTCTCCCCCTCCCTTCCACTCTTTCAAGCTTGAGACCAGGCAGCCAGGGCTGGATGTGTGGAGACGGGAGCAGGACCGTGCTTGCGGCCTGTCGGTCCAGTAGCCAGTGATCCCAAAGCCCCCCGCCAGGGCCGGGCTGGACTGGGGGGATGGGAAAGTGAGCCAGGAGCCTGTGCTGCCTCCAGGAGCTCCCCCGACAGGATGTGGCTGGAGAATGGAAAAAAGTCGAGGAAAAGCAAGTCAGGCCCAAGCCGTGACCGGGGCTGGGCACATGATGTGCAGGGCAGGTACCAACCTAACCCTCTGGTCTGTGCCCTGGCACCACCATGACCTCTGCCCTTTGCCTCGCTGTGGCCTCTTGGGCTGAGACAGCCCCTCCTGTGTCTTTGCATCCTTCCTGACTGAGGGGGACTCGGGCCCGGCTGGGCAGGGAGCCAGGCCAGTCACTGTAATGCTGAGCAAAACGCGGTCCTCCTGATGCTGCACGCCCTCGGAGGATCCTGGTGTGTCTAGGTCTCCATGACAACACGGAGGGCCGTATGTTCGGATATTCAGGAGAGTCACGTGCAAGCTGGTCTGGTTATCAGAGCCGGGGAGCACGGGGTCTCGGGTGGCGACGGTTGAGTCATAGGGTTGAAAAGGAGAACTCTTAACTCCCGGAGGCTTAGCACCTTTTCAGACCTGAGTCCTGTGTGGAGCTACAGCAGGAAGGCCAGGTCCTGGCCGCATTCTCACCTGCCCATTCTCTGACCTCCATGGATCCACTTCTTCGTAATGAGCTCCCTGGCCCATAAATTGGGGGTGACCCATCTCTCGCCAACTCACAAGCTACTGAGAGGATCAGTGAGATTCACAGAAGGGCCTTGTCCACTGTAAAGTGAGAGTGTAGACATGGCCGCTATCACCCCACACGTGGCCTGAGGCGTCCAGGGATCTTGCTTTCCTGGTGGGGACATCAGGATAAAATCCCAACCGTAGTGAAAGTGCGCACACAGAGCCGTTCAGGGCAGGGTGACAGGCAGAACACAGCCTGACTTTAAGCTGTGCCTGGGTTCGAATCCTGGCTGCCTCGCTTGTGCCACGGCGTCCTGGACAAATCACTGATCCCTCATCTGCGACGGGGGGCTAATGATCCACGCGTAGTGCGCTTGCTGGGAATGTGCAATGCGCTAGCACTGAGAGCCGTGATCGCACACAGAGAAGGTGCCTACTAGGTGCTGAAGGCGCTGCTGCCTCTGGCGCCCTCGCAGGGCTGCTGTTTGTCTAAACCGCCCTCCTCTCCTCTCTGCCCGCAGGTCCGGCCTCTGTTTCCCCGTGAGGAGCCCCCGCGGCCCACCGAGATGTCCCGGCACCACAGCCGCTTCGAAAGAGACTACCGGGTGGGCTGGGACCGCCGCGAGTGGAGTGCCAACGGGACGCATGGGACCACCAGCATCTGCAGCGCCACCA